>NC_045443.1:3814462-3938665 GCF_002776525.5 Piliocolobus tephrosceles
CTTTTCTCCTTTTTTCTTTCCCTCCCTCCCTCCCTCCCTCCCTCCCTTCCTTCCTTCCTTCCTTCCTTCCTTCCTTCCTTCCTTCCTTCCTTTCTTTTCTTCTTTCTCTCTCTCTCTTTCTTGCTTTCCTCTTTCTTTCTCTCTCTCTCTTTCTTTCTTTCTTCTTTCTTTTTGTTTTTTTTTTTCAGAGTCTCCTTCTATCACCCAGGCTGCAGTGCAGTGGTGCGATCTCAGCTCACCACAACCTCCAGCTCCCAGGTTCAAGCAATTCTCCTGCCTCAGCCTCCCGAGTAGCTGGGACTACAGGTGTGCGCCACCACACCTGGCTAATTTTTGTATTTTTAATAGAGGTGGGGTTTCACTTTATTGGCCAGGCTGGTCTCGAACTCCTGACCTCGTGATCCAGCCACCTCGGCCTCCCAAAATACTGGGATTACAGGCGTGAACCACCACGCCCGGCCTTATTTTACTTTTCTATGTTCATATCTACTAAGAAAGATACTTTTTCAAAAAGTAAAATGATAGATGCTGATCTAAAGTCCCCTATTGAAACAGAGGGATTTCTTTCTGGAACGTACATGTGTGTGTTTGTGGGACGAGTGAATGAGTGAGTGAGCCTAAGACACCGCCATTTTCTACTGCCCCTGAGGATGACATCTCACACTGTGGATGCTGCCGATGTTCTTCCCAGCGGAACTTAACACCCCAGTGAAAAAGCCACAGTTCCTGGCAGGTGTTATGGATCCTATGATAGCATTACACTTTATAAGCTATTAATACCCAAATTCACGATGTCCAAAAACAGAGTCCTTAACGACTGTGCCTCCCCCATTTCCCCAAACCGGCTTTGTCTCTCTCCTCCATCCGACTAAATGGCCCTGCCATTCGTCCCGTGTTGCTTAAGCCAAAACCTTGGAGGTTCATCCTTGATTCCCTTCTCCTGTCCAACTCACATGCAATTCACCATAAAGTCTTGTCAAGAGACCTCTAAAGCATTTTCCAAATGGATACAGTTCCCTCCCTCTCCACGACATCCAGCTTGGCCAAAGCCACGATCATTTCCTGGCTGGAGCACTACAGCAGCCTCCTACTCAGTCTTCATACCGTGCCCTCTCCCCCTCCAGATGTCGTCCTTAGACCAGCTGGAGTTATCTTTATAAAGTAAATCGATCACATCATCCTCCTGGTTTAAACCTTCGAAAGCTTGTCAGTCAGGTTTGCAATGAAATTGAGACCCCGCTCTCCCTAGAGGCTGCACAGGGCCTGGACCCTGCCAACCTTATCAGCACCTGGCCTTGCCAGCCACCCCCAACCCCTGGATCCCATGTGGTTCAGCCACGATTGCTTTTGTGTCTGTCCCCCAAGTTTGTTCCTGCCTTAGAAACTCGCATTAGCTCTCTCTCCTGTAATCCATGCCCCTCAAAAGACAAGGAACTTCTTTTGTCTGAGTTCAGCCCAAACATCATTGCTTTAAACTCGATGTAAGGATCCCCCTGCCATTCACTCTATCACATCTCCCTGTTATATTTTCATTTTATTTTTATTTTATTTTTTATTTTTTGAGACAGAGTCTCACTCTGTCGCCCAGGCTGGAGTGCAGTGGCCGGATCTCAGCTCACTGCAAGCTCCGCCTCCCGGGTTCACGCCATTCTCCTGGCTCAGCCTCCCGAGTAGCTGGGACTACAGGCGCCGCTACCTTGCCCGGCTAGTTTTTTGTATTTTTTAGTAAAGACGGGGTTTCACCATGTTAGCCAGGATGGTCTCGATCTCCTGACCTCGTGATCTGCCCGTCTCGGCCTCCCAAAGTGCTGGGATTACAGGCTTGAGCCACCACGCCCGGCATTTTCATTTTATTGTGTACAACACCATCTAAAAGTCTTCATGCATTTCTGTATACATATAGAAATGACCAGTGATGAGAGGTTCATTGTCCTATCTCCTCTTAGCCCAGAACCCAGACAAGGACTTGGGTTAATTTCCTTTCTCATCAGATGTGCTATGGAGCTTTTCCCAGCAGTTCTGGATCAAGAGAAGTCCTTGTCCCAGAGTGCTTAGTAAACACCCTTGACCTGCATGCAATGTCCTCCTGGCCACCATGCCTCCAAACCTGGCATTGACTTCATCTGACTCTGCCACCTTGCTTTTTGTACTGTTTTGGCCCGCAGACCTCTAAGGTGAGCAGGAAGAAGGGGAAGGACACTTGGCCCAGGTAACAGCCTGGAGACCACTGTCCTAAGCAGCCCCAGAGCTAGCCTTGCTAGGACAAAATCCTAGAGGGGCAAGGAGCTTTCCTCTGAAGTCACCCACTTTTAGTCTTTTTGCAAAACCTGACACTCTAGTCATATTCTGTTGCTTCTAGACATGTTTTGTGATCAGTAAATGTTGAGTGAAGGTCTTGGTTAGAGGGGACATTTAGAGGTCAAGTCTATATGAGAGGGGAAGGGAAAGGCATCAAGGTCATGCCAGTTAGCACAATTTCTATTTAAGGAGTTAGGTTGGCACATTTAAGAGAAACTGTACAGGCCCCTAGACATCATGGAGCAAGAGAGTCAAACAAGGAGAAAACTCAGGCAGTTCAGTGGGAAATTGCCTTTGCCCAGTGGCAAAAGTGGAAGGGACCAATGTGGAGGGCCAAGCTGAGGAAAAGCTGCGTTGGAGCTGCCCCGCACATGCCCCTTCGGGTGCCTGGCAGCAAACCCCACCTGGGGCTATGGTATTGCAAGGAAACCCGAAGAGGGTAGTGGAAGCCCGTGGCCATCTGGAGCTCGACCACCTGTCATCCCCCCGTTCCCTTTAGGGAAGGTCAGGGGTGATGGGGAAGGGAGGGCTTTGTGCCATAGAAAGGAATGACTGGGGCGAGGCACAGTGGCTCAAGCCTGTAATCCCAGCACTTTGGGAGGCCGAGACGGGCGGATCACGAGGTCAGGAGATCGAGATCATCCTGGCTAACACAGTGAAACCCCGTCTCTACTAAAAAAATACAAAAAACTAGCCAGGCGAGGTGGCGGGCGCCTGTAGTCCCAGCTACTCGGGAGGCTGAGGCAGGAGAATGGCGTGAACCCGGTAGGCGGAGCTTGCAGTGAGCTGAGATCCGGCCACTGCACTCCAGCCTGGGCGACAGAGTGAGACTCTGTCTCAAAAAAAAAAAAAAAAAAAAAAAGAAAAGAAAAGAAAAGAAAAAGAAAAAAAAAGAAAGAAGAAAGGAATGACTGGTAGGAAAGGGAGATTTTGAGTGAGGCATAAAAGGTTATTTGGAGCTGTGGCTTGGAGACAGCTTCTAGTATGGAGACCACTTGCTCCAGCTTTTAATCAGACCAAGCGCGTAAATAATGAATTTAGAGTTACATCCACATTGCCTCATGGGTTTTCCTCATTGTCATCACTACTTAAACAAAACTAGTATGAAGACAGGGAAATGCTAACCCTCCTGGTGCCCAGGGAAAGGTGGCCGGGGAGGAGCGATCCTGGTAGCCGGTGGCTTAGCCACTGCCTTCCCTGGGAGGGCTGGGCCTGCCCAGAGTGTGCTGTAATAGTGAGTTGATGCCATAACCTTTGTGTTTGATTAGTTGCCAAACACAGGTAATTCACTTTATTGATATAAAGTTACGTATAAAATGCCATATCAGCTACCGCTAATTAAATGAGTTAATATTTGTAACACTTAGCCCAGTGCTTGGCACTGTTAGCTATTCCTCTAACAGCGATCGTTACTACTGCAGTTATGGTGTCTCAGCTACTGACTTCTGGTAGCCTGTGTAGACAAATAGCTCTCGGTGTTACTCCACAGGGATCAGGGCAATGCCGATCAGCTCCATTTGCTTTTGCCTGATGGAGAGGCATGAAGAAAAAAGGTGGAAGGAACGGCTCTGCACACAGTCATTTGTTCTGACTAAATACATCTGATGCTGGTGATTCTGAAAAGGAGATACTCTCGGTGGCCCCACATACACATGCATGTGTTGTATAATGTACGCAAAGTGCACATCTGTTGGCGAAACAGGAAGCTACTCGTTTGCAATGGTGGAATAAACACCAAGGCGATATTTACTGCGGTCAGCTGTGAGACCATCAAACTACTTAGGAGAGCCTTTCTGAGCCACCTACCTCCTGGCCCCACTGGTAGGGGGTACCCATATGATTCCACTGGGACTCAGAGACCAGATTGATAAGCCTTCACGATCAGGCCTCCTACAGCATCCTGGATCACTGGAGAGGGACAGCCAAGGCCCTCCTGGGGACGTGTGGCTCACTCCCCCTCCCCACCCTCACGTCCTTGGGCACAGGCACTGCCCTCCTTCCCTTGGCCCATAGATGTTCCTAAAGCCCATGAGTGACACTAGACCACCAGATTACTGGCAAGAGGGGTTTAAGACCAGGTCCCTAAGAATGAGATCCTTTATGTGAGGTGGCCTGTCGCTGAATTATTTTGCTTGGAAGGCAGACTCACCTCCTCTCTCTCCAGTCAAATCCTTATTCCTTTCCTGCTTGCTCCCAGTCTGTTCTGAGAGTCCCATCTCAACCTGCTCCTGTCTGTAGAATCCTCTCGACCTGCAGACTACTGTGAGCCGGCTCTCTCTGTGGGCACCGCCTCGGTCCCCAGCCTGACTGCCTGCAGAATCTCGCTCCAGCTGCAGCTGCGCTCCCTCGGCCACATGCTGTTCTGGCAAACACCGGCCGAGGTTGCCACCAGCCTGCACAGGCCTTCTGAGGGACCCAAGTCTGGGGACTTGTCTAGCCTTCCTTAATTCCAGGGCTTTCAATCAGACTTGTATTGGAAACAGAGTCCCAGCTGTGTGTCATAGAGGTTTCTTCTGCCACCCACCGATGCCTGTTGGAAAGGCCAGCTTCTCCCTAGGGACCTCTGGGCAAATGCCGGAGTGTCTTTTGGGTGTGTTCAACCTTTGATGAAAGCTGCTGGTAGGAATAGGTGGGCGTGGATTACCATCAGAAAACGTTCTCTTCCTCTTCCCTGTCCTCTTTTATTTGGCGTACCGCACAGGGTCTCCCTCTGCCTCTGTGTGCTTTACAACAGCATACTGCTTTTTCAGAATGGTGTTGATCCGTTTCTTCTGAAATAAACATTCAGCCACCTTGACCGACTCCTTTGCTGGGAAAAGCAATTCCACATGTGTGCCCTGAACTAACCACACATCCCCTTTATGAACCGTGTGGAGTGGCGTCCCAGGGGTCTGTGCTGAGGAGCGCCCAGTGGGCTTTCCTACCCCTTGGCTCCCAAGGACCTGTTCACCCACAGTGACCACTCTGGGCAGCCCTCGTGAGCCAGAGAGCGAACCCGTGCAAAGACCGACAAGCACCCGGAAGGGGAAGGGACAACAGGAGCATTTCCCTCTGTATCAAGATTCAAGAGCAGAGTCTCATTTTGTTTTCCAGAGCAGGTGCTTGTATCTGTGCACCTAAGTTACGAAGCAGCTACTCTCTTCCAAAAACAGAGTAGATGTTTGATGTCAGCAGGGCTGCTCTTTCTTGATTTTCAAGCAATCTTAATTTTATTGGGGACATGACATTTGTTTTGTTGGGGGGTGCACTCCAGTCTGTTTTTTGTTTTCTCTACCTACTTTCATGTCTTCTTCAAATACCCCATGCTGGTTCTCACCTCTGGGCCTTTGCTTATGCCGTTCTCACAGCTGAGGCACCCCCCTTCTCCTACAGGGCCTCTCGCACTCAGTCACTAAATTCCCACTCATCCTTCAAGACGCAGCACAGACGTCTCTTTCTCAGGAAGGCTCCCTTGTCCCCTTGCCTCATCTCTAACCCAAGCCCCTCCCCACTGACCTCCTTTACCTACGCATCCATCCCCCTTCTCCCTACCACATGTCAATCAGAATCTCAGTTGTCTCTTTCTCCTTCTAGACAGTAGCTTTTTTGGAATAATGAGGAGTTTCAGTCATGGTTGCATTCCTCGCAGCCATCACAAACCCTGACACATCATCGAGGCTTAAATTGGTGTTCACCCATGCACTGACCTCTTTACATTGCCTCACTTTAGATGATTCTTTTCTTGAGGAGAAAAACTACATGTCCTTGAGCACGCCTGCTGTGGTTCTGATTTTTATAGGAACTGACGTGCAGGGAGGCTTAGCACACCCACTTTTCTAATCTCTATGGTCAATTGTCTACATCTAGAGTTAAACGTTTTGGCCTTAGACTCTCTTCACAAATTTTTTTGAGACAGGATCTTGCTCTGTCGCCCAAGCTGGAGTGCAGTGGTATGATCGATCATATCTCACTTTACCCTTTAACTCCTGGGCTCAAGTGATCCTCCAGCCTCAGCCTCCTGAGTAGCTAGGACTACAGGCATGTGGCACCATGCCTGATTGATTTTTTCTTTTTTAAATTTTTTGTAGAGGTGGGATCTTGTTATGTTGCCCAGGCTGGTCTTGAACTCCCAGCCTCAAGTGATCCTCCTGCCTTGGCCTCCCAAAGTGTTGGAATTACAGGCATGAGCCACCATGCTTGGTTCCCCTTTATAATCTTAAGAATCATTGAGGGCACCAAAGAGCTTTTGTTTATGTGGGTTATGTCTATTGATAGTCATTGTATTACAAACTTAAGGAAAATTTAAAAATTAGTTCATTTAAAAATAATATGCTGACATACATATTTTTGAAACAAAAAGTCAGTGAGAAGAGTGGTATTATTTTGTATCAGAGTCTCAACCTTGGCACTACTGAAAGTTTGGACTAGGTACTTCTTTGTTGTAGGAAGTTCTCCGGTGCATTGTAGATGGTGAGCAGCATCACTGGCCTCTACCCACTAGATGATAGTAGAAAGCCCTCCTCCTGCTTTGATAACCAAAATGTTGCCTGACATCCCCGGGACAGATGGAGAGAGAGAACATCACCCTAAATGAGAACCACTGTCTTATTATTTTGCAAATCTTTTTAAAATTTTTTTATTTTATTTTAAATTCCAGGATACATGTGCAGGATATGCAGGTTTGTTTGCATAGGTAAACATGTGCCATGGTGGTTTGCTGCATCCATCTATCGACCCATCACCTAGGTATTAAGCCTAGCATACATTAGCTATTTTTCCCAATGCTCTCCTTCTCCTTGCACCCCCATAGGCCCCAGTGTGTGCTATTCCCTCCCTGTGTCCATGGTTCTCATTGTTCAGTTCCCAGTTATGAGTGAGAACACACGGTGTTTGGTTTTCTGTTCCTGAGTTAGTTTGCTGAGGATAATGGCTTCCAGCTCCATCCATGTCCCTGCAAAGGACATGATCTCGTTCCTTTTTATGGCTGCATAGTATTCTGTGGTGTATATATACCACATTCTCTTTATTCAATCTGTTGCTAGTGGGCATCTGTGTTGATTCCATGTCTTTGCTATTGTGTGTAGTGCTGCAATGAATATACGTGTGCATGTATCTTTATAATAGAATGATTTATATTCCTTTGGGAATATACCCAGTAATGGGTTTGCTGGTCAAATGGCATTTCTGGTTCTAGGTCACTGAGGAATTGCCATACTGTCTTCCACAATGATTGAATGAATTTACACTCCCACCACTCTCTGTGGAGAAAAAGCGTTCCTATTTCTCCACAGCCTCACCAGCATCTGTCGTTTCTTGACTTTTTAATAATCGCCATTCTGATTGTGGTTTTGATTTGCATTTCTGTAATGAGTAGTGATGTTGACTTTTTTCATATGTTTGTTGGCTACATAAGTGTCTTCTTTCGAGAATGTCTGTTCATGTCCTTTGGCCACTTTTTAATGGGGTTTTTTTTTTCTTGTAAATTTGTTTAAATTCCTTGTAGAATCTGGATATTAGACCTTTGTCAGATGGATAGATTGCAAACATTTTCTCCCATTCTTTATGAGATCTGTTCACTCTGACGATAGTTTATTTTGCTGCGCAGAAGCTCTTTAATTAGATCCCACTTGTCAATTTCTGCTTTTGTTGCAATTGCTTTTGACGTTTTTGTCATGAAATCTTTGCCCCTGCCTAGGTCCTGAATGGTATTGCCTAGATTTTCTTCTAGGGGTTTTTATGCTTTTGGGTTTTACATTTAAGTGTTTAATCCATCTTGAGTTAATTTTTGTATAAGTTGTAAGGAAGGGGTCCAGTTTCAATTTGCATATGGCTAGCCAGTTCTCCCATCACCATTTATTAAATAGGAAATCCTTTTAAATGTCTGGGTTAATAGAAGAGAGCTGGATTCTTATATCTGCTTTGCATTTATTCTGTTGCCATATCTTGTTTTGGTTGAGGTGGATGGTGAAATTACAGCCTTACATAGATAGTTAAAAGAGTATCTTAATAGCTTTTAGAGAGAATAATAGTGGATATTCTTCTTTGATACTACACCAAAACTCAAAAAGTGGTGGTTTCTTAAATGTTAGTTGTAATGTGGAATCTGAAACCATGTCAGTACACTTTTCTTACTCTGTTACATTAAGATATATTGGTTTATCTTGGATGTTGAATGATCTTTTACCCACATGAGCTTTTGTAACATCGTATACTTGTCATTTGGAAAATGTTTACGTCATTCTTTTAAATGTTGACAAGTCTCATTATGCAAGAGAAATTACATTTGTTAATCTTAGAAATGTTTTTAAGTACTGAAAAGCTATCAAGGATACAAGAGCAGATGCAAGTTTTCCAAAATTCCAATTTCCTCTTGAAAGCTCAGGCTATGTCCCTGGTCAAATTACTATCAATTACCTTTCTTGAAGTGAATGGCTCACTTAATTTTGAGAAAACGGCTATCAAACACCAAAGTCTATATAACCATAGATCATAAATTGTTAATTCAAGTCAAAATAATGTTCCATGTAAAAAGTGGCTATAGTTTAGCCTGCAACTCAATTCCACACTGCTTTTCCTTAAGACAGCTATCATGCTTTGGTATGTTTTATGTGAACGTCTCTTATTGTCACAAAGACTATTTTAAAAAGTGTACTCCAAAGTTGAGATTTAATACTATTAAAATGTTTACTGTTTCGTCAAGGACATTTCCAAATGAAACTGGTTTTCTTTTGCTTCCACAAGCACTCAGCTGTAAACACTGTGATGACTGGTAACACAAGTACTGCCTAGATTTGTGCTAAGGCAAAGCAGTTTCACCACCACTGCTCTTGCAACTTTAGTGCAATGTCAACAACGGACAAAGGCAAATCACTTCTTAGTTGTGTTATGAAAGCAGTTTTGATCTTGCTGCCCCCCCCCCCCCAATGTTTTGGGACCCCAGGGATGCCTAGAACACATTGCTGGTCTATACCAATGTTGTTTTACTTTGATGGTGAACTAAAACTACCACGAGAGTTAGAAATGAGAGCACAGGAGCTCTATTTATGTGATTGGCTCACAAACTGCCAAGGAAGTAGTCATGGATTCAAGATTTCAGGCAGGAAGGGCCCTTTGAGATGCTTTAATCTAGCCTCTTCAGCTTACAGATGAGCATGTTTAACCCAGAGAGCAGGAGTGACGCACCCGAAGTCTCGCAGCTAGCTGTGGAAGAACAAGATCTAGAACTCAGGTCTTCTGATTCCTAGCCCAGCGCTCTTTCTACCACATCCTGCTATTTGCAAGCACTCTGTAGAGCATCTAAGACACATCCACGTGCAAAAAAGATCCGTTCTGTACTCAGGTTGAACAATGTTTTGTGATTGTTGGCATATTTGTTCTTGTTTCTAAGTTGGCTTTTGCCCAGACAGCATTCAGGAGGCTGCCTATTTTCTCTAGTTGCTTGACCTGCAGGGACTCAAAGTGGCCGTGAGGCATACATGCGTGCTGAGCTGCGCTTTCATGCTCCAACAGTTAGACATTCTATCGAGTTGGTTAGTCAAGAGAGTTCTGCATTTTCCCACCTGCTTTGGCCACCAGTGCTGTTTATGATGATGTGAGGACTCTACTTTTCCACCTACATGTTGGTTCACTTAAAGGAAGCCTCTGGAACATTTTCCGTGGGAACTGCCTTAACTGGAGTGTCTTGACCTTGATAATTTCTTTGATTCCAGTCATAACCTTGATCCATTGTGCCTCATGGTGTTTCGGAAGAAAACTGCCGCCCTTTTTCTCCGCCTGGCCGTTGAGGAGTAGAGAAGGTAGATGTGGCTTCTCCACATAAATGAGCTGCGCGACACCCAGTCAACAACTGTTAGTGACAGTTAAGATGAAAAACACCTCCTATAACCTGCAATTTTCTTTAGGAAGAAAGTGTCTGCCCTGCTCGGCTTCCAGAGAGCTGAGCTGAGAAAACGGGGACCCTCTTAGTTGCTTTCAAAGACCACAAAGATGGACACACAGAGGGGAACAACACGCACTGGGGCCTGCTTGAGGACAGAGGGTGGAAGGAGGGAGAGGACCAGGAAAAATAACTAATGGGTACTGGGCTTAATACCTGGGTGAGGAAATAAGTGTACAACAAACGCTTGTGACACAAGTTTACCTGTATAAGAAACCTGCACATGTACCCCTGAACCTAAATTAGAAAAAAAAACAAACCACTACAAGGAGACCACTTATTGGCAACATGCAAGAGCACAGGAAACTGTAGAAGTCTTCAGTGGAACTTGAGAATTATTTCTAGCCACATTTTTCATACTTTTTCCCACCAGATAGATCTGAGAATGACCTGCGTGGTCTCCTTGGAAGCTGCCCTGGGCTGGGGGATCCCCTGTCCAGGAGCAGAGCCTGGGCTAGGTGGCCTCTTCTGGTCCCTTCCAGCCCTCTAATCCCCTATAGTAACTAAGGGCCCCACATCTCAGGATTGTCACTTGCAGGGCAGCCCAGGAGCACGTTGCTTTATCCTAGGAACAGGGTCTGCTGTCTTCCGGGCCTCTTCCCAGGACTTCGGCCTCACCAGATTGGGCTTCCTAGGTCAGACCTCACCAGATGGTGAAGACCTGGACTGGGGAATGTTCAAGGCAGAGGAGAGGTCAAGCCACAGCTTAGGTCCTGCTGGAAAGTGCTGGCTGCCAGGAGGCTGCTGTGGAAACAGCTGTAGGCCTGAGAAGCCAGCGTCTTTAAGGGCGAGTGGGGTGGTGAGAGGACTATTCAGCAAGTCCCATGGACCAACAGGCAGATTGGCCACTTACTTGGCATTTCAAACAAACAAAAAATCCACACAAAGAAAGCATTCCTGCCTGTTCAGAACTTACAGCCTAAGAGGGGAGAGAAGCTAAACCCCTGAACTGGGATCACGTGAAAGGAGATGAAATGAGCGATGCACAGAGGACACTGCACGGGGATGCGGGTAGGCTGGAGAGGAGAGGGGTCAGTCCGGGAGACCATCCTGGAGAGCGGCCTGTGATGGAAAAGGCCAGCAAGAGCCATGGACGCTGCTGAAAGGGTGCGGGAAAGCCACGGTTCCCTCCCTCCCCTCGCCCCTCGCTCACTCTAGTCCCGGCTCCCTTTAAACAGGCCTAATATGACCAAACACCACCCTTAGGACTCCTGGGCCTCGGACCTCAGTGTTGAGTCTGGCAGCAGATCCCCAAGGGCGACAGTTTGCACTGGAGGCTGGGTGTCACCATTAGCAGGTGAGGGAGCGCATGGGGAATGCAGATTCCCAGGCCAGCCCTGCCAAGTCTGCGTGAGTCCCCTGGAGGCTACTGCTGCTGGGACTGTGCAGTGCTGTCGGACATGATTTCTGACCTCAGAGGCCCTGCTTTCTACTGGGGAAGCCAGACGCTGCATTCCGCGTGCCATTGTGACCTTGAAGTAGGGCTGAGAATGAGGTGTCTGGGTCAGGAACCGGTGAGCGCGGTCAGGGGACACCCTCAGGAGGGGAGCCTGCCCTTCGCAGCCAGGGCAAATGTTGGGGTGCCGCCATGCTGGCCATCTCCTCGTCTGTTCTGCCTGCACATCTCCTGTGGCACCCTGTGGTCTGTGTCCTGATGTGGCCCGACTGTGGACCCCCGTGTCCTGCCTGCTGTGTCTGTTTCTCAGCTCCTGCTGGGTCTGGGCTTCCGACACCAGCCCTGCTCTGGCGATTGAAAATGACTGCAGCCTTGGGTGCAGCCTTGTCCTGAGCACTCAACACGGGCGCCTCGTGTGTTCCTCATGGCATATCTACCATGGGCTGTTTCAGGTTTCAAGAAGCAGTGATGTGCTCGGGTCACCTCAGGGCGGAGGGCTTGCAGGAAGGCCAGGCATAGCAATGCAGGCCTCAGCCTAGCCCAGCCTCTACAGAACTGCAGCACCACAGGGCTCAAAGGGGCTTGGGCCAAACCCTGAGGCCCATCTACTCGGCTCTGTCTCTGCTCCTAGCCCCTGCTGTCTCTTCAATATCCCGCAGCTTAATGCCACCCCCCACCCACCCCGCGCCGTGTGTCTTTTGGCTTCTATTTTGCTCTCTCCTGAAGCCGCTTCTTCTGACTCTCTGAGAAGGAGTGTGTGGATGGATTCCCAGGACCAGATTCCTCAAGGCAGCCGCTGTTGGCTCAGACGTCCCTGGCCAGGTTGCTGGTGTCATAGGGAGCAAGAGGGCAGGCGGCTACCTGGGCTCTCCTCTAAGAATCACTCACTTCAGAGGGAGAACATTTAAGGTTTGAATCACTGAAGTTAAGGAAAGGCCACGTGATGTAAAAGCACTCTGGGGAGGGGGATGTCTAGGAAGGAAGAGAAACTCAGCCACAAAAGAAGCCCTTCATGCCCAGCCCTCGAGGAGAGAGGAGGAGCAGGGGCCAGGGAAGAGAGGGCGGGCAAGAGCGACATGTGGCATTTCTCAAGTGGGAGACCAAGTTCAAAGGGAGCACAGCGCTCCCAGGGAAAGCACCCCTACAAATTTTATAAAATGGATCAGGAAGAGAGAAAGGGGAGAAGGGAAACTAAATCCAGCTTGCAGGGCACTTGGTGTCCGTCGAAGGTCGGCCTGTGCTCCCACCTGCTTCCTCGCGTTGTTTGCTGCCTATTGACCTAGAATCCCACAGACCCCACTACAAGGGTATGGTCAGCCTAGGAGTCCTACAGATAAAAACGGAACAGTTCGAAACGTTAAGTCTTCCCTTTGAGATACTCCTTCAGGTCCCGCATACCTGTGAAATTACCACGTCAGCTGGTCTAAAGGACCCCACAGGAGCTGACTCACCAAAGAATGCAATTTCTACATTCTGATGAATTCATCCCCCTTACCCCAGTCAACAGCTCCATTCTCCAGTCCCTTGTCCTCCACAATCCCCTTAAAGACTCCAGCCCAGAAATCCTGGGGGAGATGGAGTTTAGGGGCTCCTCCCATCTCTTGGCTCAGTGCCCTGTGACTATCAAACTCTATCTGTTGCAGCCCTAACTGGTAACTGGTGTGTTACTGTGCAGCGAGCGTAACAGGCCTGTTACTGTGTAACTGGTCTGCTACCTGGTCTGCTACTGTGCAGTGGGCATACAAACCTGTTGGTCCTATGACACCAGTCCCTCACGAAAGCACCAGATTAATTTTCACACCCTTTGTGGCTGCAGATTGGAAGTGGAGGATGAGGGTGAGGGGAGGTGCCTTCCAGCCTGGGCTTGGGGTGTGGAAGGCAGGAGGGCAAGAGAACCCACAGACAGGATGGAGGGAGGGGTCAGCTGCTTCAGGCGTGGATGCTGCCCTCACTTACGCTCTGCCCTCCTTCTCCCTAAGGTGAATTGACTCATGCCCTTTCCCCCTGCCACCCTGAACAAAGAAATGCCACTCACTGACCTGTGATGCAAGCTCTTCACACACGCATGGGAATAAGTGTGTGCATGGAGGAGGCACCACGCCAGCCTGCTCTCTGGGCTCGGTCCTGGGAGACCTGGCCAAGGGCCTTCACGTCCGAACCCTCTCCTGGAATTGGATGGTCAGCGGGAGGCAGGGTTGAGCCTGCTAACCTGAATTTGGCTTGGTCCTCGTGGCTCTCTTAATTGCTCTTTGACAAATAGCCAGAAAGTGGAGGCAAGGAAGGTGGAGTTTATTTCCATGTTCAAAGTATAAGAAATTGAAGCTCCAAGAGGGCAGGTGACATGGCTGTGCCAGTGCCCCCCAGCACACCCCTCAGTGACACCATAGATGGGCCAGGGCTGCAGGATGCTGTGAAAACAGCACATTCCTTTGACCACGTGGTCCTAGTTCTATATCTGTCTCTGTCTCTTTGCTAGCTATGTGACATAGGGGAAGTCCCTTAACTTCTCTGAGCCTGCGTTTTCATCTCTAAAATGAGGATACTAAGTCCCACCTCACAGGGAAACTGTGACGCTCACGCAGGAAGACAAATACAAACTATTAAGCCTAACTCCTGGCGTGAGCTAGGTGCTAAGAGTGCTTTTCTTGCTCACTTAAACCACATTTCCAGTGACCACATCCAGATATGCCAGGGCTGCCACACCAAGCGCCACCTCTGAGAGGGAATGGCAGCCTCCTTTTGCCTGCAGTTTTTCCAGCCTCACCGCTCTCAATGGCCCAAACTACAATTTCTTTGGGGGTGGTTCATTAGAAAATGGAGCTGTTAAATAAAGTGTTCACGACATTCTTCTGGATCATGGATCCCCCTCCCAAGGGAAAAACCCACATATCCATCACCCACACTGTTTTCCACAGAATTTCAAGGAACTCCCAGAAACTCTGAAACCACAAGCAAAGCTCCTCTCCCAGGTGGGAGGGCAGGGCCCACGAGCACACACTGGCATCACGAGCGATTTGTTGTGCAGCCCGATTATCCCCCAGTTCACCAACAGCCTTCTCCTCGCGCAACGCCCGGGACCATCCTTCTGAATTACCCACAGGCTGAGGATGAAAGGCGAGGGAGTGAGTGGACCGTGGGGAAGCTGACCTTGAGAGGGACGGTGCGGGGGTGAGCTGGCTTGGCCCGGAGGGGAGCGCAGTGAGGAACCCATGAGAAGGGGCCAAATGCCCTGAGCAGCCACTGTTTCTTACCCCCTTGACTAAGACTGAACAAGAGAAAAAAGAAAAAAACGTCACCACACAGAGAGAATCGAAACCCTCTAGCCAGGAAAGCAGATGAACAACAGAACAGCAGCTGGGGCTCTCTTAAAGGCTTTAAACACAGAGGACGGATGTGTCTCTTCTTGTTGAGGCTGATGTCCTAGCAGTGTTAAGGAGGTGGAGGCTCTGGCCTCGCTGACCTCACCTGCCACGGTAACTCTAAGGCCGGAGAAATAGAGTCCCAGCGCCACCACTGGGACTATTGTGCCACCATTGGTTTGAGTGAACAGAAGAGTGCTGTTGTTTTGTTTTGTTTTGTTTGCAGAAGAGGCGTCTCCTAAAAGGGAGGTGCTGTTTGGTGTCTTTGCAGCAGCAGTGTCTGAGTGAGCTCTGTGAGGGCAGGCTTGGTGCCCTGAGCACTGCTGGGCTCTCAGAGCTGTGGGAGGGCAGAGGCAGGCCTATCTGGGCTGCCAGGCTTAGCCACAAGCTCTCAATTCTCAACTCCTCTTCTGGGAGAATTGTCCTGACTTTGCTAAGCACATTTTTTTCTGTCTTTTTATAGACAGGGTCTCACCTTGTCACCCAGACTGGACTGCAGTGGAGGGATCATAGCTCCCGGTAACCTTAAACTCCTGGCTCAAGTGCTCCTCCCACCTCAGCCTCCTGAGTAGCTGGGGCTACAGGTGCATGTGCCACCACATCCAGCTAATTTTTAATTTTTGTAGAGACGGGGTGTCCCTGTGTTTCCTAGGCTGGTCTCAAACTCCTGGCTTCAAGCGATCCTCCCACCTCAGCCTCCCAAAGTGCTGGGATTGCAGGCGCGAGCTGCCACGTCTGACCTGTGCACACCTTTGTGTCTATAGTACCTTGACCTTGAGCTCATTCTTGCTGCATGAAAAACATTTTTTAAAATATAGTTTCGAAACCACACATGGTTGAAAATTTGGATAATATAGAATACCAATATAGCAAAAGATAATGTAGGAAACCCATTCAAAAAAGAAGAAAAGAAAATAAAAATCTGCAGTGCTCCCACCCGGATTTGGACGTGATTAATTTTGGTTTAGGTCTTTGCAGTTTGCTTTTTTTTTTTTCTTAGACGGCGTTCTGTTGCCAGGCTGGAGTGCAGTGGATCTTGGCTCGCTGCAACCTCCACCTCCTGGATTCAAGTGATTCTCCTGCCTCAGCCTCCTGAGTAGCTGGGGCTACAGGCGCTCACCACCATGCCCAGCTAATTTTTGTATTTTTAGTAAAGATGGGGTTTCACCATGTTGGCCAGGCTGGTCTCGATTTCTTGACCTCGTGATCCACCTACCTCAGCGTCCCAAAGTACTAGGATTACAGGCATGAGCGTGCCTGGCCCAGTTTGCCTTTCCCCCCCACCCATTCAGCAGCGTTTTAATCCTGTATCCTCCAACTTACCGGGGCTTGGCTCTCCTGTGACTCAGTTTTCGTGGTTAGAAAATACGATGGCTACATGCTAACAAAATTCTCCAACTGCTTTCATGAGGTTTCCTCATCCCTGTGGCCAGGAGGGCTGCATATCCCTCCATCCTAGGCGGTGAGGATCAGAGAGCCGGGTGATGATGGGCGCAGAGCCATGCAGCAGGCCCAAGGCTCCTCACTCTTAACCCAAGTGGATATCAGAGAAAAATCCCACCTCGACGAGAGGAGGCGCAGACACCAGCCTGCCAGGGCCACGCACCACAGGTCATGTCCATCAGGGATCTCCTGTGAGCCATGCTTGTGCCTCTGAGACACAAAATCAGAACAGCAGCCAGTCTCAAAAGAGTTTACGTCTTGCTTTTTGAGCCAATCAGACCTTTGAACAAAACTTTTCCACAGTATATCTGTCTTGTTCACTTTCAGTTTGGAGAGCGGTCCTGACCTTTCCTAATGAAATGGGACCCTCCTCTTCTTTGGCAAATAATAAACTCAGTGTCTGCTTTAACTGGCTTTGGTGGACTTTGTGTTTTTCTGTGGCATGGGTGTCACCCCAGTCGTCACTGTGGCCAGTGGATACACAGTCCCTTCCGAGGGCTGTCACTGAGCTCCTCCTTCCTGTCTGTTCATCTGGGGAGGTTTTCCCAAGCGCCCCACTTCTCGGGGGGAGGCTGAACCCCGTTTTTCTTTACCAAGTTGCTCAGAGGTCTCCACTCACAAATCAGTGGCCACATCGGGCTGGCACTCGTCCACTTGCTTTTCTAGCTGGGACATTCTCTTCTCTGAAACTGTTTGTGGATATGATGAGTGGTCAGAGGCGTTTGTTTCTGTTAAGGTGTTGCTGGTGGTGGGGCAATGGTTCCAGCTCCCATCATTCAACCAGATTCCTTCATCCCCCAAACTGTTCTGGATTTAACCTAATCTTAGAAATCAGAGCCCCGTTTGGCTAACTAGAAAAATCAGAACTTCTGGGTAAAGTTACCAGACATGCACTATTGGGAGGAAACAGCTCCAGACTTGAACTTGCCACTGTCCTTCCTTGCCCCCTCTTGGATGGAATAGATGGGCCCTGTCCCCCTTCCCACCTCCCCAGTCTTCCTTCATGGTGAGAAGAGCTTTTTTCCTGCCTATTAGCCATGATTTGAAGCCAACATTGAAAAAGTTCCGATTTTCTGGATCGTGGGGAAGCTCCTGTCAGGGCATCCCAGCCTCACATACTGAGTGCCTCTCCCAGCCCTGTGTAGCAAATCAAGTGTGCCTCCTGAAAGCATCCTTTGACTGCAAGTGCAGTCATCATGATTATTTTCTCTTATACCATTGGAGTCAGGGTCTCTTGCATCCTAACTGCAAATGTATGCAAACACTATGCCAAAATTTTTGACAAAAATTGGCAAAGAAAGATGTTTTGCCGGTGAAATGCAGCTAACACTTGAAGGGGAGCAGAGAGCTGTTTGGGGTGGGGGCCCAGGTGAGAGCTGAAAAGGAGGAACAGGGAGAAGGGCAGGGGATTGGTTGGTGTCTGCAGCAGTGATGGAAGACGCTGGGAGGCCTTCCTCCTCCCCTGTCTTCCAACGTCGGAGCAGAGAGATTCAGGGGCTCCCTATCTCTTTCTTATGGTGGAGGCATCTTCAGAGCTGGGGTGAGGACGGAGTCTCTTAGCCCCTCTTCAGATGCTCCAGACGCCACATCTGGCGCTGAGAATGAGGTTGAGAGACCCCCAAGCCCTCCAGCCTTCCTATGCCGTTACATTCACATCACACCCTACCACACTGTCGTTCACTTCACATTAAAGCATTTTAATTGTCCCCTGGGAGGTTAAGCTGTGTGGATCTTCTTTTCTATGGTCCCTCTCTATCAAAGAGCCATTTACCCTTGAAGTCTTAACATTGGAAGTTTCTTTTTTTTTTTTTTGAGGCGGAGTCTCGCTCTGTCGCCCAGGCTGGAGTGCAGTGGCCGGATCTCAGCTCACTGCAAGATCCGCTTCCTGGGTTTACGCCATTCTCCTGCCTCAGCCTCCCGAGTAGCTGGGACTACAGGCGCCGGCCACCTCACCCAGCTAGTTTTTTGTGTTTTTTAGTAGAGACGGGGTTTCACCGGGTTAGCCAGGATGGTCTCGATCTCCTGACCTCGTGATCCGCCCGTCTCGGCCTCCCAAAGTACTGGGATGACAGGCTTGAGCCACCTCGCCTGGCCTAATTTTATTTTATATTTTTAATAGAGATGGGTTTTCACCATGTTGGCCAAGCTGGTCTCGAACTCCTGACCTCAGGTAGTTTGCCTGCCTCGGCCTCCCCAGGTGCTGGGATTACAGGCGTGAGCCACTGCGCCCGGCCTGGAAGTTTCTCTGCTGATCATCTGGTCCAATCTCTCTGTTTTACAAGTAAGGGAACTAAGACACGAAGTGGCTTCCCCCAGTTCTCAGATCTGGACTCTAAACCGGTCACACCTCCTTTTCCAGGTGGCATTACTTATTGGACAACAGGCCCCCAGCAATCTAGGTGCCCCTTGAGATACCATGGGAGCAAAACACGGTTGTCTTCTTTTAAAGAGTCAAGAGTAACTTTTTAAATACACGTCCCTGTAATTCCTAGGAAATTCTGTGGGATCATGGACATCACCAGCTTCTAAGTGTGCTTTTCAAAAGGCCAGGCAGTTGGGCAGACTGCAGTGGTTACTCGTAGACTTGTAAATAACTTCTGGGCTGTCCAAAACTGCCCAGTTTTGTGATTGTTTTACCTTGTGGCTGTTCAGAGGCAATGATGAAGTTGAAGGTTTACGGGAGGAAGACAAAGAAGGGAATGGTAGAATGGGATGTGGGGGTAATAGAGATACATTTATTGAGCACTAATTATATCCCTGACATTGTGCTTAGGGTGTTACCCAATATTATCCCCATTTTACAGACTGAGGACATTAAGGTTAAGTAATTTGCCCAAGTCTCACAGCTAGCAAGGAAGAAGGTGTAGGTTTCAAACTTGGGGCTGTCTGATTTCAGAGCCCAAGCTTGTCGCCACCATGCTCATGGGACAATGGACAAGAGAAAGCCAGGTTTCCGGGAAACCTCTGAACGGCCACAGTGAAGAGTGACCCTCTTACATCCCGCTGATTGGATGTCCAGGCTTGATGGGATTTTGAGCATCACAGGGGAAGACGGGCCAGAATAGGAGGACAGCAGTTTCCTGTGTTGCTCCAGACTTGCCTCATGTCACCCACATTTCTCTGGGGCTGACATAGATTTTTCCGGTAGGTGTGGCCTGAGGGTGTTCGGGCTTTACTTTTGTGCAGGTGCAGGCAGTTTTCAGGCTCATAGAAACACTCAGCTGTTTATTTATTCATCCAACAAGCATTTCTTAGACGCCTCCTCTGTCAATTCTTGAGCCAGTAAGTAAGCATGGTCCCTGACCCAACAGATCTAGCTCAGGTTCAGAGATGCACAACCTAATTCCAGCAAAGCTTTTTGTAGATTGTCTGGGGAAGCTTTTACAACCCTCGATCTTTCCCACTTCTCAGCTATTCCTGTAGCAGCGGGAAACTCTGCTTTGGAGGAATGGCGAAGAGATGGAAAAGTGAGGCTGTGAGCTGGCCTGAAGTTTTGGAAAAGGATGTGGAAACCAGAGACTAACAAGAGGATGTGGTGGTGTGTGTGACGTCCCTCTGCCCGCTGTTCCATTTCCTTGGGTACTTAAGTTGGGCTCCTGATTTAAGGGCCAACTTCTCATGTAAAAATCCATCCCAGCATCCTCAGCTTAAGTAACTGCCACCTGCCACTTGCCTGCCCCAGCGGAATTAACGGAAGCTGCCAACAGCCCTGCTGACCTCTTTCGACGGAACTGTGTCCTCAGCAGACACAAGCTCCTTCTTCTGAGCAAGGCTCCCTCCTATCTCAGAGCAGGAAGTCCTCTTATGAGGAGTCCAGGCTTCAGACAGAGAAGCAGGGGCCATTCAGTTATTTACTCTGCTCAGTGTCAACCTAAAGGGAAGAGGCTGAGACACAAAGTATAATTTAAAGTTTACTTGAACCGAAATGAGGGCAGCTGCCTGGAAGACTCAGACCCAGGTACCCTTGGCTGTGAGCTTCCTACAGCCTTTGTTAAGAGCAGGATTTTTAGAAAACTAAACCAAACCAAAACAAAAATAGCTTCTATTTTGGTTCAGGAGTACATGTGTAGGTTATACAGATAAACTCATGTCACGAGGGTTTATTGTACAGATTATTTCAGCACTCACGTACAAAGCCTAGTACCCAATAGAGCTTTTTCTCCTCTCCCTCCTCCCAACCTCCATCCTCTGATAGGCTCCAGTGTGTGTTGTTCCTCTCTTTGTGTCCATGTGTTCTCATCGTTTAGTGCCCGCTTATAAGTGAGAATATGTGGTATTTGATTTTCTGTTCTTGTGTCAGTTTGCTAAGGATGGTAGCCTCCAGTTCCATTCATGTTCCTGCAAAAGACATGCTCTCATTCCTTTTTATGCCATGAATGTTCATTGCAGCACTATTTACAATAGCAAAGACATGGAACCAACCTAAATGCCCTTCAATGACAGACGGGATACAAAAAATACGGTATATGTACGCCACAGGAAGGATTTTAAAGGCAAAAGAAGGGGACAGAGTGGGCTGGTACAGGGTTGTTTGTCAAGAATTCTTACTGGTTTACAGAAATAACTTAGATGAATGACTGGCTACTCATTATGAAACTATAGGTGATAGTGTCCAGTGTGGCATTATTTTAGCTACCTGTGGCGATAGCAAGCAGTTTTAAAAAATGAATATATAGCTCAAAAGAAGGAGTGGGATATGATTGCTCTCATTTTACTGTCTCTTCAGGCCTGATGATTTAAAAGGACTCACCTTCCTCAGATGAAAGTTCTTTACTTTTTGCATCAGGAACTCCCTTTTCTGCTTTCTTGGAGTGTCGGGATAGGTCCCACGAAAAGCTGCTGGCAGGGACAGACAGAAGCCAAGGAGAGGCCGTGCAAGGAAGCTGAAGTGCTTGGGACGGGGCAACAGTCTCCTGCCTGCAACCACCATTAAAAAGCACTGTCACTTCAGGCTGAAAGTGGTAGAAACCAGTTTGTTAAGTCACACCAAAGTATGTGTTAGACAGACCTGGCTAGTCCTTTACCCAGAGATCTTGTAGCATAACTGCAGGCGGATGGAAAAGACTTAGAAAGCATTAATCACTGCACAAGCTTGGGGCCCAGTCCCTTTTGCGGGGTGGTGAGTGGTAGAAGTGCCTGGAAAATATGTACAGAAACTGTGAAATTGGCAGAGGAAGGCCAATTTGGGGTTTGGTTACGGTGGGATCAGAGACATCTGGGAGGATGGAGACAAACACCCAAATTATATCCCTGACATGATGCTTAGTGTGTTACCCAATATTATATCCCCATTTTACAGACTGAGGAAATTAAGGTTAGGTAACTTGCCCAAGTCTCATGGCCAGTCTCACGGGTGCTGGAAGCGAGACTTCATGACTGAAATAATCATGTTACCCTGAGAATTTCTTTCTAATTCCTGGCTTCAGATTTAAGGTTATGGTTGATGGGTGAAAGTGTACACATCCAGACCTGTCTGTCTTGGACTTTTGGAAGATTTTCTCTGGGCTGAAGTTGTTAGCTAGGTTAAATAGCAGGAAAGGCTGTAATTGCTTTTTCTCCCTATTGCCAGGAAGTTGGACTTCCATAAAACTCTAGTGGAGGTTCACTGCAGCATGGATGGAAAAGCACTGGATTTCAGTTTTACTCTTGGCTCTGCTGAGCTGTGTACTCTAGGACAAGCCATTTAACTTTTCAGCTGCGCTCTAGAAGAATTCACACCTATCTTGCAGGACTCCTTTAAAATAATCTTAGAGACAGGCTCTTGCTCTGTCACCTAGGCTGGAGCGCAGTGGCGGCAAGATCATAGTTCACTGCATTCTCCACCTCCTCTCAAGCAATCCTGCTGCCTTGGCCTCTCCAAGCGCTAGAATTACAGGCATGAACCACCACACCTGGCCACAAGACTCTCAATGATTAAGAGGGAGAATAACCAGGACAAACATACGTGAACTGTAAAGAGCTGTCATCTTACAATGGTGATGGTGATGATCCTTATACTCCTGGGAGGGTTGGTGCACATCCTTGCCTACAGCAATTGTAAGCAGAGGATAATGCTTCCATCTTGAGGATTCTCATAGCAAAGTTAAAAGTACCAATATTACCTGATATTTAATGTAACTGGACCCACCATCTACTGCTTTATGCACAGAAGATACGGGGCTGAGGGAGCCTCCGTGAGCAGCACTGAGGATCTTGGTTACAAATGAGTGGAATGAGTAAGTGGGGAGGGGGTCTTTAGCGACCTTTAAGAGCAATATGAACGGCAGGTTATTGTTGTTAAGGAACACAAAGCAAACATGAGCAGCGAAAGAAAGGCAAACCACAACTTGCCTATTTAAAGCAATAAAGGAAGGGAACAAAGTTATACAGGCAAAGAGGTGCTTTTGTTTCCCCAGTTATGAATCCTGGTAAAAAAAAAAAACAAAACAACAACAACAAAAAAACAAAAAAACTGCACACAAACCACAAAGACAGTCAGTACCTTCACCTCAACTCCTAATGTGCTGTGTTTCCTTAAGAAAAAAAAAAAAAAAAAACCCTGAAAATAAAGCAGTGTCACACTTTCTTCAACTTGCTATCTAATTTGAGTTTCATGTTTATCTTCTTTCGAGAAAATCTCAAGACGTTATTCGTTTTCTCTTCAGTAGTAGCTGGTTTTTTTCAGGCATGAAGTGGGGGAGGGTAAATGTAATTTTTCCAAGTACACCTGCATTCATTTACTCAATATTTATTACTTATCGTGTGCCAAGTTGTCTGCTAGATGGCTAACAAAAATAAATCCCTGCCCTTAAGGGAAGGAAAGATGCACACCCGGCTGGCTATCTGTAGCCTCTACCCCTGAAAGAAACATCCGACAGACTTCTGGTTTGGAGCTTGGATACTGACTAATCAGATCTCATCTGCCTTGGCCAATCAGGGCTCAAGTGTATCAACCAATCAGAACTAAGCAAGTTGCAATCTTTCATTTGCATAAATAGACCTCATGGGAAACATGGGCAGGAAATTTTGCTACAAAAGCCGACTCCTGCTCACGCCTGTAATCTGAGCACTTCAGGAGGCCGAGGTGGGTGTATCACCTGAGGTCGGGAGTTCCAGACCAGCCTGACCAACACGGAGAAACCCCGTCTCTACTAAAAATACACAATTAGCCAGGCGTGGTGGTGCGTGCCTGTAATCCCAGCTCCTTGGGAGGCTGAGGCAGGGGAATCACTTGAACCCAGGAGTCAGAGGTTGCAGTGAGCCGAGATTGCCCCATTGCACTCCAGCCTGGGCAACAAGAGTGAAACTTCGTCTCAAATATATATATATAATAAAAATAAAATAAACCCGACTCCTCTCTCCGTTCTCTTGAACACACCTACATTTTACACTTAAGGCTGGGTTTCCCAAACTGTCCACTGGAATAAGGTCTCTTTGCTCCAAATTCCTTTTCCGGGAACTTTTGTTGGTGGGGTTTAGAAAGAGAAGCAGTTATTTCCAGGAAATCTGATGAGTGCCTGGAAGGGAAAGAGTGGGCAATTCTACTGGAAGTAGATTTGAGCCAGATCACAAGTGGCCCTGGATGATGGGTTAGGGATTCGTGACTTTATTTTGAAGGTAGAGGGAGTCATCGAGGCTTATTGAGCAGGGGAGTGCCATGGTCACCTGGCTGTAAATAGACACCGAAATTTAGAATCTCATTTTTGGAAATGAACTTATAAGATAATTACATGGGTGGGTTTGAGGACAACTTGAGGACATTTCAAAGGGCATAGCAGGTTTGGCTCACCCTCCTGCTAATAGCATTTGTTGCTTCTCACTCACACTTTATTTTGCATGGAGAACTCTGCACACATACGTAGGAGGGTTGATTTTTTCCTAATTCATCTCTGTAACTGAGATAGCCTCAGACACCTAAGAATTGTAGCCAACACTCCTACCTCAAATGCCCAGAGAGAAATTCTACAGAGCTGAAAGTGGGGAGCGAGCCGCTAGCCCAGAGGTTTCCTCCTAGGAGGAAGGATACTGACGCAGAAAACTGTAACATGCCATAGTGACCAGAAGGATGGACCCTCCTTGCACCTGCTGTGGAGGAGGAGGCTGATGTCACTGTGCCTAGCTCTGCCAACCTCGGTTTAAGTCTGGGCATTGCCACTAATTTGCTGTGTGACCTTGACTAAGTCACATTTCTTCTGTGGGCCTTAGTCCCTGTGTCTATAAACTGAGAGGTGAGACTGGATGGTTTCCAAAATCCATCTGAGTGCTGACATCCTGCGGGCTTGTGGGACTGAATGAGACTACTGAGAGCTCTGGTGTGGCCAGTCTGACGATGCCCACATTTCCCTCCTTTCTCTTTGGTGCTGAGGGAGGCAACACGATGAGAGGTGCTTTTGTTCAGAACCCCAGCCAGGTCTCACAGTCAGCGCTGAGTCCTGGCCCTGCTGTAGGTTAGCAGTGTGAACTTGGGCAAGTCGCTTAACCTCTCTGAGCTTCTGTTTTCTTTTCTGAAAACATAGATAATGAGTCCATGTTCTCTAGCCCAAGAAAAATGGAGGGATAGAAACAAAAAATTAGAGGGGCCTGGCTTCCAATAAGGATGACATTATCACTCTCAGGCTAATTGGGTTCTTTTTGTGAAAAAAGAAAAGTTAGAATAACAGATTTTGGCAAATACGTTCAACAGCTAGTGACATTACCCTGTTTTGAGAATAGCTTGGGCCCTTGACAGTTTTATCAATCTGTCAAGAAAGCAGCACTTACTAATCCCTGAGGTGTAGAAACAAAGGAAGAAGTTTGTTGAATGTCTCCTGCATTAAGCAAATCGATGTCTCTTTTCTACAAGACAAGCTCTTCACAGGGCTCCTTCACTTTTTGCTATACGGAACCTCTCAAATGAATAACCTCATTCATGTGAAAATTCCCCAGAGTGGCCACTGTCATTTCAAATGGTCTCTTAAGAAACTGTGTCAGAGACGGCCGGGTGCGGTGGCTCACGCCTGTAATCCCAGCACTTTGGGAGGCCGAGGCAGGCAGATCACGAGGTCAGGAGATCGAGACCATCTTGGCTAACACGGTGAAACCCCATTTCTATCAAAAATACAAAACAATTGTCCGGGCCTGGCGGCGGCGGCGGGCGCCTGTGGTCCCATCTACCTGGGAGGCTGAGGCAGGAGAATGGCGTGAACCCGGGAGGCGGAGCTTGCAGTGAGCCGAGATCGCGCCACTGCACTCCAGCCTGGGTGACAGAGTGAGACTCTGGCTCAGAAAAAAAAAAAAAAAAAAAAATTGTGTCAGAGACATAAGATGAGTTCACACGACAGTGAGGAAATCTGGAAGCAGCAGGTGTTTGGCCTGGGGAAGAGCCACTTCCGATGAGGAAGGTTGCACAGGCACCTGAGCAGTCTGAGAAGAGACTTCTTGCCTCCGGAGCTTAGTCAGAGGCCACAGGCTGATTGTCCCCAATCCTCCTGATTCCAGGCAGAGGGAATTTAAGGCGAGCTGTTCTCAGGAACCTCACAGAGACAAGGTGGTGGGAAATCCACCCTTAGGTGACCCCCAGCAAAGCTCATTCCAGTGGATGCTGGTCTAAGGAGAGCTCCTGAGTGCTGTGGCCTCTGAGACCAGCTTAAGGACAGAATACCCAGGCCCCTGTTGACTGTGGACGTTTCCACTTAGACACAACACGGATAACATTCAACCAGCAGATGGACATAGGAGCATTTCTCAGAAGGCTAGAAAGCAGTTTCACCGAGGAGCGGGACAAATCTGATCAGATCACCAGGAAAAGTCTCACAGCACCTCATTCCCAGAACAGAACGCACCTGAAGTGAAGCGAAGGGACCTCAGGGAAACATCAGACTCCATTCAGCCCGAGCTGCCTCCCAGCCGTGGGCCACCCAGTACCTCAGACAGGCAGAGACAACCTGTGTGTCTCAGCTGAGGCAGGGGCTCTTGTCCAAGGAGGGAGTGCTTCGGCTGCCTCAGGGAACCTCTATTTCTGCCAATCCTCCTAAGTTAAAAACCATCAAGAACTCAGCTGTAGCTGAACCAAGTTGGGCTTATTGACTTGTTGTTGCACAAAGGAAGAGTGTCCAGCAGTAAAGAGGGCCTTCGAAAGAACTTAGAATAGATGTGAGCTCATAGCTGGTCTCAGGAGGGCTTAGGAAGCAGGGCCTTCTCTGGGCTGGATATTGTGTGTAAGCAGGTGCACTACTGGGATCGTGTATTCTAATGATTCTTACCTAGAAGATGAGAATAAATGAAGCAAGACTGAAGATGTGGATGGGAAAGATGCACCAGCCGTTCCCATCAGCCAGGAGGAGGAGATGTTTGAGAGTTCTGCGATGTGCACAGAGACCTTGTTTTTGTCTGTGCTTAGGTGAGATTATAGTCTTGCTTTTTCTCTCATTTTGTCATCACAGAGTGCCCATCTCTGATATGGGTCCCACGGGATTGTGAATGTGCCCCAGAACACCAAGGTCCAGTGCCCACGCCAGCTCCTCCCAACACTGAGGCCCAGTCGTTGGCACTGGACCAGTTCCTGGACGTTAGAGGCTGCTTTTCTCTTTCTTCCATACACCGACTCTTGAGTCCTGATGGAAGACTCAAAATAGAGAATAATTATGAAAGTTGATTTGTAAAAATGTACAGCACAATGGAGATGAAATGAGTGAGTCTTGGATTGATACTTTTCTTACCTGGGGCCCACTTATCCAGAAACCTTAGCCATTGAGAAAATAGGCAAGAAATGGTCAGCAAGCAGGCCATGTCTCTGAAACACCTGAAATAAAAGTCCCCCAATGCCCCACATTTTTACAAGAATTCAAAGTTTTACACAAGCTCTATGTAGGCTGTTTTGCACGCTCGCTTGCCTTGGTATCCTGCTCATAGAACATTAGAAATAAAGGAAGGCTCCTCTCTCCAGTCTGTGCCTCCAATATGACAAAGAAAAGAAGGAACTAGTGTTGTGCCAAAAAGGGCCATGGCCACGCGCTGTCTATTCGCTGCATGAACTGTGCCCGATGCGTGCCTGAGGACAAGGACATTAAGAAATTCATAATTTGAAACATAGCGGAGGCCGCAGCAGTCAGGGACATTTCTGAAGCGAGTGTCTTCTATGCCTAAGTGCTTCCCAAGCTGTAGGTGAAGCTACATTCCTGTGTGAGTGTGCAATTCACAGCAAAATAGTCAGGAACCCATCTAGTGAAGCCAGCAAAGACCAAACACCCGCATCCCGATTTGGACCTTCAGGTGCTGCCTCACGACCCCCACCAAAGCCCATGTAAGGAGCTGAGTCCTTAAGATTGAAGACAGACTATTCTCTGGAGAAAGATAAAGTGGAAATTGTCCTTAGAAATGAGGGAAGGCTTAGGGGCAGGAACAAGAAGAGCTTCCAGTGTTGGTTCATGCTGCAGCACAGGTGCACCCTGCAGACATGATCCAAATGAGAGAAGCCAGGTTCAAGGGACCACATGGCCCAGGATTCCATTTCCATGAAAACGGGCAGAACAGGCAAATCCAGAGAGACAGAAGGTAGATTCGTGGTTGCCGGGGGTTAGGGGAAGGGAGAGTTGGGAGTGACTGTGGCCAGAAATTTCCTTTTGGAGGTGTTGAAAATGTTTAGAATGAGTTAGTGGTTGAGAGTGAGATATAGTGCATGAGAATAAATGCACACCTTGGTGAATATATACAAAAACCACCTTAAAAGGGTGATTTTTATGATAGGTGAATTATATCTCAATTTTTAAAAAGTGGAAAAAAAAGAAGGGCCTCAGGATCTGAGAAGTTCATATCCTGATAGCAAGAGAGGATCCGGAAGACACTAAGGAATGTGTACTCACGAAGCAGAGCCGCCTGGAGTGGCTCTGTCAGCCTCCATGCCAGAGCCTCTGTGGGCTTCTGCGAGAGTAAAGCCACAGACGCATGCACAGTATCGCCACGTGCTGGCCAAGGAGCCCAGGAGCACGCAGAGGACTGAGACGTGGTCCCTGCACTCTGGGGGAAATGACACCTCAACACAATAACGGTGTTCGTCATCAGGACCCCGAGTCAAGATGAAAAGGTTAAATTATTTTCAAAATGCTCAATTATAAGAAAGCAGAGGAGTGGATTATAAGAAATACATGTACAAAAAACGATTTCACAATTGCCAACCTTTTAAAGAAATACTGAAACCTCTGGTGTAGGAAGGTAATCCATGTGGAGTGGCAGCCAGGGAATGGGATCCTCTGTGTGTGTGGAGAGGCAAACATCCCCATAGTCTTCAGGATGCCCTGAGAGGGGCCGAGTCAGAGGGCGTCAAAGCCTTCAGTCCTCTAGGCATCCATGGCTTCATGGCAACTGCACCAATTATTCTCATTGTTGCTATTTTTCCATAGGACTCAATGTTCTCTTACACAGGGACTCAGGACGGTGCTGAGTCCAGGTAGAGGAAGGGGTCGGATGGTGGGGTCTGGGCAGGCGATGTGGTGGGAGCTCTGTTGGAACCTGCCGCCTTTCCCCAGGCAGTCTTCCATGTTTCGCTCAGAAAGTGAGAGGTCTGTGAGCTTCGTTCCTCCAGGGCCTGGCTGTGAAGCCGTTGCTGCTGTGGTTTTGCCCACTTGAGTTTGCTGGCTGGGGGGCATGGGGCAGGTGTGGGGAAACCTCCTTCCTGGATATTCCTGGATATTCTTCCTGGTGTGTCTCCAGAATATGCAGGAGTGAGGCTGGCACACAGCACTGCCTCTGTGGTCAGGGTGTCCGGGGGGGATGGGAGGGGCCTCAGGGATGGATGGACAGAACCGGGGCCCGCTTTCAACTCCACACCAGCCTGGTGAATTCAGATGAGCTCTTCAGCCCTGCATCACCACTTCCACGCTCAGACAATGTCATCCGATGAGGTCCCCACCTGCTGCAAGCTCAGGGACACAGGGCCTGCTTTGTAAAATAAGTATTTTGGAGTTTTCAAAGATGACAATTCAAACTTGCTCCTGCCAAAGACAGGCTGAGTGAGACGACTCCCACTCTGAGAGTGGGGCTTTCCACCAGGCCATCCTGGGCAGAACCTGGGGGTCGCAAATGAAGAGATGGTGACCATGTCTTAAACTCTAGGGGCCTGGAACCAAGTGACACAGGGCGCAGAGGAGCCGAAGGAGCGGTGGGCTCTTCGTGGAGCAGCACGTGGTAGTGATGGAGGTGCCTGTCTCAATGGTTTCACTTTAAGAGATTGGGCTGAGACCCAAATGCTTGGCCCAGGGCTTCCTTCTGGGTGGGTGCAGTCTGTCACTGTGGCAGGAAGGAGAAGGGCAGGGTGGAATGAAAACAGTCCACAGTGGGAGTGTGGTGACTTGCTCAGCTCCCAGCTCTCCCCTACTCTCCTGGCAAACCCCAGGTGCTTAGAGCCTAAGGATCAGTCAGACTCCCTCAGGCCCACCCAAGTTACTGTCAGCAATGGGGATTTATGGTAAGGATATTTCTGGAAATTAGGAGGCCACCAATCCTCAGATTTCCATAAACACCAAGGGCAGATTTGTTTTCAGAGCCTGGACCAGGACTCTGGGTCTTCAGGGCTCCCGGGGATCTAGTTGTCTCTCCATCTTCCCAGCACGATGCCTCCTCAGTCACCCGACTTGGCCCAGAGCCCCCCAAACCCCCTGGGCTCCCTCCACCAGCGTGGGGCATCTGTTCACCCCGACTTCTGCTTGTTCATGGCTCTGTTCTGTGTGACTTTCAGCCTCTAGTCACACTAGCAGCTGCCTTTTCTCTCACATTCACACTTACTGAGAGAATTTAATGAGGCCGATTGGTCACCATGGCCCTTGTAAGTACCCACTTCTATGCTGGGCTGCCAAGACACAACTGTGCTGGAGGCAGGCGCCCGTCCTGGTGGAATCAGCTGCAGCTGGGATGGCGGGCTCGCCAAGGATGGCCTTCTTTGCCCTGTGGAGGGGCTTTCTCTGCTTACATTGATGGTAAGGTAGAGGGGTGAGGGTAGGGGAATGTTGAATGAGGGAAAAGCGGGTCTCCCAAGACTTGGCCTGTCTGAACCTTTGTCCCAGTAACAGAAGTCATGATGCTCTCGGGAGGTGGGTGGGGGCAGTGCTTTGAAAAGATTCTGAAGGCTTCCACAGAGTGCGTGGGTGAGACATCAATGGCCATCGTAGTGTTTCTTGAGTCAGATCTCCCCACCAGGTTGCAGCCAATGTCAGGCGGTTCTGTAGCTGAGAACAAGAAAAGGTGATCGGACAGGTGTGTGCTGTTCCTTCTGGCTACAGGAGGTGATCCACAGATGGCCCTGTGAAATGGCTTCCCCAGGGCCTCTGTTTGCTTGACATTCCGGCTGGCCTCAGCCTTTTCCTTGTTATGCTAAACTTTACATTTCTAAATTTCCAAGTAGTGTTGTGAGTGTGGTAAATGCTTAACTGTTTGATAAATGAATGAATGGATGGATGAATAAATGAAACACGAATCTGTCAGCAGCCCTTCACTGAAGGCAGGACAGGAGTGGGTAAAGGTGCTTGGCTTTGGTGTAAGAAAGGCCTCACTTTGAATCCCGGCTCTGCCGCTTGCAAACTGTGTGACATTGGGACAAGTTACTTAACTTCTCTGAGCCTCCTTTCCCTCAACTGCAAGGCTAGGATAATGCCCACTTCGAAGTTCTTTGGGAAGTCCAAGTGACTCTGTATTTTCTAGCACAGGGCCTGACCCAGTGAGCTTTGATGGCTGTAATTATTAGGCTGGCTCAAGGGGATAGGAGAGTCAGAGCATCTCGGTCCCCATATGTGGGGTACGTGGATAAGCCTGGGACACTTAGCCGCTTGACTGTGGTGGAGAGAGGGAAATGAATGGGAGGTCCAAAGCTCCATGTCTTCTCTTCACCAACCAGGGAACTAGGGAGGCCGTGGAGCGAGGGCCAGACTAAGATGTCTGGCAGGCAGGGGCTGTGTTCCAGAAGCCAGGTCTTGGGGAAGCGCTGGGAAGGACCAGGATCCAATACGAGGCGAATTCTACCAGTGGTGCCCAAACCAACCAGTTCTCATATTTTATAGCTCCCTTACCACCCCTCTCCCACCCCGCCTCCAGCTCTTCCCCACTGGCATTCAAACATGCTCCAGGCTCTTTCAATGGAATTATAACAAGATTTCCTCTCAGCCCTTTGTCCCTATGAAACTGTAACCTCATCAGCACTTCCACATGCAGTAGAAAGTTCTTGAAAGCATCACCTGCATGCACTGTCTTTGTGTTCCCCTCCCTCACTTCTCAGCCCTCACAATCTGACTGTCACAGCCTCCCTCCCCCCAAGAACATTCCATGCAACCCCTTGGGCTGAAATCCCTGCTGACCTTCGGATCATAAAGCCCAATGGATATGGCTTCTCAGGCCTCACGGACCTCCAGGCTTCTCCATGGGGTGCCGCTGATCACTCCACCCCAAAGGGTCTCCTGTCTCGACTTCCCCAATGGTGCTGCCTCTGGTTCTCCTCTGCCTCTCTAGCTGGTCTTCTTCAGCCTTCTTCCTGAGAGCCTCCACCTCTGCCCACCTTACTTAAAGATCGGGGTTTTCCAGAGTCCTGTGCTCTCGGCAATTCCCAATCAATACTTTCTCCTTGGGTGAGTTGATTCTCCAACAATCCCTGTGTTGCTGACAACTCCCCACAGGGATCTAAAGCCCAGGTGTGTTTCCTAAGGACCAGGTCTGCACAGCCACCTGTCACCTGGGCATCTCCTCATGGCCCCTCCCACAACCAAGTTCCATCTCTCACCCCCAAATCCTCTCCTTCATTCTGCTCCTTTATTCCCTATCTTGGTAAATATTGTCTCCAACCACCCAATGGGCCAAATCAATCATCACATGAGCCCCAGCCCCGCCTCAGTTTAGCTGGGCACTTTCCCTGTTTCTCCCTCTCATCCTGGGTGGTTCCTTCTCCTTCAGGCTGACACCTGATCCTTGTGTCATCATCCCATCGGCCCACTCTCTGTGGAAGTCACCCTTCTCTTCACCCCTCTTGCTCCCATCCACTTCAGACCCTGCCATCACTTGCTGGGGGTAACACAATGGCCACTCAACTCTTCCTCTTCTGGGTTTGTGGATTCCTCCAGTCCATTCTTCACACAGCTGCCTGAATGAGCTTCTACAAATGCACACTGGCTCATGCCCTGCCCTCCTCCTGCTTGAGATTCTTCAAGGTAACCCCGCTGCTTCAGGATAAAGTCCAGACTCCTTAGTGGGGCACCCAAGTCCCTTCACGTCACATGGTGAGGGGCTTGCACTTGGAGAGAGGGGCTCAGATAGGCCCAGGTTCAGATCCTGGCAGCGTTTTTGCTGTGTGACTTTGAGTAAGTTACTTAACCTCTGTAAGCTTCTGTGTTCCTTTGTGTATAATGGGGGTACCCTGCCTGCTTCACGAGTGTAGAGAAGATAAAATGCACACTTTTGCGCCTTTGTTCTTGCATTTGCCTTTTTCTCTGTTGCCACCTGCCTTGTGGGACCCATGGTTTCTGCTCCCAGGCCGTCCCCCACCTGTGTCTTGCTGTCGGCTTTTCACCCGATGCTCTCTGCTCCAGCCATCCTGAGGGACTTGTCCTCCCCAGAGAAGCCATGCCTCATATCCGCCAGCTGACACTCTGCAGCCCCCATGCTCTCCCCTGGCCTTCCTCCTCTTTGCTTGACTAACTCCTCACGGTCATTGAAGGCTCCCTTCAGGAATGACCTGCTGGAAGTTTCTCCTAAGCACAGCAAGATGAGCTGCTGCTCCTAAAGGTTCCAAAGCTGTCTGCACATCCCCATAAGGCCCTCACTTTCTCATCTTGCAATTACCTTCCCTCTCAAGTGCTCTTCCCCTTGCAAGGAATCTCCTCAAGGGTAGGAATCATGTCTTACTTATCTTCATATCCCCAGTACCTAGCATAGGGCCTGACATATTAGGCTGTCAGTTAACATTTGCTGGATGGACAAACAAACATGGAATTCAAATCCAGATGGCATTCAAATGCTTTTGCTCTCATCGTTTCTTGGTTATTGTTCTGCTCTTCTCAGGCACAGTGGCTGTCATCCAGCCCACCCTCACACTGTGAGGCTCCCTGAGGGCAAGCTCCTAGCAGCATGGTGACCTGTAGAATTAGCAGACAGGTGACTCTCATCATATATCTTGTGGCTGTCTGCTTGGCCACTGAAAGAAGAGAAGTCTAACAGGAGGCTGGTTCCTCATTTAGCCTAGTGCAAACCAAACCCAGTGGCTGTGGGGCATCTTGGGTTAGCTTGGAGGTCCTGGAGTGGTGGCGACCATGAAAGGAGGGGGGCACACTGTGGGCAGGGAAGTTTGGGAGGGGAAGGGCAGAGCAAAGTCCCACAGGAAATGCACGATTTCTTATTCTGGCTGGCTGGGATAATTGTGGACATTTGCCCCAGGGACTGCCAGATAAGGACCGACTTTTACCACCAAACTGGTTTTAGATTTTCTTTTTAAATCAGTTTTCAGGCAGGTCAGAGAGTCTCAGAACATCACTTTCCAGCAGTTCGCAAGTGAGCCTGCCTGTTTTTACTTGGAGGGAGCTCTGGGGATTTCTTCTGCCTTGGGATCCGGGTCAGGCTGGCTCACCAGCCCTCTGCCCGCAGTGTCCTTATGTCTAGAGAATGCTTCCGCCTCCTGAGTTGTTGGACATCACTGGGGTATTCGCCACTTTTGGTCTCTAACAGAAGTGGAGGCAGATTGCAAGTCCTCTCTCTGCAGATAACTTCCCATTCCTTGTCCTGAAAGGGCCTGAGCAGGGCCTCCCTTCCAGTACCGTGGGGTGTGGAGGGAGAGGGTAGGGATGGGGGGCCTCGGCTGCTGATTCTTGGGGAGGGGAGGGGAGGGCCGCCTGGTGTCTCAGAACACTCTTGTTTGTTATGCTCATTCTCTTCTACATCCTGTGGGTGTATGATGTATGTGGAGAATGAGGGGCTGAGGAGTCAGGAATTCTATGCCTCACATTCTCTTTTTAGACACCTTTTCCATGTCAGAGCTTTCAAAGTTGCCTTTCTTATAATTTGCTAAGAAATAGGTTGGGCTGGAAACTCAGCAGAGTCTTTAGGATCTGGATCCCTTTCTAGAGGGACGATCTCATTTGAGTTACAGGTTCTAAGATTGATAATAAAAATGGCTTCCTTTCCCCTCTGAACACTGAGTTTCCAGAGCAGAGAGCCAGACACTTTCTAGCCCGACTGGGAACCAAGCAATCTGAAAGGGCGCTTCAGCTCTAAGTGGGGGTGGTTTAGGCCAGACACACATCAACACTTCTTGCTAGGAGTCAAGATGTTTTTGGAAATCTGAGAGTTTGTGACCTTTCCCCAGAGGTCTTTAAAACAGGATGAGCTCTCATCTAGGTAGGATACCAGACATGTGGGCTTGCTGGGTACTGGGAGCCTGCGTCTGCTGGTCTCAGACAGACCATTTCTTTCAATGAATCTGATCTTCTGCTTGTATTAGGTTTTGTTATTGGCAGGTACATAAACAGTGAACCAGGGAAGTGCCTGCGAGCTGGTCTGCATCTGTCCAGAAGGCCCACAGGTGCTCTAGGCCTTTCAACAAGAGCCTCATCCTTGGCTCATTAGCGTTCATGTGTTCCCTCTCCCTCTCCCATCTCTCTCTCTTGAGGTAGGAGTTTTGCTCCTTGCTCTGCAGAAAGGTCACGAGACAAGGCGCACTGGATGAGTTGTTGCACAAAAAGCTTTCTCAGGCAGAGTTCTCTTCAGGTTGGGCTAAATCAGAATAGCCAATGGAAGGAGGCCTTCCCTGGGAACTTCAATAGCAGCCTCTCGTATTCTTTCTCCTGGTCTACCGGTCAAAGTGTCTGCAGCTACATTTGTGTGTTTGGATGTTAGCATCTATGCGTGCAGTAAGACTGTGAGCTAAGTAGGCACGGGGCTTCGAGTCTGTCCACTTAGTGGGTGCTGGAGAGAGGAGAGCCCCTCAAGAACTGGGCCCACAAGGTCCAGGTCGTGGAGAAATTGGGAAGCATTTTAGAGAGAATCAGTATCTTGCACTATTTTGTTAGGGAACTTCTATTTGCTGGGTCAGCCTGGAGTGTGATTGACTAGAGGCAAGACCTGATTTTCTTTATTGTTGTGATGGGAATGAGGAGAAGTATAAGGCTGGGGTGATGAGGACTGGGGGTGCTGCAGACCAACGGACGCTCTTAAAACAGTGGTCTAGTAACAAGGCTACCTAGTTCAAAAATTAGTTTTAGAAATCTGTTTCCTGGTCATTCTCCAAAGTAATAAAAGCCAGTGGGACTATAATATTAGAGGAAGGAATCAGAACTGAAACATGTTCATTCACTCATTTATTCACTTAGCGAGTGTGTAGGCACCTTCTAAGTGCTCCGCACTGGACTGGGCATTGAGGGAGAAATGAAACAGAAAGCATGGCCCTTCCTTTGGAGCCTACAGTGAGAAACCAAGAGGTATAACCTGAAATAGCCAAGCACCTGTATAGCAAGGAAGAGGGAGGTGGCTTGAGTTGTCTTTATCTTGGCCTGGACGTGAGGTGCCCCAAGCACCTGGATTTTCTTGCATCGTGTAGTCTTATTGACGTTGAGTTCTGAAACGTTTTATTTGAACACTTCTGATAGAGATTTTCAAAAAGATACCCTCTTCTGCCTCCTAAAAAAGAATTCGCAGAACACAATTTTATCTCTTTTTGATGGTTTGGGCTAAACTTGCCCTTCCTTGAATATCCCTCAACCTTTTTGAACGGTTGGCGCTTTTTCCTTCCAAACCACTGGCAGTCATTTCTCATTACGTGAAGTTCCCACTGCTCCTGTACCCGAATGGGCTGTAACCATTGAGACTGAAGCTTGACTTGGAGGAAGAAGAGAACTGTTTTATGAGCAAGCTTAACTTTATACCCAGCTCAAAGTTGATAAGTGCTGGCTGGGTGGTTGGGTGTTGCATGAATAATGGAATAAATATTCTCCTACCTTTCGGAGGGTGTTTTCCTTCCTTTCTCTTAGGTTGCATTCTGTATAATCACAGTAGTTGGATGTAATTTCTGGCTAGGGAAGGATGGTACTCTATAAGATGAGGTGTCAGAATGGGTGGCACCATCTATCATGCTCTAAGAGTGCAAAGAGGAAAAAGAAGATTTCCTGTGGGTTGGGAGGCCCCAGGAAAGGTTTGGAAACTTAATTGGACTTTGAGGACAGGACAGGGCTTGGGTGAATTGAGAGAAAGTAGTCACATAAGTAATGAAAAGGAGTAGACTGAACTCTTCAATGGAAACAAATAGAGTCTTCATCCTATCTATCATATATTTGTATCTATTGATCCATCTATTATCTATCTGTCTCTCTCTCTCTCTCTCTCTCCATGTATTTATCTATCTGTCTATCTAATCATGGAGTTGTAGATGATACCCTGTGGTCCACCCTGCCAGGCCATGCAGGGATTTGTTCTACAGAACCTTGGCTTGGCTCGGGCCCCTCCACCTTCTGAAGGAAGCTGTGGTTCATTTCTGGTTGTGACTGCTTCCTTGATGGCAAGGGTGAATTGCAGAAGAGAACCTTGTACCTTTGTTTTCCCTCAGATGACAGGAAAGGAGACCACATATCTCTGAGCTTCTTTAGGTGCTTCTAAGGCAGCAGAGGAAGAAGATTCACTTTCTTCTTGCACTGACAAGGGCTTATTCCATTCCCTAGAATCTGAATTTTCCTAATATTTCAGAAGGGTTAAAAAGTTGAAGTCAGGAGCCACTAATGGGTGTTAGCTCATGTGGGCACCTGTTATTAATGGAAAATAGTAGGGTCTTTCTCCAGCTTATCAATCCTTGGGGAATCTGAAGCAACAGAGAGGGGCAAGTGCAAGCTGCCCTCCTGGGGCCTGAGATCACCATCAGATGCCAAGGTCAGCATCTACTTGAAATCAGTCACTCGGTCAATGATTCCACAGTTTTCAAATTTTAAAAATAAAAGTTACAAAGAAGCATTAGGAAGAAAATAAAAGTTGCTGTCGGAGGCTGTACCTGCTGCTGTAAGCACCTGGGTAAGCCTCCTGGGCAGGTGCGCGAGAGAGGAGGCCATGGGGCAGCCTCACAGGTGACCAGAGTCAGAGTCAGGGTCCAGCAGGCTCTGACTGGGAAATGGCCTGGATTCCCTGGCAGGCTTCTGCACAGAGGATAGTTTGGGGGCTCTTTAAAAATTTGTAGGTTATTAAAGTAATTCTTCCCCCTCAAATTTCTGTCCTCTGCTTAATTGGGTTTGAGAAAACCAAGTGGGGCTAATGTTCCCAGCACAGGTTCATGCCCCCTCATGGCTCCCCAGCTCTCACTCAGGCCTGGCCCTCTATGGAGCAGAGCACCCTTGATCTTCCTTCACCTGGGTGGGCATCTGTCCCTTGGCTCTTCTGCCATTACCCCTTGGCTCTCCAGATAGGAAGGAGACTGGACACTGTGCCTAATTGTGTTTAAAAAAGCCCCATGGACTTGGCTAATATTTTTTAGTCCTTTTATTGTCATCATAAGCTGTACAACCTAGAAGTCCTTTAAGCTGTTATGTCCTGTCTCTTGGCTCTGGAGAGGATGGAATTTGAACCAGTTTCCTCAGATAGCCATCGTCTCAGTTTTTTAAGAAAAAAAAGTACTCCCCTAAAGAAGCGGCTATTGTAGCATCTCTTGGGAAGGCTTTCCTGCATTTCTTGCTGTGGACCAAGAACGGTTAAGTCACTCCTCAGTAGATCCACTATGACTCATGGAAAGGGCCAGCCTGAGAATCTTCCCCACGCCATAAAGAGCACCGAATGCACTTGGCCTCATGCCATCTTTGCCTGGGAATAAGAAGGCCTCTTGGTTCTTGAACCTGCTGTAGAGAATTTTTATTTGTGAAATGTTAACGTCAGTTTCTACTCTCAGATTTTTTTTTTCATGCCTCAGGCACTGTATACCCACTTAAAACCAGCTGAGCAGAACAAGAGGAAACTATGGTAGAAGTAGAGAAGGCTAAGAGGTGTGAAGGGGAGGGTGGGAGAGGAACAGGCTGTTGTTTAGGGTTGCCTTGCAAAATGATACCCAGAAGTAGCAGTCCACAGATGCGTTTCATCAGCAAACCTTTTCCATGGACATGGATAACAGACAAACCCCGATGGGCATATTTCTTTTAAATGTTTATTTAGAAAGACCTTCTCTGCAAGTCTGACTTGAATGCTATATTTTAAAACAGATGATTTCTGCCCAAAGACCATGGGCATTTGAGCTCCTCATGGGGTAAAGGCAGTGTTTATACTAAAGCTTAAAAATTTGTGTTTAAAGAAAAACAACCTGGAAGATAGGTAGGGCTGGTTATTTTCGAGGCCCAAGTGCCTGAGCCCCAGAGCAGACGCTTTCCCAACGCTTCTTCCTTCTTCCCTCTTGCTTGTTTCGAGAACTGGGTACAGTATCTGTACTCTGAATGCCAGTCACAGGGTTCACACTCTTAGAATGGAAGAGTTGAACGTGACAAATTCCACTTGTCCAAACTTCTCACATTATAGAGGAAGAAATGAAAACCAGGAGTATGAGGGACTTTAAGGGCAGAAGCATACTTTAACCACTCCCCACCCCCATTTCTCAGGGATCTTTTTCTTGACACCCACTTTCCCTGAGATCTCCAGTAACCTGTGGCAGAGCTGGGGCTAGAATTTGATTCTCTTGACTTTAGTTCAGTGCTTTCCCACCCCCCCTTCCCTATAGCTTCATGTTTTCTCCGATGCCTATAGTCCAGGGCATAGCTTACTGGCAGGCAGAATTAAACACCAGTGTAACATGATTTTAAAGAGTGCAGGGTGAACTTCCACCCCCAAAAATCATGCTCACACCAGCCTGTAACTGGTGCTTGACCTTCCACCATTAGAGATTCATTCTCTAGTAACTTGAGCTTAGGAGGCTTTCTTCCAGAATCTCCTTTGGAAACAGAAATCCCTCTGGGAAAGCTAAATGTTGATAGTTAATAAATGGGAAGGGCTGTTCCTTCGAGAGTTGATACCCACAAGTGGTGGTGGCGGTCTAGAGCGGGGGCCGGGACAGAGAGCTCACATGGGGAGGATGCATGTGAGACTGATGTGAAGGTGGGTCTGCTCTTTCGTAGATGTTTGATAAATGCTACTACCTGCCTGGCCAAATACAGAAGACAGACCATAACCCAGGCACGTGGCTGGGAAATCCTCTTCCCAAGGAAACCCAGAGGGAGAGGCAGGGCTGCCCACCCCACATACTATCCAAGAGCAGCCAGCCCAGTGCTTTCTCTGTAACAGGTGCCCTCTCTCCTCCCCCAAGGCTTCACTGACATGGATCGACCTTTATGGGCACTTTTGTCTATGACTCAAGTGGGGAGAAGTCTGTCTTATTATCCTGTGAGTGGAAGATGGGGCAAAAGACCTAGACAACAGAGGGGAGGGGATGTCATCTGCACTCCACCCTGACTCTGGCTTTTGTGCCCTTACAGAGGAATGGAAGAGTTAGGGCCAGAAACTGAAAAGGTGCTACTGTAGAAGCCTTGGAACGCTGAACACAAGGAGTGGAGGTTGGGGCTCATCTGATTCTGCACAACATCCAGCTCTGGGAGTGCTGGGACACAGCAGCCCTGGCGTAGCCCTCAGCCACCTCATGAGGGACACTGTTAATGTGGGCAACAGCAAGGCTTCTGCAAGCAACCTTGAGGTTATGGAATATTGACTGAGGCCAGCCAGAGGTAAAGAAGACGTGAACCTATGATGTGGTCCTGCAGAGTCTCCTGGAAATCCTTGGTGGCGGGGAGCTTTACAGGGGGAGAAGGGTAGTAAAGGCTTCTGTGTCTCAAGAGGGGCCCAGAAGAAGAACTTTGGACAATTGGCACGTGGTGTGGCACTAGCTGTCATGGCCTGGTGATACTCAAGCTCCTCTTAGATCCTTAGAAGCTTGCCTGAGATGCTGATGGACAAAAGTGGCCCAGAAGCTCACGGGCCCAAGTTCTTCCCTTCAAATGCAACCAAATTTAGGCTGTGATTCTATAGGACTAGAAAGTCTGTGCCAAACTCTGTCTGCAAAAGGATAGTGATGAGAATGGCTTCAGGGACTCTGTTATCCAATCAGGGGAAGGAAGGGAGAGGCCCAATCTTTGTCTTAGTAACTTGAGATAAAATGAGGCTGAAGGAAAAGGGCAAGATTTGCTCAGAGCCCTCCAGTCACAAACTCTTGACTTGAACCTTCCAGGGCTTGTTTTACAGGCCAGGAGGAAAAGGTACAGATGTTCAGTTTAAATTAATCCCAGTGTAGTATGGACTATCCTGCAGGAGATGACTAGAGATTGGTTTTTAAAGAGAAGGCGAAAGGAAGAAAAGAAAAGACCATCTTTGTAGGTTGGAAAACAGTTGGGGCATATATGCAAAGTCATTCTAATACCATTCTCCTCCTCCTTCCTCCACCAGCCACTTGCCAAGGTGCTGGATCTTTCCTTCCTTCCTGTGATTAAGCCCACATTTGCTCAGGATGCATTAACTAAGTCCTGATGTCGTTGCATAGCATATCTGGTCTATATGTAAGTTCAGTGTTCTAGAAGTTAAAAAATAAAAAGCTATGTCTTCAACACCTGCAAATATGGTATGCAAGCTGGAGTGACACCACTTAGAGAAGTTACTAAGTGGATGTGACAGAGCTACAGCAAGAACACAGGTTGACAGGTGTCACTTAAGTGGAGTTGCCCTGACGACAGCCATTGTCAGGTTGACAGAGACTCTGGCCTCTCGGGCTGGGATGTCCTTTTTACACTTGAATGTGTGCCTGAGAGTTGAACAACAGATGCAGTTTTGCTGGGTTGAGCCTGTCACATCCAGCCACTCGCCACATGTCATCACTCCCATTTATTGAGGTCCACAATGAGCCTGGTTTTGGGTTAGGAACTTTGCAGCAGCTCAGAATAGTAGGTTTTACCAGGCCCATCTCTCTCGGCAGATGGGAATTTTGGAGCTCAGAGAGGTTGAGCAACGTGTCCAAGATGATAGAGTTAGCTAAATGTCAGAGTCTGGATTTAAGGCCAGGTCTGCGTGGCTCTCACTCAGGTCTGTGCCATTGATGGTGTCAAGGAGACAAGGTTTTGAAGCAGGGTTCCGACCCACACCTTGCTGTATGACCTGGACAAGTTCAGTAACCTTTCTGAGCCATCCTTCCCTGATCTGCAAAATGGGGGTAACCATGTAATTAATACCGGGGGCTGGTGTGGGGATCTGTGGGTGTGCTCCATGGGAAGCACACTTAGCACAGCAGCTGGTCCGCAGTGGGTAGGTGGCCTGTGGTCACTCTCCTGACGACACCAGGCTCCCTCTGCCTTCTGTGAGGCCCTACACAGAAAGAAACACAGCCCAGGAGGCAGCTCTCAGACTTGCCTGCATAGTTTCCATCCCTGGAGAAGGAAGCCCTTCCCTTTGTAAATGACAGCTGTGTGGGAAATAAATGGATACCTGGAAGATCCAAGAAATGGAAACCACCCTTCTCCTGCTGTGTGATTTTAAATGTCACTTAACCATTACGGTTTTTTTTTTTTTTTTCCCTGTGGAATAACTTGAACAGTCCTTAACCCCACTTTATTTAGACTTGAGGTTGAGAGCTACGCTGGGATAAACATGGATTTTTGTTTCTCCGTAGGTGAGTTAGCCACAGAATAGATTGTGCCTGGTAAGATGAGGACTCTGGCTGGCTTCCCCAGCAACCTGGCCCCCTGCTTTAGGGACTATGGTCTGTCGCCATCACTGTGTATGTCTGAGCAGCACATTAATTTGAATATATTTTGTAGTCAAGAATCGACAGGTAGAAATGTTATTTGCATGTAAAATACATAATACAATGAATCAAAGAGCAATTTTTTCCCAATAATCTGCTGATTTGTGTGATTCATGTATTGACATGGATCGTTGAGAGCTATGGGGTTATGCTGACTTATAGCCCAGTAGCTTGTAATGCTGAGAAATTCATTGATATCCCCATCAAGCTCTGCCTCCTGACAAGTGATGAGGAAATCAAGCAATGCCTCCTCACAATGGCTGCTTGGTTATTACTTTTGAGGCTGCTGGAGTCCAATGGGGCTCTTAAAAAATGGCACCTCTTTTGACCTGTGGAAAAGCCAAACTAGAGCCCAGTGCTGGAGTGGACGCAGTAATCAACATTACTTACAGGCCTCCTTTGTAAACCCCTGACCTGATGGCAGGCTAACTTCCCTTCCCACCAGTTTTACAGTGGGAGGGACAGGGCGTTCCGCTCTTCAGCCTTTGTTTTGGCCATCAGAGTTGAATTTTGGTTTCGGACGCCTCTGACCAGTCTTTGCTGTCATTTGGAGGTGGTTAGCATCATAATCCACACCATGAATGAAATGGCAAACAGAAGGAGGATGTAGGGTTTGTCTCAGGCAAATGTCTTAAAGAGGAGGCAACAGGCCCGGAAAGGTTCAGTGACTTTCCTAAGGCCACCTGGCTGCTGAATGACAGAGCTGGGACTAGTAGTGCACAGGCATGCTGACCCCTGCCGTCACATTCTTTCTGCTTATTACTCTGTGTCTCTGTCTCCTGTGGTTTAGATACGGTCTTTTAGGAAGAGCTGAAGAAAAGGAAACTCACCTGTGTTAACAACACTATGTCCCAGGAACTGTGCCAGATGCTTCATCTGCATTGGCTCATTTTATCCTCACAACCCCTTAGCCAGGCAGTGATCACCGTTAAGCTGTTTGTACACAGATGGAGAGGTTAACTTGCTGTTCTGTAAGACCACAAAGTTCTTTCTGCTAGGCTCTGTTAAATGCCTCCTTCATCTCACTTACTTCCTCCCTCAGCCTCCCTCACACTTTGAAGCACCCTTTGATAGGCTCCATTGGGAGGTTTTAAATGGCAAGGCTTCCTTGGGTTGAGGGCAATGGGTAGGTCATTTGTTACAGGCAAGTCTGAATACAGAAAATGTTGGTTTGAAAGAGAGTCAAACAAGGCCTTCTGGGAAGTGGGGAGTGTGGTTTTTGAGGGAGTGGGCTTCTACTAGGCACTGGGTGTGGCAGGCTGCTATCAATCCAGGCTCTCCTGCAGGCACAGCCTCTGGAAGGAAAGGAAACAGAAGGTGCATCTCAGGCCTGAGTATCCTTTGTGGTAGTTCTACCCAAGAGACAGGTAGCTGTTGCCAATTAAGAAAATCTTAAGTTTTTCAGATCACAGTACTTCTTCGTCATTCATGTATTGACGTTAAATTCATGCATTAAATCCATGCTCTGTTGCCCAGCAATTAGAAGTGATGTATTCTCTGTGAAGACCTCTAGGAGAGAATGCCCCAGGTCTCAGCACCTCTCACTAGCCTTTCCCCAGGCACTGGAAGGCTCTTGCTATAGAAACACATTTAAAACAGGATGACGTCTTTTATTTCACGGATCTTCCTTCTCAAGTGTGTAATCCAGGGCATTGAATGCAGCCGGTGTTTTTGCACTTGATGTAGGGTAGGAAAGGGAAGGAAAATTAGATTTGCCCCTTCCGATTGTTCCAGCTACAGTCTTAGAAATTACAATTTGGTGAGGAACTGGCAATGGATATTAAAGTAATATCACTTTAGAGGAAACTATTACATGAAAATAAAAGCTTCTGTTCATAAAGATATATTTAAAAATCATTTATTAAAATATTGCTTAGAATTTGAAAAGTCATCAATAGCTGAATTGTTTGAAAAGTATGGTTTATCCATACAGTGAGATGTTATACGCTTTTAAAAATAACTTGGATCTACATGTAGTAACCTGGAAAGAGGCCCATTATACAGTGTTTAATGAAGAAGGCAAGTTCTGAGTAATGTATATAACATGATTCCATTTATATACAGCATACACCATCAGCACACACTTATATATATATATATATATATATATATATATATATATATATATATATACACATATATATAACTTAGGTCTTATATATTTTCATGAGCCAAAAATAGAGAAGAGTACACAGTAAAATGTTAATATTACCTTAAGAGGGTGAAGTTTTAAATGAAAGAAAAATCTAACAAAGTTTAAATTAAAATAAAATCCCCTGAGAAGAAAGGGATCAGAATGGTTACATGGTCCAGAAAGGAAAAGGTGGACTCAATCACAGCTTTGTTTTACCACCTCCATTCATTGTGCATTTTCAGGTCTGGTTGCCCTGATGCACCAGACATCAGCCCTATCCTAAGGCAGATCACAATGTGTTATGCCACAAGTGATATTGGTAAACAGTGCATTTGGAGAGTCAAGGCTGTAAAACTTCTCATCTGTGAAAGTTTCCAAGACATACAAGAACTTTGGTATCTTGATAAAAAGAATGTGTCTCCAGCCACACTTGGAATCTACCAGGCTTCTGGTTGAGGCCCTATAGCCTCCAGGGTCTCCCTTCCATATCAATAGATACTGCTTGCAGGACCTACCTGACTATAAGCCATTGATTATAGCTATATTTAACCTATGAGAACCAATGCATAAGACCCCCAGTAGTACCTAAATCTATTATAACACTTAGTATATTAGAGTTAATCATTTAACCAACTCTGCCTGGAAGATAAGGGTCACCAGTGCAGAGATAGGTCTCTTCACCTTTTAGTACAGAATACTTAGCACATGCTTGGTCCACAGTCACATAAGGTTAATAGAAAAAAATATGTATTAAGTTATTGCATTGGGTAGACTGAATGGCTTCCAGTGGCTTTCAGGGATTCTGGAGAGATTTCCCATAAAAAGGTGAGCCTTCATGAAAGATTTAAAAAGGAGGAAAGGGGTGGAGTATACAACCTCCACTCAGTAGAAAAAGCTAATTCTGTTGTGGCAGCACAACAGAATCTTTTGGGTCTTTCTCATCCTTAGAGAAAGGTAGGTAACAAGAGTGTACAACTTTTTAGAATAAAACAGCAAGGATTGAGCTATAAATGCAGAAGTATTATACTAAGAAAATGCCTCCCAGATATTGTTAAAGCAAATAGTATCGTATCCAGCACAAAACCACAGTGAATTGATTTAATCAGACATTATCAGAGCAAGGAAGAAATAACATTCTGGTTTTAATGGCAAAAAAAAAAAAAAAAAAAAAAATCCCACCTCGAATTGCTTTGCAGGTACTGGTGGCACTCAGCAAGTTGTTCTTTGGAATATTGGGCCTTGGGTTAGGGAGGAATAGGACCACAGAGGCTTTTGTGTAGGAGAACGGCCCAGGTGTGGGGCTGCCTGGAGGTTCAGCCAGGTAGCTGGCTGCTGCAGCCTTGGCATGGCTCCCATCTGGCGTGGAACACACTAAGAACACTGCTGGGTTAGCTGCCATGAGGTGGTGATGGATCACGGCTGTGGCCTGATTCTTGAGGAGCCATGGATTCCTTGCAGTGCCGTGGCCATATGTGAACCCTGGCCATGTGTGAGGTCCCCTGGGACGAGGAGGAGGAGAAAACCACATAATACATCCCCCCTTTCAGCAGCAACCACCGTTGGAACAAGCTAGAGCCTGAGATTTTCCAGGCAGCATGGTCCGCAGGTTAGGAATGCTGCTTCCTGATTCTAGGGGCCTTTAATTTTGGGCAACAGCAAAAGGAAGGGTTGGTTGGCCCCTAGAGATGAAGTATGGTACAGTCTTCACCTTCTGGGGTTCCAGCAAGGGCTCAGAGTTGACAGGAGACAGCATAGCAGAGTCCCAGCACAAGGCAGGTGGAACCTCAGAAGGCTTGCTCAACCTTCTGGTTCTGGTGTTTGTAGGGCCTCTACATCATCTATGCCCACGAGTAATCTGAGCCTTTCCCGTAATAGGAAACTCACTTCTTCTGCAGCATCTCACAAAGCTGGATAACCTTTCTAATTGTAACCCTCCCCAAGAGTCTCATCTCAACCACCAACACAGCTTTCCTCCAGTCCAGGCCTCTCAAGAACCTCTGAGTTAGAGATAGACCTCTTTATAGTGTGGGGTTCTTGTTTTGGATCTTCTGTAACTTAGAGATCTTCTTCGTCTGTAGGTCTTTTTGTCTGCAGATATTCTTGTCCAGTTGTCCTCCAATCATCACAATCCCTTAGAATTAGAGACTTAAAGAATCCTGATGCCCAAACCTCACTAAATCATACTCTGTGGGGGTAGAGCCAAAGCACTGGTATTTTTAAAGCTCTCAGATGATTCCACTGTATAGCCAAGGTTGAGAACCACTGTCTTGCTCCCTGAACCTGGTCAGCTTCTTGGGGTTTATGCTATGGAATCAAGTACCCTAGATTTGAATCTTGCCTCTACCACTTGGGCAATTTCTTGTGTTTTTGTTTTCTCATCTGTTATATGGGGATAATAGTATCTACTTCAAAGAGCTGCTGAACCAGCTACATGAGAACACATGTAGGTCAAGAATAGTCTCTGGCATATAGTAAGTTTTTAGTAAGTGTTATATAAAATTTAACTCATGTGCCTAGGACAGGGCCTAGCGAATGTTGACATAATATTTGTGCACTTTCCATGAGATAGGCATCGTTCTATGCACTTTATTTTTGTTGCGTTGAAGATCTCGCATAAGAAAAATTACGTAAATAAAATGTGTCTTCAGAACCTCTTTACCTGGTAGGGTCTATTGTTTCAAACTACCCATTTAACTCATACCCTAGTGAACTCTCTGAACCCCTTATCATCCCATGTGTTTTCTTGCCTCCCATGAAAATCTCCTTAAGAGTTCTACAGAAGATCTGTACCTTTAAAAGCATCCAACATGACTAAATTAAGAGCTCATCAATGGTCAATTCAATATGTTTTGTTGCTTCTTGTTAAGTCTAGTGCCTATTAATGAGCTAGGCATTTAAGAGATGCTTAGTAAATTGTTTGTGGCATGACTAAACTAATGAACCTGGTAAAAGACTATGCTAATGTATTTTTGCAGAAGAGATGGAGAAAGACTGAATTCACATGAATGGTGGGGATGCTGAGAAAAGAGTTCTACAAAGTACCTACTCTGTGCTAGGCACTTTTCACCATCATAAGAAGTGAATGTTCAGGTCATCTCTTGGTGTATAACAAATCACCCCAAACTTAGTCTCTTAAAGTGATAATTAGCTTGCTTGTGAATTTGTTCTTAGGTGATTACGTAGCAGGAACAGCAGCTCTTTGTTCTAAGACAGCTTGCCAGGGGGCTAGAGTATCCACTTTCAAAACAGTTCCGTCATGGACTCCAGCCTTTATGGAACCACCCTAGTGGCATAGGCTCCTCACTCCCAGCCCCAGGCTGGCTCTGGGTTGGATGGGTTGGGATAGAAAACTCTTGCCATGAGAATATAGCTCTTCATCTCAGCCTCTCCACTCCCCATTCCAAAGGGAGACGTGTCTGTGCTTGGGGAGAAGCCAAGCAAAGCAAAAGATTTCAACAGCGAAAGGAGGAAACACACCCACTGAGGTTCTCATAGCAACATAATCACGCACAGGCAGCAGCCTATTTCGGTGGGAGCTTGTTTCAGCTCCCCTCCTCCCTGGTTAGTCACAGAAGGGATGCACAAGCAGAAGCAGTGCCGGGTGGGGGCAGAGTGTCGGACTGAAAGTCAGGAGGCTGGGGAGCTGGGTCCTCGGCTTGCTGATGGACCATGGGCAAATATCCTCCTCTCTCCAATCTTGGGGTCCTTATTTGTAAAATGAGAGGATTGGACCACAGAGCAGTGAGAATCGTTTCTCTTCTGATTTCCTTTGATTGCACAAACACCGAGACACTTTTGGTAGGGGATTAGATGTCTCTCAAAATCTTTTGTCTCTGAGAAGATGCCTAGAGAAAAAGGAATTCAATAGGGTAAAAGTCATCCTCCAGATTCACATCATTTATTTCCCTACCACTCTCTGCACGTTGGCAGGATGTGAACGGGAAGAACGACTGGGTGTTGTCAAGGACTCTGCTCACTCACCCCCAGCTCTAACCCAGGTCTGTGTTCTGAGAAGGGAAAAGGTTAAGGAGGTTAAGGTCATATTTTTATTCAAGTTTTCACACACACACATGCACACACACACAGTCTCATTAACTCAAGCCTCTTGCTACATTTTCATCCTTCTCATTCTTCATCCTCTCCTCTATCCCTCACTTCTCACCTCTACTTAGTGCAATGGATCCTCTCTTTCCCCGAGGACCAGATGATGGAGGCATATTTCGTACTGAGAAAGATTCTAGCCCTTTTCTTCAATGGACTCTGGGGTTAGTTGAGGACAGTCAGGCTCACACTTCCCAGTTATCAAAGGTGATGATAAAAGCAAATAGGGCATTTGGGAGGGACCTCCCCAAACAAGTACAGAGATGACGTGAAGACAGCCGTGCTCAGGCAGCATCTTTTAGGTCTCAGTCCCTGACTTGTAGGCTGAAAGCTTAAAAGTGCAGCTGCTTTAAGGGGTCAGCCTGAGTGTCCTGTTGCAAAGGGAGAGGCAGAGTGGGGTCCCCCGCTTTTGTTCTATCTCCCACTGCCCGACAGATGGCCAGTAAGACAGAGAAAAAGCAGCACTCAAAGTGAAGACAGGAATGCATTGTATAAAAATTCACACCCCCTGCTGCCGCCTAAACTCCCTTAAAAAAGGATCAAGAGAATCCTGATGGGTGCGTGACATCCTCCCTCTCTCCCAAAAAAGGGACTTCAAAATCTGGCGATGGTGGGGGAAGGGTGAGGAGGGAGAAGAGAAATGCGTGGGCAGGGGGCTGCCAGGGAAGACTGGAGTTGGGGGGGCGGCGGGCACTGCAGTCTCGCATTTGACTTTCTCCCACCCTCTTTCCCAAGCCACTCTGGCCGCCACCTTTGCCCCTTCCTCTCAGCCTGAAAGGGGCTTGGAGTCCCAAGGGCTTTGGGTACAGAGAGTGGGAGAGAAGGATACAGAATGACACCACACTTACCCCTAGAGTTGAAGGAGTTAAGGACCCTCCCCCATCCAGACACCCACCCTTTCATTCCCCAAACCATAATTCGCCAAGGAAGGATCCAGGAAGTAGCAGAGGAGCGGGAGAGCTGGGGTGGGACGGGGTGGGGAGGGTGCGAGTTCACGGTGGCCCGGTCTCGCCCGGAGCTCGCCCTAGGTGGGAGCACGCGCACCGGCTCTAAGAACCTGCAAGAGCCTTGCCGGGCGCCTGCTTTCTCTGGGCCCCCAGCGCGGGCCTGGTCTCCGCGCAAGTTGTGCGCAGCACCAGGGGAGTGGAGGCGGCCAAGACCCTCGGAGACTAGGGGAGGGGGCGGGCCCGGGGGCGCTGGGGGCCCTCGGTCTGCGCCCAGCCGCCGCCTGCTCCACCGAACCTCCTACCCCGCCCCCACTCACCCGGCTCAGCCCCTAGGAGAGACGCGCAGGAAGCGTGTTGCTTCGCCCAGCGGATCGGCAGAAGTTGAGAGGAGTTGGCGGCTGCCTCTGGCCGGCCGGACTTTGCGAGCAGCCTGGAGAGGATCCGCGACCGCCGCCGCCGCCGCGGAGCCTTCAGGGCTGCTTCCCTCGCGCTTAGCCCGCAGCGCGGGTGGAGAGGGGCGGGGAGGGGGGTCGGGGGCACGAGAAGAACTTGAAACTGTGTGAAGGAATCCGGAGCAGATGAGAAAGGAGGAAAATAAAACAAAGTGGAGACTGCAGAACAGACTCCACTGTGGCTGACTGTGCCGGCTGACGCTCCAGCAGAGGGGCTGGGTTGGATTTTTCTCTCCCATTCTCTCGCTCTCTCTTTTAAAGCTACACCAGCTCTCTCTCTTTCTCTACTATCTCTGTATCACCAAATCCTTGCTGGCTCTTATGGGCATGAAACACTCCTCCCGCTGCCTGCTCCTAAGGAGGAAAATGGCGGAGAACGCGGCCGAGAACACCGAGGTAAGGAGGCGAGCGAGCAGGGGCTCTCGGAGACCCCGCCGCCCACCCGGACCACCGCGCCGCCGCCGCCGCCGCTCAGCACCGAGTGCCAAACTTTCCCCAGCTTCATCCCGCTTGCTTCTGCCGGCCTCCGTGTGTGTGTGTGTGTGTGTGTGTGTGTGTGTGTGTGTGTGGTGGGGGGTGGGGGGGAGGTTCATGTCTCGGGTCCCCTCCCTCTTGAAAATGCAAAACAGTCACTCTCACCCCATCACCCTCTCCTGCCACCGCTGCTCCCTTCTCCTGCCCCCAAGTCCCAAACCCTGGGCAGCCGCGCTCCCCTGCCCTCTCCTTTGGGCTCCGTGAGGGCTCCCGGGTCACGGCTTTGTGCAGAGCTGGGGTGGGTAATCCTGGGGCCAGGTCTGCTCCCTGCAGTGTCTTGACCATCTCCTGCCGCTGCCTCAGCTTTACCCTTCAAGCTCGAGTCGGTCCCCGAGCTCTCCGTCCCCGCAGCAGCGCGGAGAGCTCCCGGCCGCGGGGGCCGAGCCGGCGGGAGGGCTTGAGCACCTCCTACAGACCCTCCGGCCCAGATCTGGGCCAGAGAGAAGTCTGCAATCGTCAGATGTCAGAGCCGCCTCTGGGGCGCTTAACCCGGCAGGGCACGCGAGCCGCGGCCACCTTCAGCACCAGGGACAGCGTCCGCCCTGCTGCAGCCGAGCCTGCGCCGACTGTGGGGGCTGCGCGCCGCGGGTTGCAGTGAGAAACCGGTCTGCAGCCGCTCGTCCCGCAAGGGCTTTTGAGGAGGTCGCTGTAGCTCCGCAAATTGCCTTCTTGGCCCCCGCCTTCGGCGGCCTTTTTCTCTACTCTCCAGCTGGCCCTGAGCCGCAGAGAGCCCTGCTGGGCTTTGTGTCCCAAGACTCGAGGCTGTGATCCCTCGCCTCGCCCTGACCCCGCTGTCATTACAACAACCGGACTATTCCGTAGGCTCTGGGCACCTGTAGTCACGAAGGGGATCAGCGTGGGCAGGCCCCTTACCTTCCTGGAGAGACGGTGCGCCGAGGTGGGGGCGGAGTGGGGCATGTGTGTGAAGATCATCCCTTACTCAGTGGCAGGAAAAAGACACAGAGAGCAAACTCCCGGGCTCTATTAATAGCTGGGTGTCTGGTGGGGCTGCCGCACATTTCACATATGGTTACCCATATGCAGCGGGGGGCGGGGATGGGGGTGTGGCGCGGGGATTGTCCCTCTGTCTTGCCGGAATGCAAAAAGGTAGAGAGACCCTTCCTGGTCTTCTTCCCTTGAGGTCTTAACTCTGCTGCTAAAACCCCTACCCCACCGCGTAGGCAGCAAAGCTTTATAAATCCCCATTCTCTGAGAGACTAGAAGCAGCATGCATCTGGCAATTGTCGATTTCAAAACAAACACGATCCGGGACTTGAAAGCAGTGGGGCATTCAGTAGCGAGTGCTGTCTCCTTGAGTTAGGGCAAAGCCTGCATGCCTGCCGTCCCCTCACCACCTCCTCTTCCCCAGCCCCCACCTGAGAGCAGACATTCGGCATGATGTGCAGTGCGAGGCGGCTAGCCTCCCAGAAGAAAGCCATCCTTACCAGTCCCCTCACCCTCCGCGCTCTGATCGCCCACCCGCCGAAAGGGTTTCTAAAAATAGCCCAGGGTTTCAAGGCCGCGCTTCTGTGAAGTGTGGAGCGAGCGGGCACGTAGCGGTCTCTGCCAGGTGGCTGGAGCCCTGGAAGCGAGAAGGCGCTTCCTCCCTGCATTTCCACCTCACCCCACGCCCGGCTCATTTTTCTAAAAAAAAAAAAAGTTTTTGCTGGCCCCTTGGCCTCGTACCCCCGCTGCCGCTTGGGGTCTGGGTGCAGACCCCTGCCAGGTTCCGCAGTGTGCAGCGGCGGCTGCCGCGCTCTCCCAACCTCCGCGAGGGTTAAAGGCGTCCGGAGCAGGCAGAGCGCCGCGCGCCAGGCTATTTTTACTTGCTTCCCCCGCCGCTCCGCGCTCCCCCTTCTCAGCAGTTGCACATGCCAGCTCTGCTCAAGGCATCAATGAAAACAGCAGTAGGGGCGGCCGGGCTCCTGCGAACAACAACAAAACAAACAAACAAAAAACCACGTCGCGTGTGGGCCACCAAGGCAGTGCGGGGAGGGACGGACCCAACTGGGGCTCCTTGGAGGGGTGTGAGCCAGGTTGGCGGATCAGTTCTTAGCAACTTCCCTGCAGAAGGGGTAGAACCCAGACTTGGTCAAACGTGCCTAGCGGAGGCATCCAGGCAGCGTGACAATCACTTGGTTTCCCTCCAGGAACTGGCTGTTTTTGGAATAAGCCAGGACTAGAGCAGCACTTCCAAAAGTGGGGTGTTGTGGGCTTGCCTGCATTTATGGTGGATGAGAGCGGCAGGAGCACGCCTCCATGTGTGTCAGTGGGTGGTGGGGAGCCTGGTAGTGGTCCCAGTTCTGAATTCCACATCTCTTTATCAAGCACCGGCTCTGTACCAGGAAAGCTAAGTACCCAAGTTCCAAACATGGAGGACCACCTGGTCCCTGCTCTCGGGGGGGGGGCTCACACTCTCATGGACAACTATGATGGATAATCCTGTAGCCACCTTTTCTTTTTTGTTGTTTATCTCATTCCATCCTCACAACAATCCTGCGAGTATTCATTTCTTATCCCCATTTTATAGTTGAGGACACCGAAGCTGAGGTCAAGCAGTAGCTGAAAGTCATGTGGTGGGTTAAGTCAGCCCTGAAACACAGATTGCCCCCACTTCTGATTCATTGCTGTTTGCCCTACCCTTGCTATTTCTAACAAGATGCCATGTGTGAATGGGAGTAGATGAGGAGTGGGTGGAGAGGAATACTTTGGAAGGGAGAGATGCAGTGATGGGGGTGGGCAAGGGTAGGAGGAGGTATTCGTTCACAAGGTAAAGATACAGAGAGATACTCCAACCATTGGGCAGGAAGGGAGCAAGTGAAGAATAAAACTACTTACATTGTGACCAGAGCCTCCCTCCACAAAGTGAAGTAGCCAGCTAGGGCATGAGAGCATCAACGTGACATGCTTGCTGGGCACTATTGGCAACGGGTGGCCTCAGAGGCACTCTTCAACCACTCTGACCTCAGTTCCCTTCTCTGTTAACTTGAGCTGATTCTCCTCATGGAATAGGGCAGGTATGGGTGTAAGGAAATGCCAGGACAGCCCCTGGCACATGATAAACACGCAGTAGTGTTAGTTCCATGTATGCTTTCTCCTGATCACTCAGCTATGCTTCTCTTCCTCAGCTAAGGGAATCACCATTCTCCTGCCAGCCTCTTCTCCTTCTCCCCTGTTCCCTAGGTGTCATCAGAAATCTCCTCTGTGGCCTTCTGGAATATTTGCAAAGCCTCCAGTCCCACTCTCCTCTTCAGCCCATTGTCAGTGCCCAAGACAGGTCATCTCACCTCTGCCCTCACTAAGGCACTTGCCTCTGAACTGCTGGTCCTCTTCTCAAATCCAGCCTCATAGTCCTACCGTACTGGATCAGCTTTTGGAAGCACAAATCTGCTCATGATCAGGCAGCTCTTTAAAAGCTTAGGAAGTTGTCCTATTGCCTACAGGACACTGAATAAAGCCCAGTTTCCTTAGCATGGTGGGCATAGCCCATTAATACCTGCATCATGCAAATCTCGGAAAAGACCTCTGACTGCGTACCTGAATGCTTTTGTGCATTCTCTTCCCTCTGCCTGTGCCACTCTTTCCCCTTCTCTCTGGAAAACAATCTTTTTCAACCTGCAAGACCCGGCTCAAATGTTACCTCCTCTGGGCAGGCTTCCCAGATCTGCCATTTATCCTCTCTCCCCAGGGAGGGTGATGACTCTTTGTTATGTGTTCCTCACGCCTGTCTCTCACTTTTCCTATTGCAAGATAATTGGCTTTTTGTGTGTCTATTTATATGTCTATTAGATAATGCACTTTTTTTTTTTGAATATCCTGTTCTTAGTACTGGGCCTCACACACAATAAGTAATAAATGTTAATAAATGTTGACTGAATTGATGTTTGTGATTGTAAACAAACTCTTGAGGCTTCTGGGCTTTAGTCACTCATGGCTTTCTGGAAATTGGAATTCCTATCTCCCACCACCCCACCTGTCTCCTGTACTTATGTTGCTGTGGACCTTTGAAACTCAAAATGGGTAAATATTCTGGGAATCAAGGTGCTGAAGCCAGTCAAATCACGGGTACATTTTGGTTCTTCCTGTACCTATTCAATATTCAGTAATGATTGACTCTTATTATGGAGTAGTCATTTGAATAGCAGATAAATGGATTAATCACAATTCCTAATTATGAACCATGGGGGATAATGGACCCTCCTGAGCTACTGCTTGCTTTACTGATTCTTGGTGAAAGTCTGATGCATGATGCATTATTTATGGTGATGACTCCCTGATTAGGGTTTTATTACCTCAAAGGAGAGCCCCCGGGAGTCAGGTAACAGTTTTAGCAAAGAGTCACTTTGTAGACTGTTTTTTTTTTTTTAATGTTCTGTTGACTTGCTGGCCCAGGGAGAGGGAACAATTACAGGTTGGAAAAAATCCTACAGTGTGACAATGAGATTAGGGGTTGCAGTGAGTTATGGGGCTAACTGAGCTGACTTCTGGCATGGTGTATCTTGGTGGTTTTGGCTAATAGATCTTTCTCCTCAGGAAGTTGCTTTCAGCTGAAGAATGTGGTCCCATTATTACAGGGGTCAGGGAATTGAGGAAGAGGAAGAACCAGGCCCAGTTCTTTGAGGATGGTCTTCATCTATGTCTGTTTCTGCAGAGTGTGTACACTAACTAGTAGACTATGGAGACAGACTTCCTGGTTTTCAATCCAGCTCTGGACCTAGCAGATGTGTTGCTACATTGAGCAAGTTGCTTATCATCTCTGGGCCTTTTAAGATTGTTGTGATGATGAAAAGGGTTAATTCATGCGAAGGAATTAGAACATTGCCTTATACATGGTGAGTTCTCAATAAGCATTTATGATTATTATCCTGTTAGCTTTTAGGAGTCTTGCCAAAAAAGTGCAAACTGAAAGTATTCTCCCACTTTCTCATTTCTGTAGCTGAAATGATCCACAAAGCCCTACTCTGTGTCACTTTTTCCTCCCTCTGCAAACACCAATTTCAGTCCTTAAGTGAGCTCAGGAGAATTAAGAAGATACCCTTTTTTTTTTTGCCTGGCGAATTTGGCTTTTCGGAGAGTCCTAAATTGGCTTTTGGCTGTCAAAGACGGTGAAACACAGCACTCCTGTCTCCAATTCAGCAGTGGGTTTCATTTCCTCCTTGCTAACTGCAATGTGAAGTGATTATCACATACCAGTGTGGAACATGCAAAAATCTGTAAAAACAGTCCTTACACCTTGGAGTCTACTCTGCCAGCAGGGGGAAAACGGGCAGCCTGAAAATACGTGAACAGCCAAGGTAATTGAAAGCAGCCTCTGTGTGTGAGAAGCAAGCAGGTGGTGCTGTTGTGAACTGGCTTAGTCACACGATAGAGTGAGCACAGGCTAGAAGGGACCTCTGAAAGGTCATTCTGTCCATGCCTCTGTCTCTGAGAACCAAACCCAAGATGCATTGTTGGCCACTCGGTCTCTTGTTAACAAGCTTCAGAGAAGGGAATTTCCCTCAAACTCCTCGAGTGTCTCCGTAGTGGGACGTTCTCCCTGAAGCCTGGGCTCAAACTCTTCAACTGCAATCTGAGTCACCTTCGTTTCTGCTATTCTGAAAAGAGATGAAAACTGGCCGGTTACCTTTCCGTTTGGGGTTGTCCCACCCTTTTTACTAGGTTTTGTTGCAATTGTTTCCAATCCCTTTTTCTGATATTCTGATATTAGACTTCTAATAGGAAGAGCTAAGAGAGGACTGCTTGAGATTTGCCTCTCCAGTATTATCCAGCCAAAATAGCCACTGGATATTTCACACATCCAATGTCTTTTCTTACTTCACTTGTTATAAGAATTCCCTCAAGCATCACAGTTTTTCCCATATTTGTAATGAGTGGCCCATAAGTAAAGATCTCTTTTTAAAGTGTAATTTTATATTGAGCAAACAGCTTGATGTGCATATTTTCATAAAGTCATAGAATCTTAAAGCTGGGAGGAAACTCAAGTCATTTAAGTCAGGAGATAGGAACTACTTGTCCAATGTCACAGAGCTCTTCCGTGTTGGGGTCGAGACCCTGCGGACTCCTGGGTCTGTGCTCTTTATACCTCCTTTAAACATAGCATCTCATCTACTGTTTTTATTGTTTGTGCCAACTTTCTGGCATATCCTGATCTGTACTGTCTAAGACCAGTGTCTCTCTCCATAAGGTCTAGGAATCGTGCATAGTGAGAGCCCTCTCCTTCTTGTAGAACTTAAAATGCTCGCTTAACACATTGCATTATGTGTAATGCTGTGAATTACATATATCCCCATTGTTGGATTAATAAACTGAAGCACAGAGAGTTACTGTTATTTGCTCAAAATCCCACAGCTGGTAAATGATGAGGCTGGAGCTCAGTCTGGTTTTCTAATTGCCAAAATGCTTTTTCTTGTCCGCTAGGCTGTGAAGGCATGAGAAGAACCAGAGTAGAAACTTAAAATGTGAAGAGAAAGGGTGGAGAAATTAACAGGAGGAAGAATGTGGAATGTGGAATGGTGAATTTGGAAGAAACCTAGGAAGAGACACCAGCCCCGCTTTCTTTCTTCCAGGACTTCTTTTCTTGCTTCCACCGCCATCTTGCCATCCTCACTTTCACAGTCTCCAATACTATGCCGTGTGGGTGACAGGGGTCTGACATAATTGTCGCAGGGACGGCCATCACCTCACTCTCCCTGTGCATCTAAACTATCCCTAGGCCTGTGTTCCTAGCTGGACCCAGTAGACAATGTACTTGTCTAACAAAGTATAGCTCTTTGGAAGCTTGACCCTAGGCCATCAGTCTTAGGTCTGGACTCTCATCCAGCTACTTTACTGGGATAAAATGAATACTGAAGGCTCCGGGACAGGAACTTTGTTTCTTAAAATTTATCTTTGTAGTTTCATCACCTGTATTACCCTTCTAGGGCTGCTGTAATAAAGTACCACAAACTGGGTGGCTTTAACACAAGAGAAATGTCTTCTTCCACAGTTCTGGAAGCCAGAAGTCTGAAATCCAGATGCCAGCAGCACTGGTTCCTCTCAAAGTCTTCATGGAGAATCTGTTCCTTGCCTTTCTTCTGGCTTCCCATGGTGGCCAACGATGCTCAGCACTCCTTGGCTGTAGATATATCATCTGGTCTCTGCCTTCATCTTCACAGGGTATTCTTTCCTGCGTGTGTCTATATGTCTTCTTATAAGGACAACAGTCTTGTTGGATTAGGGGCCACTCTAATCCAATATGACTTCATCTTGGTAACATCTGCAAAGACCCTATTTTAAAATGAGCTCACAGTCACGGGTACTGGGGGTTTCGGACTTAAAACGCATCTTTTTGGATGACACAATTCAACCCATGACATTACCCAGCACAGTGCCCGCCATATAGCAAATGCTGATGAATGGCCTCAGAAGAGTTGCAAAGTCCAAGAAAGTGGTCTCTCTCCCTTATCCCTTTCCTGCTTCTCATGTAGCTGCACACTGCACCCACTGGCTTCCCAGGGTCTTTATCATGGCTTTTTCCTTGGGCAGTAGCAATCACTATAGCAAGAGTTACCGTTTTAACATACATATTACGTGTTGGGTGCCGTGTAAACTTTGTAAACATTGCCTTATTTAATTTACTCACCAACATTGCAAAGCAGCTCTTATTAATTCTGTTTTGCAATTAAGGAAACTGAAATTTTCAGAGTTTAATTATCCTGATCAACATTATGGAGCCAGTAAGTAGCAGAGCTGGAATGCTCTCTGCTGTTGACATGACCCCCTTCCTCTCTCCTGTCCACACTCCCAACCCCAAGCTTGTCCTAACCTTTGCTCCACACCAGCTCCTACCCACCTGGAGATTTGGAAGATACACTTCCAGGTGTGGAAATGAGCCTATAACTGACAGGAACTTGTGGCCCTGTAATAGGCTCCCTGGGTTAGATCACCTCATCCTCCCAGCGGTTTTGCTTTGTAGTTGTCAGAGGAATTACTTTAGTGGCAGACTTGGGCACTGTTCAGCAGTGTATTTGAAGGGCTATTCTGGAGGGTAGGAAGGACAATGAATAAGCCATGTAGGCCACTGACTTCTCAGCCTGCAGCAGTTTTGTGTGGGGGTTAATTGTGTAGGCTCTGGGGTTAGCGTGGGGTTACTAGTTGGGTTCAAGCTCAACTCTGCTGCTTCCCAGCTTGCACCACTTACTGCAGTTACCTGTGTGTGGGACTCATCCTCTATGCTACGTATGGGTAATGGTGCATTATCCCATAGGGTTATCACAGGGACTAAGTGAGTCATTTCACATAAAGCACATGTCTGGCACATGGTAAATACTCAAGAAAGATTAGCTTTATCAGTCATCTGGGCTCACCCAGTAGTGGATGAAAGAAGAACAGATAAGTACAGGGCCTTTTTGGTGACATTGTGGAACCGGCACTGGGAGGGGCGGGAGCAGAGCCTTTGAGGGAAGGCACCTTTGATTCAGGGAATTCATTCTCGGGTCAGCCAGGTGGAGTCAAGAAAGCAGCTGAAGGCAGGGCTCTTTAGCTTCCCTGCCCAGAGGTCCACTGTGCCATGTGAAGGGCCCCAGTTATAGGAGGAACAGGGAGCCTCTGTGACCCACAGGCTGCCTGCCACTCTCCAGGCTCACTCTCAGCTTTGGGACGTAGAACTCAGGTGTTTGTCCACACCTATCAGATGAAAATGAAGCCTGATGGAGGTCCTACGGGTGTGAGGGAATTGGGGTATGGAAGAGAAGTGGTCATGCTCTACGGGAGGCTCCCTGGGGGTAGACAATGCTATCTCAGGCTTCTCTCGGGCTTGACGCCCCACTCAAGACTTGCTCAATTCCTACATGTTGATTACTGGACTGATTGGCGACTTTCCCCTGTGTTCCTACTGAGAGAAACTGAGGCATGGATAGGAGATAGGAGAGAAAGATGCCCAGGCTGACATGACAAATTGGAGGTTTAATTATTGAGTTAAATTCCCTGTCTTCTTGGCACTAAATCCCGCAGAATATAAGCTGTGTGAGTGGCACAGCTGAGGCCAAATTGGGCTAATGCCACTATAAAGGGAAGGCTGTTAACAAATTCCTCAATTAGGGCCCCATTTGTCACTCTATTGTGAAAGACCATCTCTTGTTAGCTAAAGTAAAGTGGTGGCCTTTCAAGCCTGGGTCTCCCAGAAAATGAAAGACTATAATTCCCATAATCACATTAAATTCAAGGATTTCATCTCTCTCTGACAAGCAGTTATGACAGTAATTCTCTGGGGAGGCTCAGTCAAAGAATTCTGCAAACGATTATAGCCCATCAGAAGTGTAGATAGGGCCCTAATTAAGGCATGTTCTCTATTAACATGCATTAGTTCAGTTTTTGCCCACAGGTACGTAGTAGAAAATTGATGACTACTTTTATTGAATGAGTCAGGAAAATAAACCTGTATATAGCACATGCTATTCCTTTTGTTAGAATTCTTTTTCTTCTCCTTTTGTTTTTTTATTTTTATTTTTTGAGATGAGTCTCGCTCTGTCTCCCGGGCTGGAGTGCAGGGGCGCAATCTCGGCTCACTGCAAGCTCCGTCTCCCGGTTTCACTCCATTCTCCTGCCTCAGCCTCCCGAGTAGCTGGGACTACAGGCGCCCACCACCACGAGCGGCTAATTTTTTGTACTTTCGGTAAACACAGCGTTTCACCATGTTAGCCAGGACGGTCTCGATCTCCTGACCTCGTGATCCGCCTGCCTTGGCCTCCCAAAGTGCTGGGATTACATGGGTGAGCCACCATGCCCGGCCTTTTTTTGTTTTTGTTTTTTTGAGATAGAGTCTTGCCCTGTGGCTCAGGCTGGAGTGCACCGGTGCGATCTCGGATCCTGGGTTCATGTGATTCGCCTCCCGGGTTCATGTGATTCGCCTGCCTCAGCCTGCTGAGTAGCTGGGATTACAGGCGCCCGCCACCACGCCCTGCTGATTTTTGTATTCTTTCCCCTTTTTTCCCCAAATTAAAGTTGTTGACCCAGAATGGTGCAGGGGGGAGTTTGGTAGTCAGATCTAATTTGGGATCTCACTTTCATCCCTGTGGGATTATAAAACCCATTTCATAGGCTGGCCACGAGGATTAAATTTGATAATGGGATACAACATAAAGCTGGCAGATGTTTTCTTCTTTTTCCTACTGTTACAACTTTTAAGATTTTTTTTCTGCCCAGTTGTTTCACTTTTAGGAGAAAATTTATAGTTCAAAATGGGAATAGTCAATTCTGATGTTCGCTGAAAGCAGATACAAATGACCTATTCCAGACAGACGGCAGGGTATCGGGATGTTTCTATGTGAGGATGTGTACATGCTTCTGAGTCAGTAGGTCCGTCATGCAGGAGAACACGCTCATCCACAAACATACATGTCCTGCGTGATTTGTAGTTCATAATATGTGAGATATGAGGTACAAATTTAATGACTGGCCTGGAGCTTCTGAGCTACACACAGGGTCTGACATGTCAACACGGGAGAGTGTGTTTCCCAGGCGTGGGAATAGTTGAGGGAGAGTCTTGTAAAGATAGATCCGAGTTTTAGGGTCAGAGACGTTATGCAGCCTTGACTTTGCAGCTGATATGCTTCGTTGATTCTGTGACTTGTGGTGCTGTGGGCTTGTTCCGGGCAGGGTTGTGGTCGCCTTCTCTGCATGCTGTCTCCAGGTGACCCCATCCACTCTCTCAGCATCATGACCAGTTCCCATCCTCAGACTGCAGCCCACATCTCTCTTCTGAGATTGGCGTGGCATATCCGCCTGCCTGCAGGACATCTTCATTGAAACGTCATAGGCACCTCAGGTTCACTGGGTTGCCTCCGGAGTCCTGCCCTCTTCCCAGCTCCTGCCGTTCTCACTTTTCTTAGCAATAAGTCACCAAAATCACAAGCCTGGACTCTGCTGTCTCCTTTCTCCACAACAAGACCTGGAAATTCTACATCTGAAATGTTTCCCCTCTTTGTCCTGAATCTGTCCTCCCCATTCCAGGCCCATTGTGGCCGTCCCTGTCTCTTCACCTCTGAGCTGGATCTCTGCAGTGATCTTCTAGATGTTCTCTGCGCACCCGCCTTTTACTTGCTTGGTTCTCCTCTCACAGCAGCGTGAGTGCGCATTCTAGAAGAGAAACCTGATAATGCTTCTCCCTTCCTTAAACATCAGTGGCTTTTCCATTATTCTTAGGATCATGACCCACCTCTCACCCAGGCTCGGGAGCCCCTGTGTAATCATGCCCCTGAGTCCTCTTCCATCCTCATTTCTTACAAGCCCTTCCCTCTGCTCCAGCCACACTCAGCTGCCTACCTCCCCTCCTCAACTCGTTGCTCCTACTCTGTCTTCAGGTCTCAGTGTGGATGTCACTTCTTCCAAGAAGGCTTTCCTGCCACCACCTTCAGATCCAAGTCTCCTCCTATGTTATCCGATCGCACCAATGCCTGCTATCTCAGCACTCATCACCCTGTGCTTTACTTCCCTATTTCCTCATCTAGAAGTCAACCATCAACTTTGTGAGAGTAGACACTGTGTATGCTCTTCACCACTGAACGCCAGCATCTACCGCGATAGCTGGTGCCTGCTAGTGACTTAAAACTGTTTGTTCAGTGAACTATCATTGGCCACATGTACCTTTCCTGCATGAAAAAAATGTTCTATGGGTGCTAGCAATTAAATGAATATTTGTTGGTTTCCTTCCTGATTCAACGATTGAGGCTCTGTCAGTTCACAGAGGATCCCATTAGAAGAGTATACCTCTGAGGTCAAAGCCACCGTCCACCTGACCTAAAGCAAGTCCTCAGTTAAGCTGTCCCAGTTAGATGTTCACTGCTGAAGAGCAAAGTCAGGCAAAGTCAGAGTTGCAGAGGTTTATAATCAATGCAAACTGAGTAAGAGGAGATTTTCGCATAGACAAGTGTAATCGGCATGACATAAGTCTCCGAAAGGGCTAGGGGGGTGAGGGCCTTTACTCATGTGTGCTGTGGGTCCAACACAGCCATGCACTCTTCTATTTATAATAAGGTTTAGGGTTCTATATATAGCACTGTAGGATGACTACAGTAAGCAACAATATACTATATAGTTTCAAATAACTAGATGGAAGATATTGAATGTTCCCAGCACAAAGCAATGACAACTGTTTGAGATGATGGATGTACTAATTCCCCTGACCTGATCACTATACATCCTATGTATTGAAATATTACTATATTCACTATGAATACATACAGTTATGATTTGTCAATGAAAAAATTAAATTGAATTTTAAAAATAGATAAAAATAAGTTGCTCCCTACTCCACGATGTAAAGAAAACCAAACCAATGGCTTGGACTGCCAGTACTGCAGGGTCTGGGGCTTTGTCCTCAAGGTCAGCTCTGGTGGCTTTTCTTGGAGGCTTAACTGAAGGGCTGCAAGCCTGTACCCCACCCCACTTTCTTCGTACAGCTTTGCCTCAGCGGCAGAAATCTGAGTTTTCAGAGCTCTTCAGGTCCACCCCCACCTCGGGAGTGCACACCACGTAATCCAGTCAAGGCAGCAGGGACCTATCCTGAGCCCCAAGGAGCAGCTGCCTCAACTTTCCTGACACATTCGCTCCAGTTCCTCGGGCCCTCGGCTGATACCAGAACCCGCGATCCTGACCCTGCTGCAGAGAGTTACACATCTGAAAAGTGGATGAAATGATACCCCTCTATCTCAGTCTGTAGGCTTGCCCCCATAAATACATGGAGACAATGGACCTGAGGACTTTAAGAGGTAGGAGGTTGTGTGCAGATCTTTCACTTTGCTCTTATAACCTTACACTTTGCTTGTTATAACCCTGCTCTCTCAGGGGCCTCCAGGCAGCTCCATGCCTGTCTTCCCTTATCATGCCATTGATGGAGCTGGATGCCAGCTCCACATGGCTGCCCCTTGCAGACATGCCCGGGGTGCTGCGTCTGTGCTGTTGAAAATGGAGAGATGTTTTCCCATTAGGCAGCAAATAGCAGAGAAGGTGGAGGTTTGGGGAACAGCAGGAAGACTTGGACAAAGAACGTAACGGGCTGTGACTTGGACAAAGCTGAACTTTCTGGGTCTGTGACTTGGACACAGGACGTGACTCACTGCAGGCAGCCTGCTGGCAATTGCTTGTCTGGGGAAGCAACCTTGCTCCAGAAACCTCTGCCTTCATTTTTGTTTCTCACCTGCTGGCTCAGTCTTCTCCTTTTTCCCTTCCCTGCCCAAGCCTGGGTTTCTATGCATCTAAGAGCAAGAGCTCTTCATTTTCCAAGCAGGAGAAACTGTGAGGGGCTCACTATCCAAGTGGCAGCCCCAGCGTCTCGGCTCTGGGCTGTGTGAGCCTGGGTGTTGGAGAGAATCCAGTCCCAGGCAGCTGTTCCGTTGGTGCCTGCTTGACTGGGCAGTTGATGCATAACCTTACATAGGTGTCAAGGATCTAGCCTGTTCTGAATATGAAAAGGGCTAAAGGGGGAAAAAAGGGGGCGGAAGATTTGAGTTTCAAATCCATCAAAGCCATCCTTCTTTGGCTTCCTAAGTGTGTAGTGCTGGGCCACTATTGCTGAAGTGCTGGGGCCTAGCTTATCTCCCAGGACAGAGGCCTGAGCCGGGATGCTGTGTTCCTTTGGGTACCATGGCTGGTGCCAGCAGCTGAGCTTCACACTGGGGCCTTGGGAGTGTGGGGGGCAGTGGGAAGTGATGCCATGGCCATCCCTGCAGTTACTCTCCTTTGATATGGCTCTTGACAGTGGCCTTGGAGACCCCCTTGCGACTCAGTGCGGTGGACTCTCCTTGGTCTCATCTCACGTGGCCAGTCAACCAGCTACAATCGACACTGTTGCTTGTTGCATTTGACTTGATACCCGCTGCTCTTTGGGCTTCTAAGCTCTGCTTTCTCCTGCCTCTCCCACCTCCCTGACGGTTCTCTCTCAAGCTTTCATGTGGATTCTTCTTTCTCACCCAGGGATGTTGCCTCCAGCCTACTGTCCCTGGGTGATCTCATCCTCTTCTACATCTTGGGACATCCAGCTCTGCACTTCTGGCTGGATTTCTCTTCCTTTGTGTTTTGCAGGCACTTTAAATTCAACATGACCCAAACTGAGTTCCTCACCTTTCCTTCTGATTTGCTCATCTGCTTCTCTCCTTGTCTGCCTGTCTCACGAAGGGCACTGCCATTCTCCCCTCCACCCCAGCCAGAAGTCAGGAATCAGACCAGAGGACTCCCTTACTCTCACCTCCCTTGCCCCGATCTCAGATGATTTATGACAAAATCCTGCTAATTCTACTTTCTTAACACTGTTTACGTCCATCTCCTTCTCTCTATCCTCGTTGCCCTAGATCAGCACTCATTAACTTCTTCCCAGCTCTTGCTCCGTGCCTATCTCTTCCCCGCACTGCAGCACAATGCCTGGGCAACAGGACGACTTAGTGGATGCTGGTGGAATGAATAAATGAATAAGCAAATGAACTATGGGTAGCAATTGCCTGCTCCAGGGAGTAATGCAGGGTGGTCGTTCTGCAGCTGGTTGGCTTTGTGAGTTACCCTCAGGGGTCACCGTTCTTCATCTCATTTACCCTCAGTGAGCTGCTTGTGAATGAATCCACTTTAGAACAAGGTTTGTGGGATTCAGGAGACCGGGGCTGTTGTCCAGGCTCTGCAACTCGCTCATCATGTGACAGGTCCTTTTTGAGACTATTTTTGTCCCCGAGAGAACTGCAACACCAGGGATCAAAGGGTTTGAGTGTCTCAGTTGCTCTGTGTCTACCATGCAGCACTCTCCTTGGAAAGGAAGAAGGACAAAGAGAGAGAGAGAGTGAAGCTGGAGAAGTGGCGGAATCTGTAAGGCAGTATCTTGCTAGTTTCTTAACGCACAATGTTGTTCAATTCCCCACCATCACCCAGTCCTCTCAGAAAGTTCTCTGTTCCTCTTTCCCTCAGGACAAAGAGGGCTTGGTCTTGGGGATTCTGGAAGACTCTTTGCAGAGCCTGGACACCTAAACCAAATATAGGATGTACCTGCTGAACAGATAACTCCTATTTCAGTTTCCCTTATATTTTGGCTTGAACAGGGATTTTATATCTAGTTTGAGTAGCTGACTGTGTGGCCTCCAGTAAGTCCCTTAGATCCTTTGAGCCTGCGTAATGACATCTTGCCTGAAGACAGGGGCTGGGGCCCAAGATTCTAGCACATCTTGGAATGTGTTCTTTTCTGGGCTTCCTTCTGTTACTTCTACTCTTTCGATTGCAGTTTTTAGGGAATGTGTGCACTCCCTAAAATGAGTGAAGTGAGAGTACAGTCTTCTCTGTCCATGGTGAGTTCCCTGCCAAATCTCTACTTCATTGTATCTGGATCTTTTTGGAAAGTCAGCTATGTGGCTCTTTCATGTCACTTTCCTGTCCTCAGCCTCTTTCAAGAGTTCTGGAGATGAGAGCCAGTATGGGTATAGAGAGCATCAGAAGTTACCAGTCATGGAAAAATGTTTAATAACAACCCTTTTCGTTCAGTTCGTTGCCTCAGCAGATCCGTTCCCTACAGTATGTTATTTTGTGGTACTTTATCCTGTTCGAGTCTCGATAATGAATAATAACAATTATACTGATTTCCTCCTAGGAGCCTACAGGGACTTTGCACAACTTGGAATCCTTCTTGAGCCCCCGGATACTGAAGGATCAGGCAGATCTGGGCAGAGGCAGGGGGCAGGGGCAGGAGTGATTGTGACTGTCCTTTGGAGAGGGAAGCTCCAAGGAGGGGACTTAGTCAGGGTCCAAGAGTTGGCCGCAGGGCCAAAGTCAGGCTGTGAGCCCTGACTGTTCCATGTGTCAGGCCGCTGTGCAGATTTTCTGGTCTCTCTGAACTCTTCCTGCCTTTCCTTTTCTCTGTTACCCCTAAGGTGCTCTTTTGTTCACTACGGAACACTGAGCAGTTCTGGTTCCTCTGAGGTTGGTATCCAGTTGGCTCAGTGTCAGAGCCCTGGCTGGGCGGGCACCAGGACCCGCTGGCTCACCTTGTGGTGGTTGCCAGCACCAGATTGCTGTTGGGGTGTGGCTGGCATTCGGGCTCCAAGACGTGGTTTAGAGAGGGGTTGCTCACCCACGCCTGCAGAGCCGCTCCAAATCCATCCGTACTTCCACTGAAGATGTCCAGTATAAGTGGGTCAGGGTCACTCTGCCTCCAAGTGGTGTGTAAATAAATAACACGTGGAGACTTTTTTCTGAGCATGCCGGCATCCCACATTTGCCTTTCTGTTCACTCTGCACCTGTCTGCACCCTGCACTCTGGAGAACTTTCCTTGCAAAGCTGTCCCTTCCGGCTGGGTTCTGCCTGTGGGCAGCTACAACAGGAGCACCAGTGGGAGGGTGGGGGAGGAGGGGCATTGATTCCCTCAGCTCCTCCCTATGGGGGGGGTCACTGTCGACCTGCTCTTTCCCTGACCTGAAACTTTTGTGTAGCAGCCCTCATACTCCCTCACAGCCTCTGAGTTCCAGTAACTTCTCCCCTCTTGCCTCCTACACCTAGGGCTCATCCTGGAACTCCTCTCTTACCAATCCCAGGCAGCTGCCAGTTTGCTTCCTCTAAGCTATGTTGACAAAAATTATGGATGCCATTCATCAAGCACTTGCTGCACTTTTCAAAGCTTTCTACATGAATTCTCCCATTTAAGTCCTAAAAAAAATCCCCTAAGGATATACTAATATCTCCAATTTACAATGGGGAAACTAAGGCACAGACGGGTTCAGTAAATTTCCCAGGACAACAAGGTTTCAAACAAAAGCCGTCCTATTCCAGAGGGCACTCAGCACAGGGTCTGGTCAACACATGATGGCTGCTGTTTCGATTGTGGTGGCGACTGCTCATTAGGGTCGTTATCTGCTCACATGTTTTGCATGAATTCAGAAAAGCAGGCCTGGTTTGCAAAGTTAGGTCCACGCTCCACCTGCTCACTGGTGTGTGGTCCCTGGGCCAGTAGCATCAGCGTCACCTGGGAACTTGTTAGAAATGCAAACTGTCTCCCCATCCCAGACCTGCTGAATCAGAACCTCTGGGGGTGGGGCCGGCAATCTGTTGTCCAGGTGATTGTGGACATGCTGGCTTGACAGCCACCACACTGCACAGAACCCACCCACACGCCCTTTGAGTAGAAGCACATTGCTTTCCCGCAGGGGCACTCACGGTCTCTGCACTCTGGGCCTGGTGTGGTTGAACTAGCAGGGCGGGCCCCATTCTCTAGCTGGCTCTGGGAAACAGGCTGCCTCGGCACCCATGCATTGTCCTTGGCTGGGGCAGTTCCTTTGATTGTCCCATCTTCTGGTGACTGCGGCCAGCCAGAAGCCCGGACTCTCCCGGTGGTTGGCTTCTCAGGTCTGTGTACCTGTTTGTCCTGGCTCTATCATTCACTGGTCTCTCCCCGATGAATTGAACTTTACCTGTAAGGTCTCTGGGAGCTCCGGCTTATATTTTGGCTTCGTGGATAAAGTATCCGCCAATAGCTGACCCAGCTTTCTTGGACTCTGGAGTGCCCAACCTCCTTCTGAGATAAAGCAAGTCAGGGTGGGCCATTCACGTCGGGGAGCATCTCGGCGCAGCATTGAATGGGGCCAGGGCCATGCTTGGGCAGTTGAGGAAACACCCTTCTTTACCACAGGCCCTAGGGCTCTCTGGTGTGGAGCTGCCTGGCAGGTGGCAGACCGGGTCTCCAGGACTGACTTCGGCTGCTCTGTCACTGTTTTTTCTGCTGTTTTCTTTGCCTGTCCCCTCTCAGTGATTTGTTAAGGGGTTCATTCATCCATTCGTTCATTTGTTCATTTACTCATGCACTGCATTTGACAAATATGTAATGAATGTTCACTCAGTGTAAGAGACAGTTCTAGAAACTGGGATTACAGTACTGAGGAGCCTGATGCTGCCAGCATTTACGGAGCTTTCATTTTATGGGGGAAACAGACAATAAGCAAATATATGAAATGGTGTCAGGTGCTGAAGAGAGTTCTGAAGAAAACTAAAGCAAGTCAGAAAACAGAATGTGATAGAGGGGGTGATGTTGGCAGAGAGGGTAATCTGGAGAGGGCGTTCCTAAAAGGTGACATTTGAATGAAGACTTGAGTGAGGTTAAAGGAAATAATGTATACCGTGGTCCATTTCCAAGACAAAAGGCCTTGATTTAGCCTAGGTCAGCAAACCACAGAAGAAAGAGGCTATACTATCCTAGGCCCCCCGCTTTGATAGCCGATGCTTGCTTGTTGGCCTACCCCTCCCCACCTTCCCCCTCGCCCCTCAGTGGCCCTCACCCAAACCAACAAAATTTCATCTAAAATAAAAATTTACCAGTCTGCAAAATAGCTCACTTCTGTCTGTTCTTACCAGCCTGCCCAGCTACTTAGGTCATAAGTCAAATCCTTTAAGAGCCCCTGAGCTAACTAGGATTGCAATGCATTGTGGGCTGCAATAAAATGCAGCAAGACAACCTAAACAGCAGCAACCACAACAAAAACAAAACAAAACAACACCTAAAGCCCCTACCCAACAATCAATAGGCATCATCCGAGAAGACTGTAACCCCGTAGTACTCAGCCTATGAGGAACCAGGGGAGGGACCTGTGCACCAGGGAATCAATTGCTTGTTGAAACTGTTCTGGGTGTGCCTGCTCATCAGGCACTTGATCTTGTAAAATCGTCATTAAAAGTCTCACTTTCGCTGTTCTCCGGGTCTCTGAGTCCATTCTTTGGGTTTGGATGGGTGAGTTTGTTTCTCATAACCCGGTGGCCCGTACAGGGATCTCTGTGCCCGCGTGGAGTGAGTCTCTGGCCAAGAGGGGAGACACATCCCACTTGATTTATGTGGCCCACTCTGTCCAGGTGTCCTGGTTCCCTGCAGAAGCCATAGACAAACCCAACACTGTTATTCAGGAGACAGCGAAAGTGACACAGGGAGAAAAGCAGGCACCGCAGCAACCAGGCAACCTCATGCATGAGCTAAGGTAGGAAAATTGAACTATAAGTACTGCCTTGGTCGCTGGGCATCTTTGGAGGTCTTGGGGGTACAAGAAACCTCCAGTAAGGGGGGGCTGAGTACACAGGGGTGTGCAAGAAACCTCCATTATGGGAGGCTGAGTATACAGGGAAAAAGCTCAAACACAGAGAAACCAGCTGAAAATGAGAAATCGAAATTCTAGGCCTAGGGAACAAGGGAAAGAGGGGACTAAAAAACCCCTTCTAACATTCTCCCAGATAGAGAATATTGCAGATTTAAAGGGATAATCCTCAAACCAGGGACAAGGAAAAGCAAAAAATAAAGTATCGCTGTTTTATCTGGCCCAGAGAGCCTGTTTGTCAGCCTTCAGTCTTTTGGCCTAAGTTCGGCTCAGGTAAGGATTGTGTGTGCCCAGCTTTAATTTTCTATGTGAATAATAAAATCCCATCCTCACAGGAGGAGACGGGTTATGCTCTTTGTTGGATTAGTGAACTAACCCCCATGTTCCCCCTTAAAGAGAGAACAAAAAGCATAGTAAAAAGCCCTCGCCCTGTGAAAAGCCTGGGATTCCCTAACACGCTTGCCCCCTCGCCACACATCGCACAAAGTAGAGGACGGGGGCAACAGGAAGGTCAGAGGAAGAGAAATCTGGGGGCATGAAGAAGCCAAACCCAATGCTCCCTTAAATCCTTATCTAAACTTGAGGCAAGAATTAGAACAATGTAAGAAGGACATGAAGAATTTCCCTATTCCTTCCAAACAGCAGGCATCTAATGTGTGCCCTCTTAGAGAAGTCTCTACGGGACAGCGAAAAGTTAACTTTGTGAGTGTGCCTTTAACAAGTAGTAGGGTTAAGAATTAAACAATAAATAAATACATAAAAGGCCACTCTTGGATAATCCCCTCAGTTTAACAAAGCAGCTAAATCAATTTTTAGAGCCCAATTTTTATACCCGCGCGAAGGTAATGTCAGTTATGAATATTTTGTTTGCTGGGGAAGAGAGGGGGATAATGAAAAGGGCAGCCATAACCCTTTGGGGAAAAACGGCATCCTCCCAGGGAAGGGGTCCTGCCAGCTGAGCAGAAATTCCCAAATGCAAATCCCAGACGGGAGAACAATAGCCTCAGAGATCGGGCCCACATGCAAGGCCCTAGAAAGCTAATAATAATTAAAGGGATTAAAGAGTCCTCTCCTAAAACGCAGAATGTCTCCAAAACATTCAAACGCCAACAAGAAAAAGAGGAGACTCCCTCTGTGTTTCTGCAAAGGCTCGGGCATCAAATAAGAAAATATTCAGGATTAAATCCAGAAAACCCAGTAGGATAAGGCCTTTTAACGGTTAATTTTGTGACTAAAACCTGGCCTGATGTTACTGAGGAACTACAAAAAAATGAACAACTAAAGTTAAAAAAAAAATTAAAAATTACTAAAGGAGGCTCAAAAGGTTTTTATAAGAAGAGAAAAAAAGAGTTTAGCTGCAGACCCTGAAGACAGGGGAGAGCCGGCCACACAGCTGTATGCAGAAGCTGGCTGTTAAAAAGCTGTTAATAAAAGTTACTGCTAAATCTTTGTCATTTTGGCAGAACTATTCGTCTTTGCAGAGGGACAGAGAGGAGCCAGGGCCCAGCATGGCTCAGCCTGTGGCCAGAGAAAGAGGAAAAAACTAAGCGTAAGGGAAAAAGGAAACGGAATGACAGAGAGAGATAGAAAAAGAAAATGAGCAAGATAGAGACTGGAAAAGACAGAGATCAAAGAGAGACACTGAAGGTGAGAATGGGGAGAAAAATGATGCAAAAGGAAGAAAGAGTACAAGAGGGAGTGAGAGGATGCCAAGAGGTTGGCGGGGCTGGGGGAAGGTTCTAGAGGCTCAAGCAACCAGGAGGTGCCGGGAAACGGTGCAGTGCGGCCACTGAGGAGGGACAGGGCTCGGGAACTAGGGGATGCAAATGAGAAAGGGATGTGGAGGAGAGTTTAGGATCAGGCTGCTTGAGGAGTAGTGGGTTGCCTACGGCTGTTTGTCAGGAGCCGGTAGAAAGGACTCAGGATGTGGAAATGGATGAGATGACCATTAAGGTTTTGTTGTTTTACTGAGAAGCTGTGAGTCCACCAGGGGCAGCTGTCAGTAAGGCTGCAGACAGGCTTAGGGGCTACATAAGGAAGATCCAAATTAAGGTTGCAAACTCCATGGACTACAGGGCCAGCAAATGGTGAGAAAGAGGGCTGCAGGGCTGGCTGGGGACTGACCAACTGAAGAGGGCACACCCTGTCACAGGGGCCATGGCTGCTCGGCTGCTCTTTCCGTGCAGCCCTGTGTTGCCAAATTGTCAACAAAATTTGGCAAAAAAAATCTAATTTGTTATGCAAAATATAATTTTTCAATGTTGGTAATCAGTTCAAAAAACTTAAAAACCCAATACAGGCAAAAGAGGATGCCACTTTGCAATCTCTGAAATAGAGAGAGCTCATGCTGGGGAAAAGTCTGCCAAGACACTTTGAGGTGGGCCAGGCTGGGCCAGGGGAGAATCCTTGCAGCTGAGAAGGAGGAAAAGCCACTGAGTCCCCTCCGAGAGTGGGGAGAAACCGGAGACCCTTTGCAGTTGCTGGGTCACCAGAAGGGGCGATGTAAAACATAAACAGTGCATCTCTTGGCCTGCCAGGAAAACCAACGGTGCCTATGAAGCAAAGAATGAGGAAGGGAGAGCAAAGCCAGGGATGCCTTTGCTGATGAGACTGCCCATCAGGGCAGGAGCCACAGGCTGACAGCTCTTCAAACCAGCAGCTCTTGGCCCAAAGCCAGACCTAGCAGGACCCAGCCAAAGGCACCCTGGGAGCCCAGCTGGTCAGTCCCTTGCCTCCCCACGTTTCCCAGTGGGCCCTGGGAAGGTGCCTAACCTAACTCCAGCCAGTTTCTTATAAAAAGGAGAGGAGAATAAAAAGGCATCAAACTGTAACTGTTTAAATATCATAAAATATCAAACTAAAGTTAAACCAAACCTTAAAAAACTCGACTACGTAACGGAATAAGGCTGTTTGTAAATGGGTCTTCCCAAGTAATAGATGGTGCAAAACACAATAGCTATGCTGTCATCAGTGAAAACAAACAATCCTTATGTAAAAAAGGTAAAATACTCAGTAACTGGTCAGCCCAAATCTGTAAATTTTATGCTCTTAGCCAGGCCCTGAAGCTCCTATAAGGCCACAATGACACTATATATATTAATCCCAAATATGCCTATGGAGTAGTACACACCTTTGGAAAAATCTGGACAAAGCAAGGCCTAATAAATAGCAGGGGGAGAAAATTGGTGTATGGGAAACTGGTCAAACAAGTTCTAGAAAGCCTCCCGCTCCCAGCAAAGATCAAAAGGGAAACACTACAAAAGCTGTAGGGAACAGGCTTGCAGATAAAGCTGCTAAGCAAGGCTCCCTGGAGGAAGAAGTTAAACGGTTCAGCCTAATCCCAGATCTCCCTAAGGTGGTGTTAAAACTTCAATTTTCTGAAGAGGAAAAGGAAAAGCTGGGCAAAATAGGGGCCACTCAAACGGAGGATGGGATGTGGGTGCTCCCTGATGGGACAGAACTAATAAGCAAACCCATATTAAGAGAACTAACATCCACCCTGCATAAAGGAAGTCACTGGGGTCGCCAGGACATGTGTGATGCAATACTCAAGAATTATGGGTGGGCCAGGCTGAGGCAGGAGAATCACTTGAACCCAGGAGGTGGAGGTTGCAGTCAGCTGAGATCGCACCATTGCACTCCAGCCTGGGCAACAAGAGCGAAACTGCGTCTCAAAAAAACAAAAACAAGAATAATGGGGGTAGAGGAATGTATACCCTTGCTAAATGAGTGTGTGAAAATTGTGTAACCTGCCAAAAAATAAACAAAAAGGTAGTTAGAAAACAAACTACCGGAGAAAGACCTCCTGAGTGAAGGCCATTTCAAATCGTTCAAGTTAATTTTACAAAAATGCTCAAAATAGGGAGACTAAAGTGTCTGCTGGTAATGGTGGGCAACCTCTTCAGCTGGGTGGCCCTCCCTCTCCCAGCTGCCACCGCCCTGAATGTGGTCAAAATCATCTTAAAGCAAATTATACCTAAATTTGGCCTGGTAGAAAATATTAATTCAGACAATGGGGAGTGACTTTACTTCAAGGGTACTAAGGGAAGTTATGGAAAGTTTGCACATTAAATGGGATTACCACACCCCTCGGCATCCCCCTTCCTCTGAAAAAGTAAAAAGAATAAATCAAACTCTCAAAAAGCGTATTTTACTAAACTAATCTTAGAAACTAAAATGCCTTAGACCAAATGTCTCCCAATAACACTCCTTGGGATTAAGACAGCCCTCCCCAAAAACTTGAAATTGTCCCCTTACAAGTTGTTATATGGACTCCCGTAGTTAGGTAGGACTACTAACCTTCCTACTATAAAACCCAAAAACCAATTTAAAAAAGTTATATACTGGCCACATCCTCCACCCTGTCATTCCTTAAGTTAAAAGGACTTTTAACTCAAACGCTGCCTCTTAAGTTCAGGGTTCACCACTTCCAGCCTGGCAGCTCAGTGCTGATTACAACTTAAAAAAAAGGCAAGCTCCAGCCAGTGCGGTGGCTCATGTCTGTAATCTCAGCTCTCTGGGAGGCGGGTGGATCACAAGGTCAGGAGCTCGAGACCAGCCTGGCCAAGATGGTGAAACCCCGTCTCTACTGAAAATACAAAAATTAGCTGGGCATGGTGGTGGGCGCCTGTCATCCCAGCAACTCGGGAGGCTGAGGCAGAGAATTGCTGGAACCTGGGAGGCGGAGCTTGCAGTGAGCAGAGATTGCGCCTCTGCACTCCAGCCTGGGCTACAGAGTGAGACTCGGTTTCGGGGGAAAAAAAGACAAGCTCCACCCAAACTGGGAAGGTCTCCATCAAGTGCTCCTAACCACCAGAACACCATGCAAATAGCTAAACAAGGGTAAATACGTTACACTCGGGTCAAAAAACTGGAAAAAACAAACAAACAAAACGAAAGAAAGGGAAAAGGGTAAGTGGGAAGTGTACACATTGCCTAAGAAAGCCTGAAAACTGACTCTAAGGAAAACCTAAAAGGAAGCTATAAGCAGGCTCCATCATTGGGGGTGGATGTAGTTAGAGTTCATTCTACTACCAGGGGTAAGGGAGTTCACAATTATTAAATGGAGCCCGATAGAAAAAGAAATATCCAATCAAACTAATAGCATAATTGGAACCTCCACCCCCCAAAACCATAAAGTTCAATGCCTGCCAAGTCTTACATTGTGAAAACTTAGAAAACCAAAGGCAGCTGTCACAAGCAAACAAGTTTCTATGTCCTCACACAGGTCGCTATTGGGAAAAGCCCTATGCTAGCTGAAATGAAGTCTGGTAAACCACCCAATTTCAAGGCTGGGTGAGTCACTCTTCCAAAAACTAACCCTTAAAAAATAAAATACATTTGTATAAGAGCCCTACGCCACCTAACTGTAAAAATTTAGAATGCAATCCTATATTAATTACCATAAACAACCTAGCTACTCTAAACCAGGAACCTTGGAGGTATGGATTAGGAATAAATCCCTTCCTCAGGAAGGGATCCTGTAGGGCAGTTAGCTTTTAGGCAAGTCACCAACTCCCCCCCAAGCCCACCCAGGATTACTGTAACTCCCCATCCCACTATTCCTTTAACCCACCAGACAGTAACCCTAAGAGAGTAAAAATAATTAAAATAACTAACTTAAGGCAAATTCTAAGACTTAATATGGGGGTGTAAATGCTTGGGTTAAATGGGTCAAATTTTCAACACTAGCTCTTAATAAGAGCAACTGTTACGCATGGTCTGCTGGGCGGCCTCAGGCACAGGGTAGTTCTGTTTCGCCTAAAATAGAATGCCAATCCCAAAGGAATGCATTGCATGTTGGCTCCATACGAAAACAGAAATGCATGGGAAATAAGACTTACAAATGTCTATCATTGCTCTTTCCTGCCTTCGCAGGTCAAATTCTAGAGTAATCCCCTCATTCTCCACAGGGAATACAAACCGCTCCTCCCGCCTCTCTAGGCAGGGACAAAGTTCAATAAGCCAATGAGAAAACTCCCAACTTGTACACACACCCTAAACGTTACTGATGAGTCAAACAAAGGCAACTACTCGGCTCTTCATATACCCTGGGCTAATGTCTGGTGGTGCTGTGAGAAGAGAAATGTCTGTAACCTGTTACTGTCCAATTGGACTGGAACTTGTGTCTTAGTTGAATTGGCCATTCCATTCACCTTGGTATTCCATAAAATCCCCAAGAATTCACATGGCCACCAAAGTTGGAAAAATCTAACAAATTCTTTTAATCCCAACATTTATATTAACTCGATAGGAGTTCCTAAAGGAGTATCTAATAAATTTAAAAACCAAATAATACAAAAATAAATGTGGAAATGGAAACAATAGGAGTAAAAAGAAAAAGAAGGGGGAATTAAAGGAAATAATGTATACAGTGGTCCGTTTCCAAGACAAAGTGCCTTAAATTGGCTTAGGTCAACAAACTACAGAAGAAACAGGATATACTAGGCCCCTGCTTCGATAGCCTATGCTTGCTTGTCGGCCTCCCCACCTTCCCCCTCTTCCCCGCCCCTTATTTGCCCTCACTGGAACCAAAGAAGTTTAGTTGAAGATGAGTTTACTAGCCTACAAAATAGCTTGTTTTGTCTGTTCTTACCAGCCTGCCCAGCTACTTAGGTCATAAATCAAATCCTTGAAGAGCCCCTGAGCTAACTGGGATTGCAATGCATTGTGGGCTGTAACAAAATGCAGCAAGACAACCCTAAAACAAAACAAAACAAACAAAAAAACACTTAAAGCCCCTACCCAACAATCAATAGGTGACATCCGGGAAAATTGTGACCCCATGTGTTCAGTCTATAAGGAAACTGGGGAGAGACCTGCACACCAGGGGATAAATTGCTTGTTAAAACTGTGCTGGGTGTGCCTGCCTATTGAACACCCAGTCTTGCAAAACCATCATTAAAAGTGTTTATTTGACAAGTAAATGCTTAAAAGTCTTTGATTTGAGAGTTTGGGAAGTGATAGAGAGAATGGAAAGGGAAATGCTGTGTCTAGATTTCGTAGGCCTTAAGTCTAAGGGTTGCTGATTTCAGTGGTTTAAAACCACCAAAATAAATGAATTTGTCTATTTCTCCTTGTGATTCTATCAGATTTTTTTTCTCCAATTGTTTTGTTTTGATAAAATACACATAACATAAAATGTCCATCTTAACCATTTTTAGATACACAATTCAGTGCTGTTAAGTGCATTCACATTGCAGTGCAACTATCACCACCACCCATCTCCAGAACTCTTTTCATCTTGCAAAACTGAAATTCTATCCATTAAACACAACCAATCCCCATTCCCTCTTCCTCCCAGTCCCTGGCAACTACTGTTCTGCTTTCTGTCTGTATGATTCTGACTATGCTACCTTTTATAGGTAAAGTATCACAGTCTTTGTCTTTTCATGTATGGCTTATTTCACTTAGCATATGTCCTCAAGGCTCATTCATTTGTAGCATGTGTCAGATTTTTCTTCCTTTTTAAGAAAGAATAATATTAAAGTGTGTGTATATACCATGTTTTATCTATTCACCTATCAATGGACACTTGGTTTGCTTTCACGTTTTAGCTATTGTGAAAAATGCTACTGTGAACGTGGGTGTACAAACATCTCTTTAAGAACGTGCTTTCAATTATTTTGAGTATATATCTAGAAATGGAATTATGGGATCACATGGTAATATTATCCTTAATTTTTTGAGGAACCATTATACTGTTTTCCACAGCAGCTGTGCCATTTTACATTCTCACCAACAGTACACAAGAGTTCCAATTTCTCCACTGTCTTACAAACAGTTGTTATTGTCTTTCTTTTAAAAAATATATATTAACCACCTTTTGGGTGTGAAGTGGTATCTCATTGAAGTCTGGATTTGCATTTCCCTAATTATTCGTTCTATCAGTTTTTGTTTCATGTATTTTGCAGCTCTTTCATTAGATGAATAAACATAATGCAAAACATGACAATTGGAATTGTTATGTCCTCTTGATTGACTCCTTTATCATTATGAAATGATCTTTTTCCTAGTAATATTATTTGTCCTGATATATACATTGTTTGATATTAATATAGCTATTCTAGCTTTCCTTTCATCAGAATTAACATGGTATATATCTTTTGTCATCTTTTTACTTTTAAGCTTTTATTATGTTAAAGTAAGTTTTAAATAGAGTGGCATATGGCTGTTTGTAAAATCTAAAGTGATAACCTCTAACCTCTGCCTTTTAATTGAAGTGTATAGACCATTTACATTTAATGTAATTATTGATGCAGTTGGGTTCAAACCTACCATCTTGCTCTTTGTTTCTCTATTACTTATATGTTCTTTGTTATGCCTATCTTCTTTTTCTGCATTTTGGGGGCAATCTATAACCTTTTGCACTTTTACGAAGTGGCCATGTTAGGGCTTATGGTATGTGTATTGAACGTACCATCATCATCTACCTTCAAGTAATATCACAGCACCTTCTATATAGTAATCCCTCTTAGCTGCAGGGGATACAATCCAAGACCTCTAGTGGATCCCTGAAATCAGAGATAGCACTAAACCAGAGAGGTACTATTTTTTTTTTATCTGATAGCCAAGACAGCTAAGCTATTAAGTGACTAATGGGCGGGTAGTATATACAGCATGAATATGCTGGACAAAGGGATGATTCATTTCCTCAGTAGGTGGAAAGTGAGATGATGCAAGATTTCATCTTACTACTCAGAATAGTGTGTAATTTAAAACTTATGAATTGTTTATTTCTGGAATTTTCCATTTAATATTTTCAGACCATGGTTGATATCTGGTAACTGAAACCATGGAAAGCAAAGCCATAGATAAAGGGAGACTGCTGTATAGAAACCTTCAATGTTATATCCCCATTCCTCCCCTTTTGACTTTTGTGCTATTGCTGTCATTGATTTTATTTCTACATATTTATAATTCTTACAAGATTTTTTAAAAATTTAAATAGTTAATGATCTTCTAAAAGGATTTAAATAATAAGAAAAAAGGCTTCTATATTTACACATATAGTTACCATTTCCAGAGCACTTCATTCTTAGTGCATACCCAGATTTCCAAGTGATGTTGTTTTCCTTCTGTAGTATGTGCCTGTGAATGATAAAATCTTTCAGTTTTTGTATGTCTCTAAAATACTTTACTTTGCCTTCACTTCTGAAAGATATTTTCACTGGGTATAGAATTCTAAGTTGACAGTTTTTTCTTTTATCTTTTCGGTCCTTTGAAGATGTTGCTACCTTGTCTTCTAGCTTGTGTTGTTTCTTATGGGAAGCTGACTGCCATTCTTATCTTAGTTCCTTTGTAAAATATATTCCCCATTCCCCTCTACCCCTGCCACTTTTAAGATTTTCCATTTATCAGTGCTTTAGAGCAATTTGATTATGTACATTGGTATAGTATTTTTACTCCCTCCGTAGCAGGACGAGCAGCAGACAAAACTCCTCAGACACCAAGTTAAAGAAGGAAGGGGTTTATTCAGCTGGGGGCATCGGCAAGACTTCTGTCTCAAGAGTTGAGCTCCCTGAGTGAGCAATTCCTGTCCCTTTTAAGGGCTCACAACTCTAAGGGGGTGTGTGTGAGAGGGTCGTGATCGATTGAGCAAGCAGGGGGCATGTGACTGGGGGCTGCATGCACCGTTAATTAGATCAGAACAAAACAAGACAGGGATTTTCACAGTGCATTTCTATACAATGTCTGTAATCTATAGATAATAGAACCAATTAGGTCAGGGGTCGATCTTTAACTACCAGGCCCAGGGTGCAGCACCAGGCTGTCTGCCTGTGGATTTCATTTCTGCCTTTTAGTTTTTACTTCTTTTTTCTTTGGAGGCAGAAATTGGGCATAAGACAATATGAGGGGTGGTCTCCTCCCTTACCTCATGCTTCTTCTTGTGTTCAGGGTTTGTTGGGGTTTTCAGATCTGTGGGTTTATTATTTTCATCAATTTGGAAGATGAAACTCGAACGCCATATTTCTTTAAATACTTTTATGTCTCCTCTTCCCTCAGATACTACAATTACATGCATATTAGGCTATTTGAAGTTGTCCCACAGCTCAATGATATTCTGTTTAACTTTTGTGCAGTAATTTTTCTCTGTGTGTTTTTTGGATTATCTTTATTGCCTTGTGTCAAGTTCACTAATATTTTCTTCTGTAGTATCTAATCTGCTATTAACTTCATTCAGTGTGTTTCCTTTTTGTTTCATATAGTTTTTGTCTCTAGAAGTTCAATTTGGGTCACTTAAATATCTTCCATATCTCTACTTAACATGCTCAATCTTTCCTCCAGTTTCCTGGACACATCAAATACAGTTATAATAAGTACTTTAATGTCTTTATGTACTAATTTCATCATTTGTATCATTTCTGGGTTCAGTTTTGTATGATTGGATTTTTTTTTCCTTCTTTATAGGTAGTATTTTCTTGCTTCTCTGCAAGCCTAGTAATTTTTGACTGGATGCCAGACATTGTAAATTTTACCTCATTGGGTGATGGATATTTTTAGATATTTTATGCTTCTAAGCTTTGTTTTGAGATGCAGTTAATTTAGACAGTTTAGTCCTTTTAGATCTTGCTTTTAAGCTTTGGTGGGATTAGAGCTATCTTTGGAGCTAATTTTCCACTATTGAGGAGAACAACAACAAAATACCTCTTCTGAGTATTCATGAATTATGAAGTTTTTACTCTGGCTGGGGAGGCTATTTCTGGTTCTGTGAGCCCCACAGAGAAGTCCCTCTGTCTTTTCAGTAGTTCTTTTCCCAGGCTCTGGTAGTTTTTTCACATCCATGGTTTGATCAGTCTCAGCTGAAGACTTGCAGGGAACTCTTTACAGATCTTGGAAGGCTCTTCTCTGTATAGTATTTTAATCTACAAAACTCTGCATTGCAAACTTTATCTGTCTTGCTGTTCGCAGATTCCCACTTTCAACTGAGAGAGATTACTGGTTCTGCCTGGGTTCCTATTCTCTGTATGGTAGCCTGGATAATCCTTCTAAGCAGTAAGCTGGGGTAATCTTAGCGTTTACCTCATTTATTTGTTATCTCTCAGGGATCATGATTTTCTATTGCCTGATGTTCAGTATCTCAAAACCTATTATTTCTTATCTTTTATCTGGCTTTTTAACTCATTGTTGGACTGCTTGGGAGTGCTTTAAACAATCCAGTTTCTTGGAATCTGTATTGGCTAATATGAGGCCACCGTTGGAGCAGACCTGCATATTACCCAGTGGCTGACGTTATTCCCTCTCTAGTTGGAATGCCAATATTTTCAGCGAGTATGTACATTGGAATTTCTGGTTAAAGTAGTCAGTCACTTCTTCTAAAAATATGAGTGGAAATATATTTATTTGGAGTAGATGGGTTTGCTAGAATTAGGTGGAAGGTGTCTAGAAAGAGTCTGCGGAAACCAGGTGAGAATCTAGATTAAGTTGCCATGGCTATGATGTTGGCCAGCAACTTGTGATTTTCTTTCTGTCTTATAACACGATTTTATAGCTCATTTTTCTCCACCATCAGCTCAATGGCCAGATCATGAGGCCTGAGACTCTATGAGGAGTCAGCTCCTGGCTCCTCACCAGTTGTGCTATATGGGCTGAATCGGTCAGTCAGCTTCTCTGAACCGTGGCATCATTACCTGCAGAGAGCACTTGTACTACACTGGTGCAAAGAGATAGTTGGAAAATGTCTAACAAACACACCTAGATCTGTATTTGAAGCCACTGGTAGTGTGTGGGATTGTGGGTGCTTAATAATTGCATTCTATGTTTGCAAGATATTTTCTTCTCCTAGAAGTCTCCTTATCTCCCAGGAGATAAGACACTTCTTGGTAAAGACATTTTGAGGACCATTGAACCTTCCAAAGAGTATTGAGTATTATTGGGATTCTGAGGATTATTCTTCCCAGTTTTGTCTTTCTTCCTGCCACCTCTCTGCCCTCTGAAGGGAAGTGAATGTTCTCTGCTCATTTGGTGGGAAAGGGCCTCCTTCACTCGACTTCTGCAATAAATGTATGAAGGGCAACATTGACCCAGTTGAAGTGTAAGGGTGCCATTATCACATCTTTGTTATCTAGCTTTATACTAAGTATTAAGCGAGAAGTGCAGACATATAAAATCTGGGTACTAGTCTTAAGGAATTTACTTCTTGTTGTAGAAGTAACACCTATAATTGTGAGGTAATCTTCTGGAGACAATTTACCAACAAAATAAATGGGAACATAGCCCATAGTTTCAGATAAGCAGATGCCATAGGAGGTCAAAATAGGAGCAGGAGAGACCCAAGCATCAGGGACTGGAGAAAATGACTGATTTTCCATGATGGCTGCCTTCCTAAAGATAACAATCCCATAATGCCCAGAAAGCTCAGAAGAGAAAAGGGCAGAACCAAAGGCTTGAGAGTGCACAATGTGTAAGGACAGGGGCCAGGGCCAAGCAGCCAACAGAACAGGGCTCTACGGGCAGCCAAAGCCACCGTGTCCTACGCCAGGAAAGGGCCCAGAGAGCATCTAAAGATAGCACCCTGGCACAAAGTCAGACCGGCGAGAGCGGGAAGCCTCGTACTCCTGTGCCACACGCTAGAATTTCCTCTGAATATTTACACACCCAGCATCTTCCAGTCATCACCAAAGCCCCACAAAAGAGGCGGGTCAGAAAATCTTTGCCATTTGTAGATGAGGAAACTGAGGATAGGGAAGGCTCAATGGCCTTTGCACAGTGACATGAACAGGGAAGGAGAGAAGTAAGTCCAGAACCCACTGGTGCTGTCTGGCTGTGCGCCTATGAAGCAGGGACAGGAAAAACTCCTGTGAGGACTCCTGCCTGGGGTGAAGAGAGTCGTGAGCGTAGCACAGGTCCCACAGGGATGATTTGATCCAAATCTGGGACTGAAAGTGTAGTCTAACTGCAGGCAAGGTGAGGGTAAGAGAGGACACTGGCTGTGTCTTTCTGCACATCTGCCTGGAAAAGAGGGTGGAGAGGGAAGCCAGGGCTCCGTAACTCTCTTCAAGTCAAAGGAGGGGCGGAGGCTCCCTTGTCTTGGGGAGGGAAGAGGGAGGAAGAGGAGGGGAATGCACAGGGAAGTCTGCTTTTAAGCCCATTAAAGAGGAAGAGCCAAGCATCCAATTAACCTGACATCTCTTGCAGCCAAAATATCTGAGGATACAAGAAGTGAATTTAATATGTGGAGGCTTGGGAGGCAAGTGACTAATAGTGGAAAACAGCCCTAGTTTATTTAAAAAATAGGTCAGGCCCAACAAATCCCATAGATTCCCTCTCAGCACTTACGGATCCAGGAGACAGAGGGAGTGCTGTGTGGGTGCAATGCCATTTTGATTTGAAGCAGACATTGCTGTTGTACCACAAAGAGACAGCCAGGGCTGGCAGGAGGCGCCCGTGCGCAGTGTGCAGCTGCTGAAGGCGGCCTTCACGTTGAGCCTCTCAGTGACCCTGGTCAGGACTGCGAGTCCCTACTAGTGACTGGCCCAAGGTCACAAAGCCTGAAGGTGGGAGTACCCACACCCAATCCCAGTCCCTCTACTGTTAGAGCGAAAGTGCTCTCTGTGGCCTTGGGTGCCTGTCTTCCAGATGTCCTTGGCCCGGCTCTGGGAATCTCGGTTGGCTCTGAAGCAGCACCAGGCTGCCATCTCAGAGCTATGACAGAGCTCCGGGCTTCAGAGAGGAAGAGAGAAGGCCTGAAGCTGTTCTCAGCACTGTCAGGACAGGGTTCCTAGGCACCAGCTGGAAAGCTTGTTAACATGCACAGCGTTGGGTCTCAGCCCCACCCTGATTTCATCGGTCTGCGGTGGACTGGAGATCCACCAGCGATGGCCGACATGGATATAAAACAGAAATACTGTTTGAAATCGGAGCCCAGCTTGTTTCTCTCAGAACGTTAATTTCTAGAGATGTTTATAGATCTCAGAAAAAAGTGTGTCACAGCCATAAATGTGATAGTAGTAGATGTCCTAATTCCTTTTAGAAGATTTATGTTATATAATATTTATATAATATATTTAATATGTATACTATAATAAAATCATTTGTTTTAGCATTGTAAAGGCTTAAAAGTATTGCCATTAAGAACTCTCTTTATGCAATCCCAGCGCTTTGGGAGGCCGAGGCAGGTGGATCACCTGAGGTCAGGAGTTTGAGACTAGCCTGACCAACATGGTGAAACCCTGTCTCTACTAAAAATACAAAAAAATTAGCTGGACATGGTGGCGGGCACCTATAGTCCTAGCTACTTGGGAGGCTGAGGCAGGAGAATGGCATGAACTTGGAAAGTGGAGCTTGCAGTGAGCTGAGATTACACTACTGTACTCCAGCCTGGGCGACAGAGTGAGACTCTGTCTAAAAATTAAAAGAGCTCTCTCTTTAGCTTATCTGCCCAAACCTGCTTGCCATGGAACCCTTTGCTAGGAGTACCAATTCTGTGGCATACAGTGTGGGAAAGTGCTACTCTAGACCAGTGGTTTTCAAGCTTTATGGTGTATCAGAATCACCTGCTGGGTCCCATCCCAAAATTTCTGATTCATGGGTTTCTGTCCTGCAAGGTCTGGGAATCTGCATTTCTTACAAGCCCCCTGGTGATGCTGGTGGTCTGGAGACCACACTTCAAGAACCACTGCCCTAGACCCCTCTGTAAACCCTGGCTCAGCTGAGGGTCCTGGGAGGCCTCCCAGAGTGGGAGGGTGGAGACTGAGAGCAGTGGGCAGCAGGAGCTAAGAGAAAGGGTTTCCAGGAAACAGCCTTGAGGGGGCTTGACTTTAAGGTAAGAAAACCCTACGTGAGGATGGGCTCTGCCAAGATCCCAGGGTTAGAGTCAGAGATACTATAAAACAGGGCGTTCCAAATAGGGGACAGCGACCCTCTGTGACAGTGTGTTGCCCCCAACATCCAGGCCTGGAAAAGGCAGGCCTGGAGAGTGACTGTGCCTAAGAAGCCAAGTCTTATGAAGGGCATGAGGTAGACTCTACTGAGGAATACACCGGAGCAAGCCGGGGAGCCTGAAGTCCACGTGCAGAACACAACAGCATCTCGCAGGACTGGCCACACCTAGACAAGTCTGTCCAACCTGCGGCCTGCACACAGTCCAGGATGGCTTTGAACGTGGCCCAACACAAATCCACAAACTTTCTGAAAATATTGAGAGATTTTGTTTTCATTTTTATTTTTCAGTTCATCAGCAATTGTTAGTGTATTTTATGGGTGGCCCAAGACAATTCTTCTTCTTCCAGTGTGGTCCAGGGAAGCCTGAACAACCCTGATCCTCCTCCCCTTTGCCCCCAGACTCTGGGCTTCCAGCCCCTGGGGTAAGAAGCAGCAAGCTAGAGCTACCTGCCCTAGCACAGTACACCCCTCTGAGGGGGCTGACTTCATCTTCCAGCCCCGATGATAAGACACAGGGGTGCAGGAGAGTAGAGAGAGGGTGGACGTAGGGCCATCCTGGCCAAAGGCAGACAATAAAGCTGTACTTTTGCTTTCTTAGGCGATAGGAGAGGTCCCAATGCCCAGCAGAGCCCTTGCTTGTCTTGCTGCTGCCCGACATTTCACATAAGAATGTTCTTTTTTTCTGCAAACCTCTGGTCCCTATCTAAAGGCAGGCAGATGGTGCTAGAAGAGCTAACCCTTTGTGTGATTATCCTCAACAGGAGCCACAGCTTAGATCACAGCCTGGTGAGTAAACACAGGTTGAAGAGAGGTGTGGTGAGTACCTAAGGGCGACACTGGGCAGAGGGGCTGGCGCAAAGATGGGCAAGGAGGGAAGAAGGTGAAGGCGGTGGGCAAAAGAGTGGGGTGAGGCCCAGGCTGGAAGCCTCCTCCTGCCACCCCTACTGTGTCCCCTCCCACTGCGATCCTCTTTCTTCCCTCCATGGGCCCTCCAGGCCAGGCAGGTGGCTGCTGAGGACAGACGACTCAGGTTAGAAAAAGCTCTCTTGACATTTGGAGAACAGAGCAGGATCTGGCTCCTCTAGTGGAGCCGCTTGTTCTCAGGAAAATCATTTTAAAGCTTGGGCTGGTGCCAGCAGGAGCCATTTATAGCCCAAAGGGCTTAGGTTCGCTTTGGCTGCCTGGTGCAGAGAGTGCTGGCTTCCCTCTGCCCTCTGCAGGCTGTCTCCTTGCTTTAGATGTCCAGCACCTTCACTCTCCTTCTTTAAAGCTTCTTTTTCCTCTCCTCCACCACCTCTTTCCTATTCTCTTGGAGGTTCCAGATCCAGATCCACCTCTGGACCTAGATTCCCCTAGGTGAGCCTAAGCAAACTCCTTTCCTTCTGTGGGCCTCAGTCTCTCCATCTGCACCCTGACGCCTATTGTCCGCTCTCTTTAAACTCTGTCACCTTGCCGAGGTGCCTGCCTGTGCCTACCTCCACAGAAGCGCTCTCCTCTGTCTAGTTATTGCCTGTTGACTGTCTTTCTGCCCTCGAGACTGGGCTTCCTGCCTGGGCCAGCTGTGTTACCCTTTTCTGAGCACAGGGCCTGGCTCCTGGCAGTAGCTCAGTTAAGCTTGGTTGGGCTGAACTGAGCTAACCATGGCATCAGTTTCAAGAGCACAGGTTTTGGCATAAAACAGATACTGGCTGACATCTTGGCTGTGCTGCCTGCTATCTCTGGGCCCTGGCAAATGACTGGACGTTGTGAGCTTTAGTTTCCTTATCTGTAAATGTCAGTTACTACGAGGATTTCATGAGATGGTGTCTATCTGTGAAGTGCTTGGAGCAGTGCCTGGGGTGCAGTGGGCCCTCAGTCAATGTTAGGTCTCATCACCATCATCACCATCTGCCATCTACCTGCATTTTCAAGGGATGTGGGTTAGGTCAAACATGCTCCCCCGAATCCCCACCCCTGCTTGTGGAAATCCAACCCACCCTTCAAGGACCAGCTCACAAGCTCACATGCCCCTTCGTCAGGAAGCCAGGTTCCTCCTGTCTCCAGCTCTGCTGCTTCCACAACCTTCCATCTCTGCATTTAGTGGGGCCAGGGCCTGTTCACCCTAGTAGTGTGGGTAGACTAAGACGATCACACTTTATTTATTAGGGAGAAAAACTGCTGAAGCTGCCCTGGGTAAGGCCAGTCTGGAGGTAGAACACTGTGTTGGGGGAGTCCTGATCAGCTGCTGGTGTGGAGGGTGGAAGGCAAATCACAAGTATTGACAGTGGAGGGTGATTGTCAGCATATCAGGGAGGCAGACAACATCAGGAGACCTCCAGCAAGTAGCAGGGCCCTGGGCCTGGGCCCTTGGGTGGAGGTGGGGACGCAGCAAGGAAGGGCGCTTTCTCTGCCCTGGGGCCCAAGAACCGGGCAGGACAAGGTTGGAGGCAATGGTGCAGAAACAGGTTCCAGAACCGACTCCAGGGCAGAGCAGGCAGGGCCAGACCTCCAGGGTGATGTGGGCACAGTCACCCTAGAGGTGACTGGGAGCACTGGAATGTCCAGTGGGGAGGGACTTGGGCACAGGGAGCAAGTTGGAGCTGAGATAGCCGCAGCCATGGGCAGACCAAGGCGCTGACGTTGAGAATCCAGCTGCCCATCCGAGCGTGATTCCAAATCCTTTTGCTGACTTCTCAGCCTATGTGTACAAGATTGGAGTTTGCAAGTTACCTTCCCTCAGAGACTCTGCTTGCCCAATGTGGCTTAGGGAGGAGTTGAGCCTTCTGACTTTACGGAAGAGACCACTGTCATCTCCCAAGACCCATCCCCTGTGCTCCTCAAGTCTCAAGAGCCTTCAGTTGCCCCTGAACAATCATCTGTATCTCTCGGAGATGCATCCGGATTCCTATAAGGGTTCCAGTTTGCCTGCATGGGATCCATAGAATGCTCATATGTCTCTTGTTTCTTTCACAGGGCTGGCACGGTGCCTCGCTGTTGTAGAAGTCAGTAGGTAGTTGTAGAATTTAAAAGCATCACCCCATGTAGCTGAATGTTCAGGGATCACAGGCCATGGCTGCTTCCCACCCACTCCCAGCCTTCAGGGAGATGGCACGCCTGTCAGTCAATGGGCAGAGTGCCAGGCTGTGGACCAGGGTCTGGGCCAGTCATTTATTTGTCCCCATGACCTGTGGCTATTGAAATGAATGCCCCCAAATCCATGCATCCTTTTGCCTCCTGCATGGCACACGGCAGGCACTTCATAAGTTGGCTGTTGGGGGAAAGTCTCAGGGAGCCCCATGGAAAAGGGAACCTTGGAATCAGAGTTGAATGACAGCTTATGGGTACTGGAGACCCCTGTGACCTTGACCGTGCACAATGCCCAAGCCACCTAGGACTTTTTGCTCTCCTTAATATACTTAAATGGAGTCAATACTGGGGTCAGCTTCATGCACAGAGCCTTCTTCAGCCCTAGTGGTGAGGTGATCTGCACAGCTTCTTGAGCAGCGTCCTCCCCAGTGACTGAAGTTCGGAGGGCCCCAGCCAGGCTGGATGGAGGTTGACTTTGTTCCAGAGCCCTTGCTTGGACACTGGAGTGCAATGCTCGGGCCACACATCCTTGGAGGAAGGGCAGCCTGGAAGTGGCGGAACAATTTGTCACGATCATATTTTTGTGTTATCAAACACTCTTCCCATAATACCTTTAATGGCTGCATAGTATTCCGTCGTGTGGCTACACCACAGTTTAGTGTTTCACTTTGTGGAACGTTTAAGTTGACTCCTACGTTTTGTCACTGAGGACAGCACTCTCATGAACTTCTTAACAGGTACATCATTATGATTATCCATGATTGTCTTCTTATGATAAAGTCCAGGAAACTTGAATTGCTGGGTGAATGGGTTTGTGCTCTTTAACACTTTAAGTACATTTTACCACAGTGCCTTTCTAAAAGTCTTGACCTATTTTCATTCCTGCTAGAAACGTGTGAAAGAACCAGTTTCTCTGCAGCTCTTACATATGCAGAGCTTCGGTAGTTTTGGTGGGAGAAGAGCTTATCTGGTATTTAAAAGCTGTAAGTTTTTAATTTTAATTTGTATTTACCTGATTTCGAGTGAGGTGAAACATTGTTCCTGCACATTAACTTGCCATTTGTATTTCACATGTACTTGCCTCATGTGAACAGACTCTCAGATCCTTTCCCCAATATTACATTGTGGGTGTTCATCTATTTTTGTATTGGCTTGTAAGAGCTCTCTACGTATAAAGGGCATTAACCTTTGCCTGCCATATATGTTAAAAAGTACTTCTCGGTTTATCATTTGCCTTTTAATTTTGTTTATGATATTTATTGTCTGGAACTGCATTAATGTCTTCTTGCTAGAGATCTTTTCTTATATGACTCAATGACATTTCAAACTCTGCATATCCAAATTGAAATTCATTATTTCCCCCCACCCCAACCTGCTCTGCCTGCTGACTGGCTTATTTTTGTTAATGTCACCACCATTTCCCTAGTCACCCAGGCTTGAAATGTTGAAGTCATCTTTGATTCCAGCTCCTCTCTCTTCCCCTACATTTTGTCAGTTGCCAAAGCCTGTAAAGTCTATTTCTGCACTTTCTCTGTCAGGCAGCCCCTCAGACACCCCAGTAGTTCAGGCTCTCGTTATTTCTTGACTGGACTTTGAAAATAGCCTCCAAAGTTCATACCTTGTTTCTCCTCCGTTCCCTTCTTTTCCTTAGCCCGTCCTGTGTGCTGCTACCACATGTATCTTCCTAAAGAAGAGCCCAAACACAGAAGTCGCTGGTTCCCTGGTTACAAACTGGCAATAGCCCCCCGTTGTGTTTTGTATTTAATTACAACCTCTTAGCCTGGCCATAATTTCCTTTCAACTGAATCTCTCACTATCTCAGCCAAGCTGCTCCCAAACAAACTCACTGCTCTCCTGCCTCTGTTGCTGAAACCGTCCGTTCCTCCACCTGCCAAAAGCTGTTCAGAAAGCTCCCACCTCACCCTACCTCCTGCCATCCAAGGGCTTCCTGACTCTGCATTAAAGTGAATTCTCTTTCCTGTGAACCTCCAGAACAATTTGCTTGAACTTCTCTGGTAGAACAAACCTTATTCCAGCGTCTATCAGAGACAATAAGGGTCTTAGAATCTAGAAAACAGGGTCCTGGGAGGGCAGTTCCCATACGTCTGTTTCTTCCACGGGACCTGCACGGTGCCTTGCTGTTACAGACTCTCAGTAGATAGTTGTGGAATTAAAATCATCACCCCGTGTAGCTGAATGTTCAGGGATCACAGGCCACGGCTGCTTCCCACCCACTCCCAGCCTCCTGGGAGTCTTAGCCTGTGGCGTCTCAGGAAGCACATGGGAAAGGGAGCCTTGGAACCAGAGTGGAGTGACAGCTACGGGGTGCGGGAGGCCTCTGTGACCTTGACCATGCACAATGCCCAGACCAGCTAGGACTTTTTCCTCTCCTTAACATATTTAAATGGAGTCAATATTGGGGTCAGCTTCACGCACAGAGCCTTCGTCGGCTTTAGAGGTGATTCTGCAGCCTGCACAGGAGTGTGCAATTGACACAGTCTATTTTTAGCCTCTCAGAGACCGTGACCAACATCCCAAGCTGAGGGTGGGCACACCTGCTGCATTCTAATGAGGCAGCCCCACTCGCCTCTGCCAGCCCGCCCGGGATCTCACCGACCTGAAATCTGATGTTGCTAAACTGGGAAGTGTGTTTCTTTCCCAAGGGCGGTAGCCTAGATACACTGGGAAAATGGGACCATCCCACTCCCCCCAGCTCACCCCCCTGCAGCCCTGGACACAGGACAGTCTAGGGGCTGTGCTGAATGATTCCACGGAGGGGATGAAATCACTTGACTTTCTTGATCTTGCTGTGTCCTAGGATCCCCCTGTTTCCCTTGCTAGAAAGGAGACAGTAAGTCTGAGCTGGCCCAGCTCACAGACAAGAAAATCGAGACATACAATAAGGACATGATTTATGTAATAATAATAAGCAGTTACTACGTTCCAGCCTGTTCTAAAGTCTTTCCATATATTAACTCCTCCAAACTTGTGGACACATTTTCCAGGTAGGTTTTATTATGATTTGCATTCTCTAGAGGAGGAAAAGCTGAGGCACGGTGATGACAAATGGTTGCCCAAGGCCACACAGCCAACAAGTGCTGGGTTTCAGAGTCAGGCAGTGGCTCCAGGGTTTGTACTTTCAGCCACTTTGCTATCTGCCTTCTAGTACCTATTTTCAATGTTACTAGAGCCAGGATAGGACTCAGGAGCCCAGATTCCCAGTCCTAGAGGACTGACTACTAGATAATACTCCTTTTTTGGTCTTTCTAATTTGGCGCAGCTTTGAGGCCTTCACTGTGCCTTGCACATCTGGGTCTTCTGCACACCAGGCAGAGGAGGTCTCCTGGCATAACTGCTTCTGTTGCAGCGTTTGAGCTTCTGGGCTCCAATTGCAGTCTGTGGGCTCCAGAAGCTCTGTGGATCCCCATCTCCTTCTCCCTGCTCCCCCTAGCCTGTGGAGGACCAGGGAGTCGATGGTGATGGGTGGCAGCAGTGGGTGTAGAGCTGGGCTGGGCCTCAGGATTGGGGCACCCAGAAATAGCAATAATTGGTCATGTGGAGGCCATCCGTGTGGGTATCCACAGTGCTGAATTCAGGGTAGAACTGTGAATCAGAAACTAGGGGGCAAGACAACAGGTAGGAGACACCAGAACCTAACACATCTGCATTTTGGGAGCCATATCCCCTTGTAGCTTGATGCTGCCTGCTGAGTGAGGAGAAGCCCATGGGTTCACATTCCTGAGGATGCAGGTGGGACTTCGTTTCCTCTAACAAACTCTTACTGTATGCCTGGCTCTTTTCTAAGCACTTTGAAGTACAAACTTGTCTAATCCTCAGGACAACTCTAGGAGGCAGGGACTATTTTATTCCCATTTTAGAGACAAGGAAACTGAGGCACTGAGCAGTGCATAAGTTTGCCCAAAGTTGTATAGTTAGGAAATGGCAGAGCTGGGATTCAGCTCCGGGATCTACACTCTCAGGCACCACGCTGTGCTACGCATTTCCCTTTATTGAATGTTTCCTATTTGCCTCCAAAGGAAAGTACTATTTTCCCCATTTCACAGATACAGAAACTGAGGCCTGCGTTTGCTCAGGTCAAGTAGCTCATAAGAGCTGAAAGTGGGTGAAATCTGGATCTGCGTGGCTCCTCAGCGGCCTGCCAGCTCTGGGCAGATCATAGCCGTGAGCCCAGCAGCCGGGAGCTGGAAGGGCTCACCTGCCTGTCTTTCAGGAAGGGCGGCTGTGGCTGCTTGAGGCCGGGCTCAGGGAGGGGGAAGGAAAGAGGACCACAAGCCCCAAGGGCAGGACCTCATTGTCTCTCCTAACACCAGACCCTCTTCTCTTCCCCTCAGGTGAACAGCCCCCCCTCCCAGCCCCCTCAGCCCGTCGTCCCTGCTAAGCCAGTGCAATGCGTCCATCATGTGTCCACTCAACCCAGCTGCCCAGGACGGGGCAAGATGTCCAAGCTGCTGAACCCGGAGGAGATGACCTCGAGAGATTATTACTTCGACTCCTACGCCCACTTTGGGATCCACGAGGTAAAGTGTCCCGAGTGGGTGGCTAATGGGGCGAGTTTGACTCTGCTGTTACGTTGTTTTCAGAGGCAGCATAGTGCGTTCAACTCCTTACCACGGTAAAGTGAGTGCTCCCAGTGTCGCTGAGTCCTCTGACCCTTTCTCCAATCCGGGGGAGGCCGGGCCAGGCCTGGAGCAGGGGAGCAGGCGAAAGTGTGTGTCTGTATGCTCCACGGCCAGAGACAGCACATGAGGTGCTTACGGTCCGTTTGTTTTACATTCCAGCTCCCGTGTCTCTCCCCAGCCGTAAACCCAGCTCGTCCAGTGTGGGCTGGATAGCGCTGGTCTTTGGACCAGGAGCTCAAATGCTTGCAGTCAGAGTCCTGAGGCAGCAAGGACCTTTCAGAGGTCATGATGTGCATTCTTTAGACCAATGAGCACCTCCGGAGGAAGAGCTGCAAGAATCTTTCTTGGGATCTTGGCCCAGGTCTGACACCCTGATTGATTGTCTGGAAATTCTTATGTCTAAATGCCTGTCTTATACCATAGCAGGGAAGACTAATGTTGCCCATGGAACAGAACAGAGCCTCCTAAGAAGAGGCATCCTGTCTATAGTGGGGGCCTAATGGTGCCCCTACTGTATATCTTTCATTATAATCCCCAGCACTCTCTCCAGCCACCCCAAATAAATAAGTAGCATTTACTGAGTGCTTGCTAAGTGCCAGGCACAGTTCTAAGCACATTATACATAGCATTTCATGTAAACTCCATGAAGAAAATATGTCCCTGATCCTCTTACAGTGTAAAAACAACATTGAAAAAGGAACAGAAGTTTGCCTGCCATGCAAATCTGTTTTCAAAACAAGTCTTGAAGATCTTCCTCCCACCTACGCACTGCTGTAATCTCTTCCTATGTGGAAATGATGACCCTGCCATTGCCGGAAGGGTGTTTAGTAATAATAGCCAGTTCTTTTGTTTGTTTGTTTCGTTTTAGCGCTTACTACACGCTGGTGTTATTCCAAGCATTTTATATTATTGGTTCGTTTATTCTTCAGGTCAACCCTGTGAGGTTGGTGTTATTGCTTGTCCCCATTCTCCAGATGATTTAGGCCCTTAAGAATCAAATCAACCCTCATTCATCCCTGTTGTTGTTTTTTTTCTTTTCTTTTTTTTTTTTTTTTTTTTTGTGAAAGGCCACAGGCTAGTAGATGGTTGAGCTAGCAATCAGACCTTCACCTATTGTTCCTAACCATCATGCCACACAGCCCTTAAAACAAATTTCCTTTCTTTCCATCTGGAAACCGTAAAAATTAAATTGCCATATTTGTTCCTGCTGGTTTTTCTGCAGCTCCACATGGAGGTAGAGGGTGGAAGGAGGCCACTCAGTTACTTCTAGACTCAGGGGCTCAGCCTCATTTAATCCAGGGAGGCTCAAGGTTTGGGTCCCTGAGAACTGCTCCCTATGTAAAACCCTTAAGCTTCGGCCTGCAGGGGAGGAGGACTGGGGCCTGTGTTCAGTCCAGAAGGTCCTGGCCTAGGAGGGCCTGGGCAGCTGAGCCTGCAGCTCTTGGGAGATAAAATGCCATCTCAGGGCCGGTGGGTGAACTCTTATACCTTCCTTGACTCTGCTTTCCACTGGGGTAGGGATTCCCGGAGCCCTGTCCTTGGCCTGTGGGAGGCTCTGGGGGGCAAAAGAGACTCTGCGAACGCCCCTTCCTCAAGACCTTGTCCCTACCCGTTCTCCATGTGACAAGTTCTAACAAACCTGTGGCTCTGGGTACCCATTTCAGGACAGATTCTGGGGACAAGAGAGCAGTTCCAGGGACCCCAAAATGCCTCCTCTTGGGCCTGCCCAAAACTCCCCCATTAGAAACCAAACAACCATGAGGTGCACCTCAAGCCAGGTCTGCAAGCTCCCCTCCCCACTGGGAGCCTCCACGATCGGCTTCTTGGACACCTCCCTCTGAGTTGCTAGGTTCCTGCTGAGCCACACCTTTGGCATTTAGAGTGTGCTCCACTAGGCTATTACTGATCTCGATAATTCCTTTGGGACTTGGCGTCCCCAGCCTGTTACCTACAGCTTGGCACTTTGTCTGGATAGCAAAGGCTTGTTGACATGTGTGCTAATCCAGCTAGTTCAGGCGATGCCCGCTCAGCACTATGACCCAGCACCCAGGGGAGAGGACACCAAGTTTCACCAAATAAATACTAGGCCAGGTTCCCTCAATGGTGTGTACTGATGGAAAAGTCAAGCTTGTGCATACATGTATATAAACATAGAGCAAGTGGAGCAGGGGACTTAGAATAAAAGATCTGTGAGTCACAGATCACATTCCTGTCCTGGGAGAGTGCTTAGCAGCCTTCTCTTCTGGAAATTCTGGACATGTAGCTTAAATCCCTCCTGCCGCTGCTATAGACCATCTCATAGGTCTTTTAATGCAGGAACAGCTAGGTAACCTTCCTTCCCCGCCGAGGTCTCCTTTTACCCTGTTTTCAGTTTCCCAGATCATCTGCATGAAGGGAGGTGGGGGGCACGTGGAAGAACTTTTAACACTGTTCTTTGCAGAGAGAAGGCCTGCCCAGTTCTTGTTATCAAGCACCAGGGATCTCTGTTCCATGCCAGACGGATGGTGGTGATGCCCTTGCCTCCTTGGTCTGGGCAAGACCCATATTTCTCCGTCCATCTAGAGCCATGCTGGCCATTTGGCAGTCTTCTCCCCATCATTAACAAGACGCTCACACAGTGGGGAGCAGCACCACTGGCCTGCTGATTAATAGCCATCAGTGAGTGTTGAGGAAACACGGTGCGGATGGATTGGGTTTGATTAGTCTGTAAATACAAACAAGAAGTGCTGAGTACAGGGGACTGTTGGGGCTGGAGAGACAACAGGGGGCGACTCTGGACATTTCTGTTCTCATCCCATGGCTCCATTCATGGCTCCAACATGTTCCCAGCCTCCAGAGGGCAGGGGCCAGCGAGAGGAAGACCCTGGCCTTCCAATTTAGGTCTCTCTGAGAAGAATGGAATCTTGAACAGGAGGTGAAGTGGAAGATGTTTGCTTCCTGAGGCCACCACCTAGAGAGGAGTTCCAGGGTGTTCCAGAGACTCCATGACCCCCCAGACCCCAGTTCTGAAATCTCAGCGCCTCTAACAGTCGGCGCTGGGCTTGGTGCCTCAGCCACGGGAAGAACTTGCCAATGCGGCTGTCCCTGCAGCACCCTGAGCTCTGGGTGCCAGTCCCACTCCCTGCCAGCTCCCTTCCTTTGATGCTCTTGCTGCAAGTTCTGTTGAAACAGACTCTTCTGGGCCTCATTTCCCAACAATTCGTCAAGGGGCCATCGTGTATCCAATAGGCAGGAAAGCTGGGACACAAATGAATCCACAGCTAGAGGCTGGGAACTGTCTGCAACAGGGTGGCATGTTCCTGTCTGAAGTGTCTTGGGAGTTCTCTGGGTTATTCCCCCAGCAAGGGGAGAGGGGACCCCTTCTTTTGGCAAGTCAGGTCGGGGAAGCCTTGCTAAGTCACAACTTCTGTTCTCCCAGAACTTGTACCTTCTAACCTAACTCCTGGGGTCTGGGACCTTCAGGAAAGGAGAATTGGCCAAGAAAGCGACAAAGGCGATGAACTAAAGGGTGGCTGCTGGGGGGCCTTCCCATTAGCAAACATAGGCTCTGTTAGGTTTTGAAGGGAAGGCAAGGGTTAAAGAAAAACACCCACAGAAAGCGTGCAGTTCGACAGCAAATACAGGCTTTATGTACAGCCTAAAATCCACAGAAGTGGGGAACCGGCCTAATGTCAGAGCTCCCCGCTACTTACACCTGGGGGTACTTACAGGTATGGGTGGGAGGGGTCTGGGCAGTATGGCTCTCTGCCCGGCAGGATATTAAAGTGTTCCCGTGATGAGGCGGTCCAGACCCTTGTTCTGGCAGAATGTCGTCGTAGTGTTCCTTGGACCTTTGTCCAGCAAGATACGATAGGGATGTTTCTTTAGTTGGGCCTTTGTCTGCTTTGCAGTCAAGTGGTTAGGCAGGATGTCTCTCGTGGCCCGAAACCGCATAAAATGTTTCACTTTGACCAAGGTCTGCAAAATAGCTGGGAGCTTACAAAATGGTGCAGTTTGGACGAACAGGTACTCAGCCAATCCACTTCCATCCACTAAAGGCAGTTCAGACTTTTAATTGTGGTTGTGATTGAAACATCTCTGCAGCCTTTGTCGTTATTTTGCCTCCATTCCCTGCTCACTTCAGCTATTTCCTTGCATGGATGAAGAAAAGGGTTGTAGTTATCACAAAGAGCCAGAACTAGCATTTTTGTGAAACGTACTACATTTGTGTAATCATCATAACAAACCCTAGGAAGCAGGTGATGTTATTACCAGTTTCCAGATGAGGGAACTGAGGCACAGACAGCTGAAAGCCGGTCTGGGTCAGAGAGCTCACAAACAGTGGAGGTGTGATCTGAATGCGGGAATCTGGGACTTGAATGTTCCAGAGTCTGTGTGTTTAACCACTGTGCTGCGTGGTTTTCTGGCTTACTGAGCACCTGTTATGTGCCATGCCCCATGCCTGGTTCTGGATATACCATCTGTCTTGTTGTCTGTGGTCTGAGATCTCCTAAAGGGAAAGGCTTCAGCTCACCTTCAAAGTATTTAAAGCCAGAATTGAACTCAATCCAGCCAAACCCTCACCTTACTCAACTTCTAATAAGATCAAAGATATCAGCCCCGGGGCAGCACAGGAAGTGATGGCTGGGCTTCAGAATGGTTCTTGCCTCCTTTTCACCCTTCCGTATCTCACCTAAATCTCCTCTGTGATGCCCTAACTGGAAACATAAGAGAAAGCGAATCTGGGAAATGTGGCAACACCTGGCTAAGGTGACACGTTACAAACCCTCCCAACGTGGTACACAGAAACGCCAGAAAACATGAAGCCAAACCTACAGAACTAAAGGAAGAAAAAGGCAAATCCCCAGTCATAGTTAAATATTTTTAACACTTCTCTCTTGGTAAGTGATCACACAAATGCACACACACACACACACACACAAAACCAGTAAGAATGTAGAAAATTTGAATAATGCAATCAAACAACATGAGCTAATTGACATTTTTAGAACATTTCATCCCCAGACTACAGAAGACATGTTCTTTTCAAGTGCACGTGGGAACATTCACTAGATAGATCCTCTGCTGGGTCACAAAACAAAGATTAAATCATGCAGAGTATGTTTTTTGATCACAATGATTTGAATTAGAAACTGAAAACAATCAACTATCCAGAAAATCTCCAAATAACTGGAAAGTAGGCAGCACTCTACTAACTAGCCCATGGGTCAGAGAAGAGGTCACAGAAGGAAAGAGAAACTATCCCAAACGAGATGATAGTGAAAATACAACATATTAAAATTTGGGGGCAGAAATTCAAGGAATATTTAGAGGGAAAATTATAGCTTCAAATGCTTATGGGAGGCCGGGCACGGTGGCTCAAGCCTGTAATCCCAGCACTTTGGGAGGCCGAGACAGGCGGATCACGAGGTCGGGAGATCAAGCCATCCTGGCTAAAACGATGAAACCCTGTCTCTACTAAAAAATAGAAAAAACTAGCCGGGCGAGGTGGCGGGTGCCTGTAGTCCCAGCTACTCGGGAGGCTGAGGCAGGAGAATGGCGGGAACCCGGGAGGCGGAGCTTGCAGTGAGCTGAGATCCGCCCACTGCACTCCAGCCTGGGCGACTGAGCCAGACTCCATCTCAAAAAAAAAAAAAAAAAATCTTAAAAAAAATGCTTATGGGAAAAAAGGCATAAAATCAATGATCAAAGCTTCTACCTTATGAAGCTAGAGAAAGAACAAATCAAACTCAAGTAAGTTGAAGAAAGGAAATAATTAAGATGAAAGCAGAAGTCAATGAAATAGAAACCAAACAGTGGAGAAAACCAACAAAGCCAAAATTTGCCTTTTGAAAAGGCTAATTAAATTGATAATATCTAGCTAGACTAATCAAAAAAAAGAGAAAACACAAATTATAATATCATAAATGGAAGCAAGGACCTCATGACGATCATCCAGATACTCAACAGGCAATGGAAGAATATTATGACAATGTCATGCTGATAAATTTGATATTTTACATAAAATGGATACATGCTTTGAAAAAATACCTTGTCAAAACCGACATAAAATGCATTGAAAACTAAAATAGCCCTTTACTAATTAGGGAAATTGAATTCATATAAAACTTCCTATAGGAGAACTCCAGGCATATATGGTTTTACTGGTGAATTATAGTAAACATTTAAAGAAGAAATATACTTAACACAAACTTTTGCAGAAAATATATGAGCAGAGAACACTTCCTAACTTATGTGATGAGCCCAGTATAACTTTGATTATGAAAGAAAAGGTAAGACAAAGTTACAGATTAATGTTTCCCATAATTATGAATATGCAACAAAATATTAGCAAAAAATAACCCAGCAATATTTTAAAAGGGTAATACATCATGACAAACTGTTCATTTGACATTAAAAACCGATCTGTGAAGTTCACCCCATTAACAAAATAAAGGAGAAAAGTCATATACCATCTAAATAAATGAAAAAGCATGTGACAAAATTAAATACCAATTCATGATAAAATCTCTCACCAAGTTAAAAATAGAAGGCAACTTCTTCAGTCTGATAAAAGACATTTATAGAAAGTCTAAATTATACTTAATGGATATATTATTGGAACAAAGGAAGGATGTCTGTCCTCTGTAATCCTATTCAACATTTTACTGGCAGTCTTTGCCAGGGCAATAAAGCAAGAGGAAAGAACCAAAAAATAAAAGGCATACAGATAGGAAAAAAGAAGTGAAATTGTCTTTATTCACAAGTGACAAGATTTTTACATAGAAAAATAAAGAAATCTCAAAAAAAAAAAAAAAAACCCTACTGGAATTAATATGTGAAGGGAGCAAGGCTGCAAAATACAAGGTTATGTATACACCAACCCATTGCAAAACAAAAATTTTTAAACACCATATACAGTATCACAAAATAAAGTAGTTGAATGGGACCAGGCATGGTGGCTCACACCTGTAATTCCAGCATTTTGGGAAGCCAAGGTGGGCAGATTGCATGAGCCCAGGAGTTCAAGACTGGCCTGAGCAACATGGTAAAACACCATCTCTACCCCCAAAATACAAAAATTAGTCAGTCTCATAACCCGGTCTCAAAATAAATAAAAAGATAAAATTTTTCGAAAAACTAAATAAAACAGTTGAATGGAAATGTAAGACCTTTATACCGAAATCTATACAACATTCCAGAGATAAATGAAAGATCTACATAAATGGAGAGCTGCAAAGTGTTCTTGGATTATAAAACTCAAAATTGCTAAGATGTCAGTTCTCCCCAAATTGATCTATAGATTTAATGCAATTCTGATAGATGCCAGGAGGCTATTCTGTATGAATTAATAAGTTGATTCTAAAATTTATATGGAAATGCAAAGCGCCTACAAAAACAAAAAATCATCTTGTTAAAGAACTACATTGGCAGACTCTCGCTATTTTATTTCAAAGTTAATAAAAAGGTGCAGCAGTCAAGTCAGTGTTGACTTTGTATATCAATGGAATAGATCAGAGAGACCACACATGTGGAGTCAATTGATTTTTCGTAAAGGTGACAAGGTAATCAATGGAGGAACTGGTGCTTGGACCATTTATTTGCAAGAAAAAATGAGCTCACACCCCTAACTTACAGTATACACAAAAATTAATTTGACGTGTAAAAGCCACAGCCATAAAGCCTCTGGTAAGAAACAAAGGAGAGTGTCTTTGTGACTTGGGTAGACAAAGATCAGATAGGGCACAGAAAGCACCAATCATAAATGGAAAAATGGAAAAACTGGTCTTTATCAAAATTAAAAACCCTTTAAAAAAAGAAAAAAAAGAAAATGAAAAGGCAAATCTCAGATTGGGAGAAGACATTCACAATATATATGCAGTATGTCTGATGAAGGACTGGCTTCCAGAATGTATAAACTCCTGCAATTCAGTAAGAACGAGACAAATAGCTCAAGACAAAAATGAACAGAGGACTTGAATAGGCACTTCACAAAAGATGATATATATGAATAGCCAATAAGCACATGAAAAAAATTATCTACTTCAATAATCATCAGGGAAATGCAATTAAAACTGCAATGAGACATCAGTTTGCATCCACTGGAATGGCTAAATTAAAAGATGGATAACGCTAAGTTGGCTGGCTGTGAAGCACCTTGAACTCTCTCACATTGTTGGTCAGAGTGTAAAATGGTACAACTAGTTTGGAAAACTCTTTGGCAATTTCTTACTAAGTTAAATGTGTACCTACCCTAAGACCCAGAAAACTTACTTCTAGGTGTCTACTCAAGGGAAATGAAAACATATCCTTTGCTATTATGAATAAATAGCAAAAAACTGGAAGCAATCCTGATATCCCACAAACAAGTGAATGGAAAAATACATTGTGGTATGGTCATACAATGGAATACCATACAACAACAATAACAAAAGAACAAACCTCGGATCTGTGTAATAGCATACATGAATCTCAAAAACTTTTTGTTGCACAATTTATATACAGTTCTAAAATAGGCAGAAGGAAGCTTTGGTGATAGAAATCAGATCATTTGTCATCTTGGGAGAAGCTGAAGATTGACTACAAAAGGGCAAGAAGGACTTTCTGGGGTTATAGAAATGTTCTAGACTTTGGTTACGGTGGTGCTTACACAGGTGTACATTTGTCAAAGCCCTTTTACTGATCCAGAAGCTTAAAACCTGGGCTTTTTGTTGTGTGCAAATTATACTTTAGTAGTGTTGATTTCTAAAAAAAAAATCACCCCAATACTTTCCATGATGAATTAGTTAAAAGTGTTTGCTGATATGCTGAATGGCCAAAGATCCCTACCTCACTACCATACACAGAATTAGCATCTTCTCCTCGGGTCAGAGTCCATTGTAACAAGTAACCTTGTTTCTCTCTCACTAAAAATCCCTTATGCTGGACAGAGAAACACATTTTCTAGTCTTAAAAAAAAAGCAAACAAAACAAAATATAGACTCACAAAAACCTCTTTGAATGACTTGTTCAATGACAATTCTCTCACCATGACAGAAAGTTCTGCTTCGGGTTTAACTTAAATCTCTTATGCTGTGTTGTACTGATCTTTCCTTTGGTCCTTTAGTAAATTGGAGCTTTCCCGGGTCTGGACCTGAGTTTCTCTTCTAATGGTGCATAGCTATCTTTCTGAGTAGAGTTTTAAGGCAGGGGAAGTTTGGAATGATGCTGGTAGCACCTGGCCCAGCTGCCCCACTGCTGTCCTCTGTGGCTCTGCCTGATGATATTATTGGGTCTCCTGAAGGGTCACCAGGGGTGGTCCAGGGGCCCATAGCCATGGTGTACTCCCAGGTGTCTTGAATTCACTGATGTTTCTTTTCCCTCCACCACAGGAAATGCTGAAGGACGAGGTGCGGACGCTCACTTACCGGAACTCCATGTACCACAACAAGCACGTGTTCAAGGACAAAGTGGTACTGGACGTGGGGAGTGGTACTGGGATCCTTTCCATGTTCGCTGCCAAGGCAGGGGCCAAGAAGGTGTTTGGGGTGAGCACGCCACTTCCTCCCACACACTGGCTTCCACAGAGCCAGCCCCTCGCCCTCTGCCTCCACCTGCCCTCCTAGAAGTACAAAATTTGGTCCATCTCTTTTGGTGGGGTCACACCTTCGAGGAGTAGAAGAAATCAGGTGTGACTCTCAGGAAGGAGGGGAGGCTGCCTGTCCCCTGCACATGGCTCCTGGATCCTTGCGACCACTGACATTTGTGGAGGAATTGTGGCTTTCCTGAGGCCATTCCAATGTCATCATGACCTTTCAGTGCTTACCCCCAAGGTCAGCTTCAGAGGCAGTGCAGGTGGTTATGCGGGGGAGCTCTGGTTTGAATCTCTGCATTTCCATTCACTAGGCGTGTGACCTTGGACTATTCACTTCCCTGTACCTCACTTTTTCTCCATCTATAAAATGAGCATAATAGCAGTCCCTTGCCCATAGGGTGCTTGTGAGGATTAAACGAGTTTAATACACATGTGAACTGCTTAAAACAGTGCCCAGCATATGGCAAATGCTCAGCGTTTATTATTATAGTTGAGATGGGGCCCTAGAGATAATGGGAAAATCTCCTTCTTGTTTTCTTTAAAAGGCAAATCGGTCAGTCAACTTAAATTCTGTTGCTTTGGCTGTGGCAGCATTTCCAGGCTAGATGTGGAAGCTGACCCTCTGGGAAACTTCCTACCTATCCCCAGGCTCTCCCAAGGCAGCTTTGCACAGCCTGATGACAGAGGGCCTGGGAGGGTCCAGAGCTGGAAAGAAACTAAAAAAGAAGAGCTGCAAGATGCTGGCTGACATTTGAAAAATGCAGTGGGCCCAGGGCTGGAGCACAAGCATTCATCTTGGTCAAAATGAAAGGCAAACCACAAGGAGATTCCCAGCCTGCATGTGAGCTGGCCCATTTGCAGAGGCCGCAGCGACCTGAGCAGCATTCAGTGGGTCTTTGCTCCCATGCATTTGGTTGAGCCATCCCATGGCCAGCCCTGAGGACTCCCCCACCCACTGACTCCCAGGTTGACTAGATCCCCCTAGATCCCCCCTGGCCACCTGCTGCCTCCAGGAGCCTGCTCCTAAGTCGCCCAGCAAGGCAGCATTCCTCCTACAAGCCTGACTTGGAAAACCCTTGAGCCACGACTGCCGAGGGTCTTCTGGAAGCTTGGGCTGCCCTCCAGCTGCCTCCGGTGCAACTTTGACCAGGAAAAGCTGTGAGGTTCTCAGCCGAGGCACTTGCTGAGGGCAGGGGCCCACCCGGATACCAGGCAGGTCATGTCATCAACACTGGTATAACTGCTGGTTCTCCAGGATGGAGACCTCGGGCAAGGGTCTTAGTGAGGTCACAGGGCATCAGAGCTGGACTTGAGGCCTCTGGTAACCCCCACGTGCTTTCTTTCCCAGCAGGGAGGCCCCGTCTCAGCGCCGGCCTTGGTGGGGGACAGGGCTGAGCATGGTGTCCCTGGCGCCTGAGTCATCCGGGGGCTCCAGCCAAGGAGCTGTCAGAAGGAGGCTCCCACTTGGCGCCTTCCAGCTGCGGTGACTTGGCGCGATCTGTCTGCCTCCCGCCCTTTTCTCTAACAGCTCTTTTATAAATGGCTCCACCACATTTAGCTGCGCTCCTTTCCGGATGGCTCATTTCACAGTTTCTCCTGTTCCAGACCCCCTTCCACCCACTGCTGTCCTCCAGTGGGGAGATGAGATGGCGGGAGAGAGAGACAGGGAGGGAGGGAGGAGGACCATCGTCCCAGAGTGGAGACGGGCGCAGAGAAAGAGACAGATGTGACAAGAGCAATGGAGAGGAGAGCGAGAGAGAGAAAGGTGCAGAGAAAAGCTAGAGAAATGGGAGAGGGGCCTGGAAAAGCAGAAAGAAGACAAAGTAGAAAGCACAAAAGAAAAGAATCGGCAGAGGCGGGCAGATCACCTGAGGTCAGGAGTTCAAGACCAGCCTGGCCAACATGGCGAAACCCCGTCTCTACTAAAAATACAAAAATTAGCCAGGCATAGTGGTGGGCGCCTGTAATTCCAGCTACTTGGGAGACTGAGGCTGGAGAATCGCTTGAACCCAGGAGGCGGAGGTTGCAGTGAGTCCAGTTCGCACCATTGCACTCCAGTCTGGGCAGCAAAGCGAGACTTTGCCTCAAAAAAAAAAAAAAAAAAAGAATCAGGAAAGTGAAGAGAGGTGGTAAAGACAGAAGAGGGAAGAAATGGAAGAGGAGAAGACAGAAGAAAGGAAAACAAGGCGGGAAGGACTCCGCCCCGCACTCTGAGTGTTGAGCAAGCTTCGGCTGAGTTCACCCTCACACACTCGCGTGCATCGGGAGCTTCGGCTTCTCTCGGGAGGACGCTGAGGCGCAGTTAGGAAGGGCAGAGGCCAGGCGTAGATCCGGGCTGCCAGCTCCAGGTCTCATGCTCCTCATCACTCAACGCGGTCACCTCTTGCAAATCAGATGATGACATGGCCAGAGGGGGAGAAGAAGAGGAGGGAATCACACCCCTACAGACAGTGCGGCCTGAAGGCCAGGGACCTGGCAGCCCAGGAAAGGGCTGGTTCCCCTGGGTCCTGCAGCCTGGCCGGAGTCGGCCACCTTGGATGCAGCTCTAACCAAGTGACCCCTTCTGACCCCGTAGGTGCCCTCACCCTTCCTCAAGGCGTGGCCAGAGGCGTCAGAAACTCCCTCAGTGCCCCTTTGCGAGTACTTCTCAAGGGAATGGTCCCTGCCCGAGGCCCGGGGGTAGTCTGAGGGGCCCCCAGGTGTGGAGGTGAGTAGAGCCCAGGATCTTAGCACAGGCCAGCCTCTGTAAGAGGGCCAGCCCCGGAGGTGAGGACGGCTCTCGGCAGCTGCCCCTCCGTGTCCAGAACCCCTGGCAGTGTGCCTGAGATGCTAACCCTGGGCTGGAGCTTGGCTTCCAACCATTCCCACGAGAGCCTGTTCTCAGGGAAGGTCCACTCATCTCTCAAGTACCTTGGCCCTTTGCTTAGGAGATCTGGAGAGTCTGGAAAGACGTCTGGATTAAAAGGAATAATTTCTTTCAAAGATGAAGCGACGAGAGCTAATGCGGGGGGTGGGAGGGGAAGAGAAAGATCTTAAACCAGCCCTGAGGTCCTGACCTGGCTTTTTCCGGGTCCCGTCCTGGCACGTCGTTTACCCTGGAAGGGCTGGGCTGCAGTGGGGAGGATCATGTCGAGGGAGGGTCACCACTCTGGCTTGGATCTGCCTACCTAGGGCCCCCATAGAGGGCGGACGTGCTGCCTCCTGCCATTCTCTGCTGGCCAGGAGCATGAGGTCTGCCAGCCCCTTTTGAGTCTCCAGCACAGAGACTGGAGACTCCATCACAGGTGGCGGCTGGATCTCAGTCTTTTCGCAAAGGCAGCCCAATTTCATGGAAAGCCGCTAGCCTTGAGGTGGGAGGGCTGGGTTTCGGTTTTCAATCTGCCACAAAGTTGTGATGCAGCCGTGGGCAAGTCACCACCCCTGTCTGGGCCTCAGTGTCTCTATCCATTGCATCGGTGTTGCCGTGAATTTTTTTGACGCCTCGCTCCTTTGTCCTGTGCCCTTTCCAGATCGAATGCTCCAGTATTTCTGACTACTCAGAGAAGATCATTAAGGCCAACCACCTGGACAACAGTAAGACCTACCTCTGAGTATTTCCTCCTGGGTGGAGGGGATGGGAAGCTCACACTTGCTTGTTGGGATGGCACAGCGGGAGGCACACAGAGCGCTTGGGCTTGGGGAGGTGGTGCACCCAGCTGAGGCCCCTGCCAGCAGGATTGCGGCCATGGGTGCTGATGTTCCCACCCCCACCAGGCAAGCTAAAGATCACAGCCGTCTCCTCTCAGTTTTTGGCAAGTCCTGCTTGTGACTAAATCCTGAGTTGCCATACTCTTTGCTTGTCCCCAGCTGTGGGCAACCTATTGCGTTCTGCAAAATGGCCATATTCCTCCTCCACCTCCTCCTCCCTCCCCATGAGCCCCAGCCCAATCTTTCCCTGCCATCTGCCCGGGGGCATCCTGGCAGACCCCAGGATGTAGCCCTCCACTGCCCACAAGCCCTGTTACTGCCGGGCTTTTTTTGAGAATGAGGCTGCTCTTGGGAGTGGACCCTTCTTCAGCTGGAGTCTGATTATACAGAGGGGTGTCCCTTCCCTTCCTCCCCTCCCACCTTTCCCATGGACTGAGACATTTCCCAGCCCCTCCTCTCTGGAGCCCATCTTGGAAACAGACCCTGAGGGTCCCTGATCAGGAGACGTCCTTGGAGCTTGCATCTGACAGCAGGATTAGAAGCAGTCCCCGGCCCTGTGCTCAGTGCTGGGGAGAACATCAGAAAGGCAGACAGGGTACCAGCTCTGTGTGGGCATCCTGTCCTACTGCGCTGGGGCTGCAGTAAGGCCGGGAGAGGAACTGGTAGACAGAAAGTTGCAATACAGAGAGACAGCTGGAGCCAGACAGGGCTGGCAGGAGCAGTGGGACAGAGGCCGCCTGCAGCAGAGGGCTGCAAAGGGTCAGCTCCAAAAGACAGAGCTCGCTGCAGAGTTCCAAAAGGTGGGAAGGCTGGAGCTGGGAGGCAAGGACGTTCCCTTGAGGGGTCTGGGGCAGGGGAAAAAGAGGCCAGGTTGAGAAGGAATCTGATTTCAGTGTCCCTCCTGAGGGAGCCTGGGTAGGGAGGTCTGGCAGGTGGGCTTTGTCAAGTCCAAGGCACTGAGGAGTCAGCTCAGCCTCCCCTGTCTGTGCTGTGCGACCCTCTGCTCTTTGGATGCAGCCCTTGCCATGCTCTCTGCTGATCTGCCAGAATTCCTCTGCCCTCCTAGAGGGTGCCTGCTGCCCTGTCGCCCCTCTGGGTCTGACCTGAGTCCCCAGGCCCAGGTGGTACCTGCCTGCACACACTACTACAAACCTGTGTCCATGTGGCTTCAGCCCTGCCACCTGTCCTGTCTGGTGCTTGACCCACTTGCTGCAGACTCTTTGCAAAGGCAGGCGCTTTACTGACTCAACAAACTTCTCTGCAAACCACCATGAATCAGGCTGTGGGGACAGAGCAGGGAACAAGACAGGTAAAGTCCCTGACCTCATGGAATCCACATTCCATTTAGGGGCAGGGGTTACGGATAATCAATAAAGAAGCAGACACTCAAAGAAAAATATCAGGTGGTGATAAGTGCTTTGCAGATCACAAAGTCAGCTGACAGGATGGAGAGAGACCCCATGGCTGCGTTAGGTTAGCTGCTCTCTGAGCAGGTCACAGTGAAGCTCAGATCTGAATGACAGGCAGGAGCCAGGCCGACAAAGGTGAGGGGAAGAGAATCTCTGACAGAAGTTACAGCCAGTACAAAGACCTCTGGGATGGACTGAGCTTGGCATGCCCCAGAAACACAAAGAAGATCATGCCATGTGGCCAGAGCATGGAAACACAGGGATCAGAGAGGGAGGAGGGGATCAGATCACACAGGATTTGTAACCAGGAAAACAAGGTTAGATTTTATGCTCCAGGTGCTGCAGTCTGTTGGAGGATTTCAAGCAAGGGAGGTGGCTTCTCTATGGAGGATGGATTGGAATACGTTGCAAGCAGGAAGAGTGTGAGCAGACACACGGGAAGAAGCTATTGCACTGCTCCAGTGAGAGGGGCTGCAGCAGGGACTGGGGCGGCAGTGGAGATGAAGAGAAGTGACCCCTGTGGGATATGCTTGGAGATGGAGGCACAGGACCTGAAGATGGATTGAGTGTGGGGATGAGAAAAAAGAGAGAAGCAAGGATTGTTTTTGACTTGGGCCACTGGGTGGATGGTGGGTGGATGGAGGCAAAGTACTCATAGGGGTGGCAGGAGTGAGAAGGAAATCAAGAGCTCCTTTTTGCATGCGTTAGGTTTGAGATGCCCGTCGGACATCCAGGTAGATGCGTTGAGTCAGACCTGGATATGTGAGTCTAGAATTTCAGGAAGAGCCAGACCGGGAGACCGCCACTTGGGCGTCATCAACCTATAGGTAGTATTTGAAGCCACAGGATGCAGTCACTTAGGGATGGTGTGTAGCTAGAAGAAAGAAATGGGCCAAAGATGGGGCTCTAGGGCACTACAATGCAACATCCAGAGGTCAAGCAGGGGAGCAGGGCAGCAAAGAGGCAGAGAAGATGCAGTTGGTGAGGTTGAAGGGCATTCAGGAGAGAGGAGGACCGTGAAGCCCAGGGAGGGGGCAAGCTCAGCTATAGGGAATGTGGAGGGATCAGCTCTGGTAAGAACAGAGAAGTGACCACCATTGACTTTGGCCACATGGAGGTTACCAGTGTTCTTAACAAGCACAGGCTCAATGTGGGGCTGGGAGAGAAATCTATTTAGAATAGGTTCAGGAGAGACTGTGAGGCAAGGACCAGAAACGATGGGAATAGAAAAATGGAACAGTAGCTGTAAAGGAAGGTAGCATCAAGGGAAGAATTTTTTTTTTTTTTTTTAAGAATAGGAGATATGAAAATGTGTATGTGATTCACTGGTGTAGTAGAGGGACAGAGAAAAATTGCAGATGCAGGAAAAAGTAAATTCAGCAGCAAAGGTGTGTGTGTCGGGGGTGGGCTCCAGAGCACAGGTGGAGGGGTGGCCTTTGCCCTGCCTAGGTGGAAGGGGGGTCTTTGCTGACACAGGTGGAGGGGTGGTCTTTGCCTTGCACAGGTGGTGGGGTGTTCTTTGCCTTGCAGAGGTGGAGTGGCGGCCTTTGCCTTGAGGTAGGGACAGTTTAGCCATAGAAGTGGGGGAAAGTGGGGAGCATGGGTCCAGGTGGAGGTGCCAGTGGTGGGAAGCCTCAGTTTTTCTGCTTTCATTTGCTCAGTGAAGAATGAGGCCGTTGCATATCAAAAAGACAGAAGGTGAAGGGAAGTGAGTCCTGGAATGGGAAGGAGGGAGGGCAGCAGACAGGCTGGGGGAGTGAGGACCGCTGCGACGCCATCTGATGCCTGTAGAGATACATGACCATAGAGGCGCAGTGTGCCCCATCCTCACTATTGTGTGATCTTTCTCTTACCACTCTCAGGAGCTTGGGTGCGGTTGGAGTGGAAGGTTGCCTGGATCAGGGCTTTGCTGGGAGCATGTAGCAGAAGGCGGGGGAGCCAGAAGTTGACAACAGTGGTGGACCGTGGGATCTAAGCTGGGCCAGGAAGGAAGCGGGAAAGGGCAGTGGTGGTTGTGACAAAGGCTGGGGCACTGGGCGGGCAGCATCTGTAGTGGCCACAAGTGGAGCTGCGATCCTGAGGCCCAAGTAGGGGAATGCTGCTCAGACCCCTTGACGTCTGGCTTGGTGTCCAGCCTCTCTTGGCTCACCAAGCAGAGCTGGGTCTCTTCTGCGCCCTCCTCAGAGAAATGCTTGACCCAGGCTCCTTATCTGCTTACTAAAGATGGATAAAGAAAACCAGTCAATTCTTTCTCCGTGAGGGTGACACAGCCTGGCATCCGTCTCCCCAGCCTGTGAAATAGGGCAAATGGTTTTCTCCATTAACAGGTGTGGAAACTGAGGCTAGGAGAGGTGGCTGACTGAGCCTGGGCTTTGTTCCGGTGCCCTTTGCTAAGGTGTGTCTGTGTGGATGCAGAAGCACCAGGAGTGCTGCTGAACCTGAAAGTCTGTTGGGAGGGGAGGCTGTGTGCGGGCACAGCAGGATCAGATGTCCTCTCAGTGGTCCTGAGTCTCATCCCTGAACCCTGAGGGGCTCCCAAACAACACCTCGACCATTCCCCTCCCTCTGCACAGGTTTCATCTGTGCCATAATTCCCGACCTCTGACCCAGCCTCTGACTCTTCATCTCCCTCTCAGTGCCAGCCCACCCCCCAGTAAGTGTCTGGGGCTCTGGAAACACAGCCTCCCTGGTCTCCCTCCTCCCCAGGCTTGCAGGGGCTACTGCCCTGCAGCCATTCACAGCAGAGCGTGGGGCAGGCTGGCAGGGGAGGTGGCTAACTCCAGCTGAGGCATCTCCTGCTTGCTTGTCGGGAAAGGAACCACACAGCCCCCTCATCATCCTGCTCTGCCTCACATCATAGGGCTCTCCCTTTCCTCCCCTTCCTTCTCCTCCCCTTCTCCTCCCTTTTCCCTTCTTCATTTTAACCTTTGAAATACTCAATGTACAGAAAAAGCGCACATACAGCTGGGTTTTTTACGGAATCCTTTGAGAGTAAGTGGTTGATGAGATGCTCTGTCATCCCTGAATACATTAATGTGCATTTCAAACCATCAAGGACATTTTCTACCAGCCACATGCAACCATCAATGTCAGGAAATTAACACGTCATCGTTACCTAATGCCCAGATCCTTTTCATGTTTTGTCAATTGTCTCAGTAACATCATTTGTAGCACAAGGATTTCGTTCAGAATGACACGTTGCATTTAGTTGTTGTGACTGGTTCCCTTCAAGCTGGCCGACTCAGACTTTCCTTGACTTTCATGGTTTTGACACACTGGAAGATCCATAGGCCAGTGTTTTTAGGATGTCCCCCAGTTTGGGATTGTGCGATGCTTCCTCATGATTGAATTCAGGTTCTGCATCTTGGGTAGAAATATCACAGACAGGATGCTGTGTTCTCATTGCATGCAATTTCGGCCTGTCTCGTTACAGATAGCATCACTTAGACCACTTGGGGAAGGCAGTGTCTGCTGCCAGCGGCAGCATGGGAAAGCTGCTCTTTTCCCTTTGTAATTAGTAAGATTTTTCTGGGGGAGGTACTTTGACACCATGTAAATATTTCATTCCTCATCAAACTAACATCTATCTATCTATCCATCTATCTATCTATCTATCTATCTATCTATCTATCTATCTATCTATCTATCCGTCCATCTGTCCGTCAGTCCATCCATCTGTCTGTTGGTCTGTCTGCCTGCCTACCTACCTTATCTATCTATCTGTCTATCTATCTATCTATTATCTATCTATCTATCTATCTATCTATCTATCTATCTATCTACTTACCTACCTAACTAATCCATCTCTCTCTATCTTGTCTATCTAATCTATCTATCTATCTATCTATCTATCTATCTATCTATCTATCTATCCATCCATCCATCCTGTCTATCTGATCTATCTAATCCAGCTATCTTTCTGTCCATCCATCCATGCATCCATCCAACCAGCCAGCTAGCGTTCATCCACCTACTGATCTGTCCATTCATTTCACTATAGAGTCCTATTTTATTTAATAGGTTACAGCTGTTATCACTGCTGGCTTCGATACTCAAATTGTCCCTGATTTGGTCACTGATGCCCTTCCAGCTGGCTTCTGTGTCCCTTTGAAATGCCTCTTTCCCTTTTCCCAAGCCTCCTTACTTTCCAGCACAAGACATTCCAGGCTTGTCTTGTGCCTCCACGCCTCTGTTCTAGAATCAGTCATTTCTGCCTGATTCCAATTAGTGGACCACAGCATTTAGAAACTAAGGTAGGGGCTAGACGCTCATTGATTTTAGAATGTTGATGCTCCCAGGCTGTTTCACTGGGGAAAGCTGGGGAGTGTGTGTCTCAGTGTGAGTGGACACATTTACACAATCTTTATTACTGTATCTATTTTTTTTTCTTTTTTTTTTAGAGACGGAGTCTCGCTCTGTCACCCAGCCTGGAGTGCAGTGGCACGATCTCGGCTCACTGCAAGCTCCACCTCCTGGGCATACTCCATTCTCCTGCCTCAGCCTCCCGAGTAGCTGGGACTACAGGCGCCCGCCACCATGCCCGGCTAATTTTTTGTATTTTTAGTGGAGACAGGGTTTCACCGTGTTAGCCAGGATGGTCTCGATTACTGTATCTATTTATACGTATTGTCAATCAAGTAGGAACTCACATGATTAACTCACTCCAGTGTTAACCAGTACCATGGAGTTTCCTCTCATTTCCTCCCTTTCCACATTTCTACCCCCTTTCTCTAGCAGAAAAACCAGACTCTCATTATTGGTAATATGTTGGCTTACTACTCATTTATAATATGTTTACCTACCCCTGAATGTACCAATCTCCCATTGTCACCACCTCCTGCCCCAGGCAGATGTCTGTCATCCCGTGCTGGGATCTGACACCCTTGCTGGGCAGCATCCCACATGGGCACCCTCCTCTGCTTGGGGAGCCGGACTGCCATGGTTCATGCTGACCCGTTGTGGCATCCACACCCCCACCATTTCCTGGGTTTGCTCAGCCCCACCTCATGGCTATAGCATGGAATCGTTCGTCCCCTGGGTTTTGATGGCTCAGACTTGATTCTATGCTACCGAGGCAAAGGCTTGAAGAGGGCAAACCATTGTCCCCAAAGGAATAGCTGCCCTCGTGCACATTCCTCCCTTAACACACCTGTTCCGGGGAGGAGGGAACTCCAGATCCAGAGGCCTCCATAGAGCAAAGCGGTCTTCACTTCTTCCTCCCAGGGTTTGCAACAGGTGGGTGGAGCCAGCGAGGCCACCCAGAGCCCTGGCTGCTGCACCCGCTCGCAGCAGCGGGTGTGTACTCAGAGGAGGACAGCTTGGCTGCACGGACGCTTCCATGGAAATGCTTTTGAAATGCTGCAACAGCCAGCCATGTGGGTCTCAGGAGCGTAGGTGTAGAGACATAAATAACAACACGGGGCATAGAATACCTGCTTCCCAGAAGCAATCAGCCTCTCCCCCTCTCCACCTCCGTACGGCTCCCGTGATGAAGTTATTCACATGTAGACACACACCCACAGGAAGCCACCTGCAGCAGGCACGCAGCCTTCACATGGCTTCTTCCACATGTGTGGCCCACACGCACGCTTCAGTGACTCCTCTTTGACTTCAGCACTAACGACTATTATTTCCTCTCCATCTGATGAGGAAACCAGTGGGCTGCGGAGATGCTGAAAAAGGTAGATCCATTTGCGAAGGTTGACATAGGAGCTCAGAGGTTGATTGCATTGGTATAACTCTAGAAACAAAAAATGTATAACCCGTTTACTTCCTAGAAAATTCAAGGAAAAAAGCATGTCCTCTTCCTTGTCCTTCTCCTACTTTTGCATGACCTAAAGCATAAATGTCCTAGCCAGAAGAGAGTTTAAGGTAGCATGACACGAGGCAGTGGCAAGGGACAGCTGGGCCTCCGCAACTTAATGGTAGAGAGGACTTTGTCAAATTACTTCCCGTTTCTGAGCCTCTTTTTGCCCCTTTAGAGGAGATAGACCAGTGCACAGCTTGTAGGGTTATGAGGGGCTTAGGGATTGTGGAGGTCAAGTGCCTGATATAGGGCCTCACACACAGTAGGTGCTCAAAGTCAGCTACAGGTGATTTCAGGTATAATGCTCTACACCTTGATGAGTCTTGGCCACACACTCCCAGCCTTATATAGGTGACAATAGGTTCGGTGCTCTGACAGTAATCCTGTGTGCTTTGCAACCACCCAGTCCTGGGATGATTCACCTGGTGGGAATTCCACAACTGCTACACATCCCCAGTTCCTTCCCCTTTTGCTCAGGAGGACTGTGGTTGGAGCATTCTCCTCTGGCCATGTTTTAGCAGCTCTTTCACCAACAGAGGGTCGTGCTAAGAAGTAAACACAGCCGGCCCATGGGAGGGGCCCAGATGCTGCACTTGTGGCCATGCAGCTCCAGTTTCTGCCTGCCAGCAGTTGTGGAAAACACCATGTCACATTGTTCCTAGCTGGAGATCAACTACAATCTGTTGTCTATCCACACACTGCTGCCAAGTGATACCTCCTAACCTATATCTGGTTGGTGGATGTTTTGAATCAATCCACACTGAGAGTCACATGTTTTTATTCATATTCAACACCATGTTGTTAGAGTTGGTCTTCTATCACAAATGACTAAGACGCCCTACAGATGATCACTCTCCTGGGAGTCATTGCTGTTGGCTTTGTGGTGGGTGTCCTGTGGTGAGGGTGGAAGCTCCTGTAGGCTGCTCTACACCAGGCTCTTAACCAGTTCTTTGGAATAGGGTCATGCAGCCAACTCATGAATCCACACAGTACTTTGTCATCTTCTCTCTTAGGATGCCGTGGCGGTGGGGCCTTGTCAACGTCCTGGGTGAAGTCCCACGTGACATCCTGCAAGCGCGGGCTCTGGAGTCAAACTTTCTGACTCACACCCAGCTCTGTGGGAAGTAGGCTGTGCTCTTGGAGGACTTAGTTTACGTGCCTTAGTCTCCTCATCTATGAGATGGGAATAGTGGTTCATACCTCCCAGGGCCACTGTCGGGATTGCCTAGTTGCTGTTGGTATAACTGTGGCACTCTGGAGCCAGCCCCCGACAGGATCCTGAGAGCTGACTGTGAAAGTTTCAGTCAATCTGCAGAATGGATGCCGTCATTGGCCATGGTGGAAGTATTTGTACCACAGATATCAGCAAAGGCGACAAACCAGGGCTTCTGCCTCCTGGAGAGCCAGTTGTTAAGTAGCACCAGCACACCACTGTATAAAGCCCAACAGCATCTGGTAGGCACTAAGTAACAGATAAACGTTAGCGGTTGTTACGATTATTCCGTTTATTAACTTGACTAATAACCATGTCAAAAAAAGAAATGAGACCAATCATACGTAATTATTTTTAATGAGCCTGTACTAGTGACTGCTGGCAACTGCTACTTCCTTCCCTAACTGCTCAAGAAACAACCCATTACTAATCCCGAAGTAAGTTTCATGGATTCACCCCTGTGAGTATTACTGAGCCACGTACTGGGTCCTGGGTGTTTGTGATGTGACTAGCACAGACAAAATCTTTGCTCTCATAAAGCTTACAGTCTCAGGGAGAAGACAGACGTGAAGGCAAGCGAACAAACAAAACCACGACATAATCACAAATTGTGAAAGTGCTTAGAAAAAAAAACAGCATGGAGAAATTGAGAAAATGGGGATGTGCTTTTTCCAATTGGGTGGTCGCAGGGGCATGCTGGCTGTCACGTGCTGCCTGCCAAGAGCCGAGTGCATGCACTCATCTCTTCTCAACTCTGCCTTGAATGGCATCATCTGTGGCGTTAGCTTGAAATTGGCTGTAATGGAAGTATTTACACCACGGACATGGGCAGGTGCTACAAACCAGAGCTGTTTTGTTTTCCCTTCTGGAGACCTAAAGGTGAAGATAGGGCCATGCTGAGAGCAGTGGGAAGAGTGTTTTACCCACCTGTACACATTCCCTCAGGTGGGAGATACTTTCTGTCCCATGGAAGCTTCTGCTGCAGGGAGAGAGTGAAACCATTCCAGGTAGAGAAACCTGGAATGGTTTTCTGAATACCTGAGCCCTGGTGAAGCTTTGGTTGCCCTTTACATTCCCGTGGACATCACCCACTTTACCCAGTACCAGTGCATTCTTGATAACCCCTGCTCCCCTTCGGCCAAGCCCACGTGATCATCTGCCTGTGGCCACGGTGTCGGGTACCTGCCAGGCTGGACCACAGGTGTTGTTCTAAGTGGTGGGTGATGGTTTGGGATGGGAGGAGTCCTGGTATTGTTCTGATTAACGGAGTACTCCAGCCACTGCCTCAGAGAGGAGAGAAACCAGGCAGGGTCTCTGGCTAGGGAATGGCTCTGGCAAAGCTAGCAGGGCTTTAGAGCTCCAGCCAAGTACACCGAGCCCTGAGCCCTCAAGGGAGCCAGAGCAGGCTAGAACATGAGGCCAGGCTGATGACACAGTGAGGACAAGGCAGATCCTCGAGTCCCACGTTCTTGGGTGAATGGGGGATTTGGGCAGGGAGGGGGGTACTAGATTGTGGAAGCGACCACACTGAGGCTCCGTGACACCCAAGGCTCCCTTATGCCACTCCGGCAACAGGGTCAGTTTGCTGCAGGACATAGTCCCAGTCCCACCAGACATTGAGGGTAGAGATATGGACATCCTTTTTCCTGTCACCATGGGCTTCAGAATGGGCAGGTTCTGACCTCGGGAGAGAGGCTTATCCATGCACCAGGGTCCCGGAGAAGGAGAGGGCAGTGGGGCAAGGCAGGGGCTGACACCAAGGGAGATTGATGGGATCTGGCCCCACCCTGGCTGCTCTCCATGACCAGATCTCCCCTCAGGCTGCCAACCAACCTGACCAGCTGCAGAAGGGTAGGTCAGTCCTTTGCCTTCTCTGATTTCTTTTCTCTCAACATCCCAAGGAGTTACTCCGTGTCCATAAGAATCCCAGGTGGTAGGGAGGTCAGATGTACACCGATTCACCAGGCGAGGAAAGGAACCACGGGGAGGCACAAACATGCGCAACAGGCCTAGGTTCAACCTGACTTCTCTAAACTCCAGTTCTCTCCTTAGGCTAAAAGAATAACAAAACTAAACACACAAGTTCCTAGGAGGATTACTGAAGTAACACACGGAAAATCACTCTGCAAGCTGCTATTCAAATGCTAGTAATTTTTTACTGTCACAATTAGGACTAGTTTGAATATCTTTTGTCTCTTAACCTGATGCCCTTTTTTTTTTTCAATTGCTCATTCATCCATCCGTTCATTCAGTAATGACTTTGAATGTTTGTGAGGAGTCAAGTGCTCCACTATATCCTGGAAATAGGAAGCTAAAATAGACAATGAAGAGAAGGAATGCATACGCTGGAGATGAGCCGGGCCCTCTGCAGGTGCAAGGCAGCAAGCGTGGGTGTCACCAAAATAGGTGTGTGAGCCAGGACCAAGGGAATGGGGAGGGCGAGCGAGGGGCTTTGCTACAGTGGGGCTGGCGGGGGGGTCAGGGGGCTTCACAGGCTCATAATATGTTCCCTGTTCCCATGCACATGACCCTCTTTCCTCCTCTTCTGTGGGACAGGAGCTGTAGGACCCTAAAAATGATCACTCACTTCAGATCCTGCTGACCCTGATGGACGCGCTGGAGGCTCAAATGAGGTTGAGCTGGCCTGATTTGTTTAAAAACAAAAATGACCATTAATGAGAATGACTAGAATTCTGTAAGAACCACTCACACCACAAAGAAAAAAAAAAAATTCCACTCAAAACCATTTTTAAAAATCCTGGATGTCTAATGTACAAACTTGAAGCTACAGGGGAAATTTTCCCAATTTAGAGTCGATTGCTCTCCGTTATGCATTTAGGTATGATTAATCATTCTAAAATTTACCAGCCAGGGTCCTGTCACAGTTCGTTGAACAAACTTTCCATCATCCTTATGGAATAAAAACATGGATCCGGACAGTGACCTCAATGCAACCTTGAGCTGAGGCAGTTTGAGTGACGTGGGGTCCAGATTCGGCATGGAGCTCTGCAGCCTATGGCTGCTCAGAATCTTAATATCAACAGCTTAGACCCCCTTGGAAATCCTTTGCATGGAGGAGAAGGGAAGACTGCTGCTGTGTGTGCCCACACAGTTCCTTGAGCCAGCCTAATGCCCTATGTTGGCCAATAGCCCCTAATGAGTTGGCATAAGCCCCAACATGAGAGGTAGCATTTTGTAGATTTGGAAATTGAATCTGGAAGTTTAAGCAGTTGCTGGTGGTGACTACAGACTACAGGAAGAATATCCATGGTGATTCAGCTGGACTGTTGTATTTGGCTGCACAGAAACAATGTGACCTCTTAAAAATAAAAATAAAAGGACCCAGGAAGTGTTGAAAATGACAGTCACACTGGAACTCGCGGGCACCATCTTTTTATTGATGCCAGCTGTCTCCACCACTGAATCTTGCAGAATGCCTTACACAGAGCAAGGGTTCAGTACATATTTGAAGAACCACAGCTTTCTGACACTGCAAAGAATTTCACATTCAACCTCCCTTCTTTTTTATTTTCCTAATGAGGAAAATAAAAGAGAGGAGATAGTTGATCGAGATTAGCTGTCAGCTGGAACAAGAGCATAAGTTGCTGCCTTTTAGGATTCCAGCATAAAGTTGTGCAGGTTGAGCACAAAAGCACCGGAGAAAGGGAATAATTGGAGTCTGAAAGCCAGTCCAGCACTGGGTTGAAGGGAGATGTCTCCTTTTCCTTTGACAAAGGGCTCATCTCCTCACCAAGGCAACTATGGGGCCATGTCCACACTGAGAAACGTTTGCACTTGAATAGACGTAGAAGGGTGATGCTAAGAGGATAGAAGTCCAGACTGTTGAGCATTTTATAGGGTTAACTGATTCCTCCTGCCTTTTTGCAAGCAGAGATTGTGATTTTTGCTATTCTGTGGCCCACTGTATCTGTCTATCATCCATCTGTCTTCTATGTCATCTGTGTATATCATCTATCCATCTATCAGTCATCTCTTGTAATCCATATTGATGAGGATACAGCAACTAATGGATAAGAGGGCTAACACAGAGAACATGAGCAGCAGTAACTCTCTTTGGGGGACACCCGAGGAATATTTCACACGTACCTGTTGTTAGACTAGATAGTGGATTACGGCCTGTCTGTTTCCTGCAGCTCCTAATGGAGTCCTGTCCTAAAAACCTGTCATGGGTGGAGCCTTGTTCTAAACACTCAGGGTGGAGGTCATGAGGTCCCAGGGGCAGGAGAAAACATCTTCCGGGGCTGCAGGGAGGTCATGATATAAATGCAGGAGGAGGACCTGACCCATAGCCACACAGACACAGGCAGACATTAGGGAAGAACCTTCAAGAAACGTGCAAAGAAAAAAAAAAAAACAAGGGAGGCCATTAAAGACAATTTTTAAGTTTACAAAACTAAGACAAGCCAGGCTTTGCGTGCAAATGATTTGGCAGGTGAGTCATGCATCTATTTGTTAGTTCTCTTTCAAAATAAGAAGTAAATTAGGCACAATGTTTGCATGTTTAAAAAGCCTTTACTTTGCCCCCCTCTGAATTTTCTTCGTGCGGCCTGGGCCCTGCTCTCAGTTGAGTTCCTGCACTGGGGTCTCTGAGGCCCAGAGAAACTTTAACACCTACCCCTCCCACTCCCTCCAGACCTTTTGGAGAATAGCTCTTCCTGCTCCTACTTGTTAATGGTAGGGGCTGATGAGTAGTAACCAGTCAGGAGGGCCACACAAGCCTGAGCCTCACTGTAGAGTGATCAGGGTCAATGCACGTGTACAAAGTACCTTACTCCTTGCAGAGCAGGCTGTATCTGATTAAAGCTTGATTAAATACCACATAGTGGAGAGTAAACTGTCATCAGAAGCTGCTAATGGACACTCCATCACCTGCATTATTCACTGTGAAGACACTAAGTAAAGCCAGCAAGCGGTGTGCCCTTTGCCATCCAGGAGCCTGCAGTCCAAATTAATTTTCATGAAACTCAGATTCTAAGCAGATGTGGTTCTTTTGATTTTTACTCCTAAGTACAGGCCATTGTCCATTTTTCCCAGCAAAGCTCGGGCATGGCGTGAGGTTTTTTTTTCAGAGGATATTGGAGAATGAGAGTTTCAGAGCATGAATATATGTAACCTTTCAAAGGAAAATTTCGGGAAGAACAAGCCGACCAGTACATCGGCCCGCCAATTTCACAGTGGTCTCGAAACTAGCTTGCGTAGATCTTTACAGCAACAAATACAAAAAGGGACCTCAAAATTTTGTATATGTTTATGTCAGTTGATCAAAAACACAACTAAAAGTGTCTCCTCCCACAGAGGAAACTGAAGTTCTTGGAGATAATTCATAAGCAGAAGCCATGGGGACAGGGGCTTTGACCCTGGCCCTATCTGCTTCCCCTCTCCATCTGTGGATGAACAAGCAGTCATATGTCAGATGATCTCCACCTTCTGTTGAGCTTCAGCTGTGGGCCTGGCACTCCACATGTGTTATTTCATTTAATCAATACAATCACTCTCTAAATAGATATTGCTTTTCCTTGTTCTTCACTTGGGAATTGGAGTTTAGTTAGGTCAAGTAACTTGTCTAAAGTCATACAGCTAATGGTGAGAAGATCTGGCTCTTAAACCTAGGTTTCCCTGACTGCAGAGCCCATGCTCTCATCAAAATATCAATTGCCACCCTCACAAACACTAGAAGGGTACTCATTTGGTACTGAGCCTGGCTGTGAACAGATGCAAAAGCAATACAGGAGGCATCTATGCTTTCTTTGGGTTTGAATTGTCACGGTAACCTAACATAGGATGGGGGCCTTGAGAAGAGTTTTAGAGTCATGTCATATCAGATCTGGGCTCTGTTTCCACTACTGCTACTCATCCTTAGTTGTAAACAAAAGTAACAGTTGACCCTGAACACCACAGGGGTTAGGGGTGCCAATCCCCCACACAGTTGAAAATCCAAGCATAATTTTTGACTCCCACAAAACTAAGCTACTATCAGCCTACTGTTGACCAGCAGTCTTGCTGATAACATAGTCAGTTAACACATATTGGCTGGGTGTGGTGGCTCATGCCTATAATCCCAGCACTTTGGGAGGCCAAGGCAGGTGGATCACCTGAGGTCAGGAGTTTGAGACCACCCTGGCCAACATGATGAAACCCCGTCTCTACTAAAAATACAAAATTAGCGGGGCATGGTGGCACATGCCTATAATCCCAGCTACTTGGGAGGCTGAGGCAGGAGAATCGCTTGAACCTGGGAGGCGGAGGTTGTGGTGAGTCAAGATCTTGCCATTGTACTCCAGCCTGGGAAACCAGTGAAACTCCGTCTCAAAAAAAAAAAAAAAAATTAACATATATCTGGTATATGTATTATAAACCATATTCTTCTCATAAAGTAAGCCAGAGAAAAGAAAATTGTTAGGAAAATCCTAAGGAAGAGGAAATATATTTACTACTCATTGAGTGGAGGTGGATCAGCATGAAGGTCTCTGTCCTCATTGCCTTCACATGGAATAGGCTGAGGAGGAGGGAGAGGAAGGGCCGGCCTTGCTGTCTCAGGAGTGACAGAGGTGACCAAGGTGGAAGAGGTGGAAGGGGAGGCAGGCACACTTGGTGTAAATTAAAAAAAAAAAAAAATCTGTGTATTAGTGGACCTGTGCAGTTCAAACCCGAGTTGTTAAGGGTCAACTGTAATGTGCTTACCTCACAGGGCTGCTGGAAGGATGATGTGATACTGTGCATGTAACGGGCTTAGCGCTATGCCAGGCACATAGTAATGGCTCGATTTATTTTACAGGGAAAGCATGCAGGTAGTTTTCAATTATGTTGGTATAAACTAGCTTGGTGAAGGGTGAGCTACGTCACATCCTAAAAGCAGAATCGGAATAGGGCTGAAATCTGGAGATCTGGCCCTGAAGTGAGGTGCTTGTGGTTCCTGGGTGGGGTCCTTGCAAAGCATGGCCCTGACGTTCTTATTTTCCAGTCATCACCATATTTAAGGGTAAAGTGGAAGAGGTGGAGCTGCCTGTGGAGAAGGTGGACATCATCATCAGCGAGTGGATGGGCTACTGTCTGTTCTATGAGTCCATGCTCAACACGGTGATCTTTGCCAGGGACAAGTGGCTGGTAAGTGTCCTGCATGCTGTCCCTGCGTTGGTCGGCTGGCTGTCCTGCTGCTCTACCCAAGGCCTGCAGCCTAGGGGGCATACGAGGACTTCAGAGAAGACTAAGGCTAGGAGGTCACTGCCCCAGGCCCCTCTCTTTAGAGCAGATCTGTATCAGGGACTAGAACGGTCGTCTTGGGTCCAGCATGTGTAACCATCAGAGTGGACTTCTGTGGGTCTCACCTCGGCCTCTTTTGCAATAATAGACATCCATTCTCCCAAGTTAAAGGTCCGTTTTGGTCAAGAAGTACTTAGGACTTGCATGGCTGCCAGAGCCATGTGTGCTGGTCATCTGGGCTTCTGGAGGCCAAAGTCATAGCGTCTCTCACTGCTCCTCACTGGGTTTACCTTCGCCCCACCTCACTTGTCCCATTGACTCCACCTAGGTCCCTTAAATTCTCCTGCTCCAAAATAAAAATTGGGCATTGCTGTCCTAGCCCTCACCCCAGACAAGGTGGCAGTCCACTGCATGAGAGAGGCTGGCAAGGGGGTGCTTGTCTGGTGACTCTATGTGCAGTTCAAAATGTGATGTCTTTGTCAGGTGAATAGATTACGAGACCCATTTCCCCACAATTCATCAACAGAAACCTGGAGGGCTTATGTTTCCAGACCGGGCAGCTTTGTACGTGGTAGCGATTGAAGACAGACAGTACAAGGACTTCAAAATCCACTGTAAGTCCCCTCTTGCTTCTCCTGTGGACTTCCACCGCACAGTTGGGGTGGGAGGCAGTCCAGTGGGCCCGAGATGAGCAGGCAGTGACATGAACACCATTGCTGTCCCTGAGGAGGAGCTTATCTGGGACCCTTTGTGGAGTCTGCTTTCTAAATGTTTCTATCTAGTCCCAAGGGTGTGAGGTTTACCGAGAGAAAATAAGCCATATGGCTGGGATGAGAGAAATGTCCTGGGGTGAAAGGATGAATGCAATGTGAATTAAAAGTTGGACTGAGGCAGCAGAAGCTGAGTTTTTGCAGAGATTAGCAGGGCAAGTGGCTTGAAACCTGTGAAGATTCCATTAGCCCAGAAGTCCACCGCAGGGGTCAGAAGTGGCAGGTCTCTTGCCAGGCCAATTGTTTCGAATCCTGCCTTCATTCCACTCAAACTTATCAAAGTAATATTGATTCTCCTTCATATTCAAATACATATTATGTGAGGTTCTTTTGAGGGTTAGATAGCAGAGGGGGTGAGAAAGAGTGGAGATTTTGCTTTGAACAATCAGACAAAAGGCGAGTGTGCATGTGCCTGTGTGCACAAGGCAGGCGCTCATCGCTAAATGTGTATTCTTAGTGCCTTATCAGCTAGGAGCGTGTGGTTCTCCGAGAAAAATAAAGCTAAAAAACCTGGTCTGAAAAGGGCTATTTTCCTATTTCTAGTCAAGGGTAACACTTCTCTGTGACACAGGCCTGATCCTTAATGAGATTACACCAAACATGTTTTTGGATAGTTGGACATGGCTGTGTCTCCTCAACCAGAACCAAATACAACAAAGGAGAAAAGCGCCCCTCAAACAGGCAAACCCCCAAAACTCCCAGTTAAAGCCAGAGGCAGCAGCTCCAACCTGTCCATCAGACTGGGCACATCGGGGGTTCCTGTCCCAACAGGGTGGTCCATTTCTATTTGGCAGATTACTGTGGAGGGGCTCACAGATTGAACAGAAGAATAAATGCCTCCAAGAGGCTAAGACGCCATCCACAGTTCAACAAATTGAGGCTCCATAGATTTAAACAATCTAATCGTTGTCAGTGACACTGACGAAAACTCAGCTGGACTCTGCTATGCTTGTGTGTATTTGTGTGGGTTCATCCCTTCTGAAAGTATAAAATCAAAGTGCGAAGTTCAGAGCCAGGTTCAGAAGAAGACAAAAGTGGGACGGCTGTTTGAAGCTCTGTGTCCTGGACACCCTCTCTGGTTGCTGTGTCTGCCTCCAGCCAATCTGGTGTGATTTCTACTATTTGACCTCCTGGGGGAAGGAGGCAGAATACCAAATGAGGCCAGTGAGAGGTAGGGGGGCCCAGGTTAAACGCTTTGCACACTGCCAGCCCTGGGTTTAAATCTTGGCTTTGCCATTTCCTAACTGGGTAACCTTGAGCAAATTATCTAATATCTTTGAGCCTCAGTTAAGGGATAATCTTCTCAATCCCACAGACTTGTCATGAGGATTAAGTGAGATGACGTATATTAAAGGACATGACAGTTCTTGGTCCTATAATGGGACTAGATGGGATCTAGTCTCTGCCTGTGTAGCTAAGCCCCTTTCTGCCACTGGCTCTGGCAAGTGAGCCTGACTGCCAAGCCCCTGGTGGCTCAGAATCTAGGACAGATGTACTCTCATGGAAGATTGCAGACACAACTCAACAGTGAGTGTTGATCAAATGCATGTGTAAATAGGACATATTTTGCCCTGGAGCTGCATTGTGGAGTTCTTGCTGTGCAATTGTACTGAACAGTGTTTTGAGGAGGAAAACTTCTAGGTATATTCTTCATTCTCACGTTCACTTAAATATTTATTGAGCTCCAACCTGAGGCACACCTCTTTAACAAACGTTCTCATGGTTTCCACAACAAAGATACCTGTCTCGGGAGCCTCTGCAGGTATGCACATTGCAATGAGGCAGCCTGGGGCCGGCAGGGGCTCCTAAGGCACTGGCCCCAGACTGGAGATCATGTGATTTATTTCTTTGATTCTCATTGCAGTGTTCATACCTTCTGAAAAAGGAAAAATATCTGAAAGTTAGCACCATCTTTTCTTGTGCCTATTCTAGAGTCTCTGAAAAATACCAGCCTCCTCCCCACCCCAAAAGAACACTAAGAAACAGACACTTAAAATGTATTTAAAATACTGTTTCCTATTTACATTTTTAAAAACAATCTTTTTTTTTTTTTTGTAAAGGAAGCAAACCCACTTACAAATTCATTTCAAATACATGGAGATTTTGGTTACTATGAGTTCTAAATCAGAAGTAAAGCACAAAGGTTGCTGGTTGCTAAGGCAACAATTGTAAGCAATTTTCTATTGGCTCAAGAACCAGCTAAGAAGGAAACATTTTGAAATGAGGCAGGAGAGTGAGACACGTTCAGCTCCTTTCAGAAGGTAAATTGTTAGAGGGAGAGCTTTCTTTCCTTTCCTCTCCTTTCCTTTTCTTTTATTTCCTTCCCTCCGCCCTCCATTCCCTCTCCTCCTTTCTTCTTTCTCAACCACACACAGCAACATGGAAGTGTAAGAATGAGCACAATGCAGAACCCGCCCTCCATTTGCTCACCAATGAATAGAGACCATATGGAGAGAGAGATGCATGTCTGGCATATACTAGGCTCATGATACATAATATTGTTGAAAGAAGAGAGGGAGGGAGGGAGGAAGGAAAGAAGGAAGGAAGGAAGGAAGGAAGGAAGGAAGGAAGGAAGGAAGGAA
>NC_045443.1:3938675-3967059 GCF_002776525.5 Piliocolobus tephrosceles
GAAGGAAGGAAGGAAGGAAGGAAGGAAGGAAGGAAGGAAGGAAGGAAGGAAGGAAGGAAGGAAGGAGGGAAGGAAGGAAGGAGGGAAGGAAGGAAGGAAGGGAGAGAGGGAGGAGAACCAGCAGAGGGATGTGCAAGGTGTAGTATTTCACTCTTAGAGAGGAGCAATCATTTTACGAACATTTTCTATTATAAAAGAGATACACAGAATTTCAAAAATGGAAGGCAACTTGGTGGATATTCTATTCAATTTTATGCACAATACATGAATTGCACCCAGTGCATGAATCTACACCCTGTAGAGAATGAGAGAGATGGGCACCAGTTTCTTGGCTGATGAGAAGACTGGAAGAAAGAGCTCATGCAGAGGTGGCAGTGCTTACAGCTTGATGGTTGAAGGGCAGCCCTCTTGGATGGCTCAGCCGCTGTCTGTGGGCTTCACGTCCACTCATGACATCCAGAGTTTCCTCTGGCTCCAGCCCATTTTATGCAAGGAGTCCACTTTGTTCCTGAGAGCCTAAAATGTGTCAATCTATTGTAAACACTTTCCCTTCTGCACAGAGAAGAATCTGTAAGCAGCATCTGGTGGCACTTGTTCTATTTTTCTCTGACCTCATTCTGAGGCAGTCCCATTAGCCTCATCAGAGAAACTCAGATGGTTGGGGCTGGGGTGGTGAGGGAGGATGCAGCTACAGTGCTCTCCAATCAGAAATCACATTTCTCCCCTGGTACTTAATTTTTTTTCCTCGGGCTGTTTTTGAGCTTTCTCTCTTTATTGATTTTCTGCAGTTTGATTCTGATGTGTCTAGGTGTATTTTTCTTTTTATTTATGCTGCTTGGGGTTACATGGAATTCTTGGGTCTGTGGATTGATTGTTTTGTTAGTTTAGAAAAATTTCAGCCGGTATTTCTACAATTTTTTTTTTCTGCCTGATTATCTTTCTCCGTTTCTTCAGGAACTCCCATTATATGAAATATTGTTTAATATTATCCCATGAAGCTTGGATCCTCTATTTTTTTCACTCTTTTTTTCTCTTTGTGTTTAAGTTTGGATCATTTTTATTGCCCTGTTTTCAACTTCATTGGTGATTTCCTGATATATTCATTCTGCTCATAAGTTCGTTTTAAAAAGTCTTCTTTTCTTACATTGTTATTTTGATTTCTAGCCTCTCCATTGGCTTTTTGAAAAAGTTTCCATCTCGTTAATGAAATTCTCCAGTCATTTACACACACTGTCCACATTTTCCACTAGCTTCTTTAACATACTTAGTATAGATACTTTAAAATCTTGTTGGATAATTCTAACATCTGAGCATCTCTAAATTTGTTCTGTGACTTTTTTCTTACGATGAAAGGTCATATTTTTCCCTTTTTCCTGTATCTTATAATTTTTCATTAATGCTGGCCATTGAGAGTCAGAGGACCAGCAGAGACAGGTGAATCACATCTATGCCCAGAAAAGAGCATTGCCTCTGCCAGGCTGTTAGAATGAGGGTGTGAGCCAATCCAGCCTGTAGTAATAGTAGATTCGGGCTTTGTTGTTGCTTTAATTATACACATTATGCCATAGTATAGTCCTTTTCAGGAGTCTGTTTTCATCCACTAACAAAAGCTTCACAGGTCTCTCTGATATAATTTTTTAATTTCTAGATAATCGTTGTATTCCTTGATGACCAATGGCTCTTACCCCACATACACTTACTTGGCATACTGTATACAATTGCAACAAATAATGAATGTGATTGATTTGTATCCTACTCCATCTCTGCTCCACTTCTGGTAAAAAGAGGTACTGGGAAATAAATGGCTAGCAGAAAGGAGGAAAAAATGCCTTGGGTGATCTGTGTTCTGAATGATTGAAGGTGGGGCAGTCCAGCTGAGGAGATGAGACCCAAATTAACCCATATAAAGGTAACTAAGACACCAGGCATTGCAAAACAGTGCAGGCATTAAATGTTTGGGAATGACTCTCAATTCAAAAAACATTATCTGTGGGTCCATTCTGTGCTGAATGCTGTACTATGGGTGTTGAGGATGCAGGAGAGGTTGTATGGTCAGGAGCGTTTAGAGAAGGTCTCACAAAGGCCAGGAGACATTAAGATCACCATTTTGGGACTTGAAGACACTAAAGATCATGTACCTCACAGGTTTCCAAACTGGTTGGAATTGTCTGTATAGATTTGTAAAACTCCAGCTCCCTGGCTCTCAAATCTGGAAATTCTGATTTAGTAGGTCTGGTGTGGGCCCTGGAGTCTGCATTTTAAAAACTGTTCCAGGTGATTCTAGAACACGGAACCACCGAACCAAAATCCTTATTTTATAAGTAAGCCCAGAAAAAAGGATTGATTTGCACATGGCCACACAGCTTGCATGGCAGCAAAGCCAGAGCTCAAACCACATAATGATAACCACTATTATGTATCAAGTGCTTTCTGTGTGCCAGGCACTGTCTTATGCACTTTACATATATTATCACATTTAATCCTCATAACGATCTTATGGGATCACCATCATTATCATCATTTCCATTTTAAAGAATCCTTAGAAACCAAGGCTCAGAAAGGTTACATTTGTGCCTAAGACTACACAGCAAATAAGTGGCAGAGCTCAGATTTGAACTCCAAAGCCTAGGCATTTAACCATTACACACATTGACTCTCAGGCTTTTGCTTAGCACTAGCAGTGAACTCAAACTCCAGGCAGAGTCCAGGGAGGAAAGAGCAGGTGCATAGCTGCAAGTCTCTTGAGAAAGACACAGAAGGCAATGTGTTTCAGTGTTATGTAGATACACACACACACTATGTGTACGGATAGCTATACATATACACAGAGGGTGGATAGCTATTTCCACATTCTAGAGGGAAGTCTTCTCTGAAACCTGCCCTGTTGCCAACTAAGCAGCCTCCTCCCCATAAAGTAGGTTTTAATTGGGAGTTTGGCACCAGCCTCGGGTGATTTAATGGGATTCGATGGGCATCTTTTCCTCAAACCGGAATTTCACAAGCACTCATCCTCTGGGATTACTTTCTCTGCCTTCTTTTCCCAAGAAAGAAGCTCTCTGTGTACCTTATAAAAGAATCAGAGTCAAAGGAGCAAGCTGTCACTGACCATTCACACCTCCTGCCGTCCGCACCCACTCTCCTAAACACACACAGGAACATACATTCCCTACGGTCCTGTTTGTTTGATGAATGTTTTAAAATAAAATTTAATCCTGTAAGATTTTAGAGAAAAGCATTTCTACTTCAAGGTATTTTGAAACCCATTGAGAAAACAGATGAATGAGATTCAGGTGCCCAGAAACTAAAGCGTCTGCTAGGGCCGTCCTCTCTGCACTGTAGGGGGAGAAATCTTGCATTCCTGGTTGCTGTCATGGATGGGCCATGGCAGGTGAAGGATTTAGGGGACATGCTGGGCTTGAGCCCTCACCCCTCTGTTTCTCTGATGTGTGATCATGGGCCAGATATTATATATGAGCCAGATGCCAGCTTCTGCCAGCCACAGTTTTCTTATCTGTAGCATAGCAATATCCTCATGTGGTTGCTGGGTAGATTAAATGAAGAATCTAGCCTGGACGGAATGATCAATCAATGATTGCAATTATTGGCCAGGCATGGTGACTCATGCCTGTAATCCCAGCACTTTGGGAGGCCAAGGCGGGCAGATCACCTGAGGTCAGGAGTTCAAGACCAGCCTGGCCAACATGGCGAAACCTGGTCTCTACTAAAAATATAAAAATTAGCCGGGTGTGATGGTGGGTGCCAGTAATCCCAGCTACTTGGGAGGCTGAGGCAGGAGAATCGCTTAAACCCGGGAGGTGGAGGTTGCAGTGAGCCCAGATTGGGCCACTGCACTCCAGCCTGGGCGATGGAGCCAGACTTGTCTCAAAATAAATAAATAAATAAAATAGCAATTATTACTATATTAAGGGTGATCCTGGGTCATCAGACTTGAATTAATTTCTCACCAACCCCTAAATCTTTCTCCCTCCCAAACAAAGTATCTTATGAGTAGCCCAAAGAGGACAAGGAGCACGGCTGAGAGGGTTTGTACTCCACTTGGGGGTAGTTTCTAATGGGGTGGATCTTGGCATATGAGGAAGGCAGAGATGTTCCTGGACCCACCCAGGTGAGAAAACTGAGGTTCAGAGAGGTTAGGTCGTTTGTACAAAGGCTGGCCAGTAAGTGGTGGTGCTGGAATTTCAACTGTAGTTGATTTCACTGTAAGAGCCCATGATTCTGTGTGCTGCCTTAAAGGTTCAGTGGACGGGGTCAGGAGAAGGGAGAGAGATGGGCCTTCTAGGTCTTCTAGGTGTGGAGAACAGCTGGAGCCAGCATAGGAATAAGAACGCAGAAGACAGATAAGGGAGTTCATAGGAGACGCTGCCGGCTTGGGGAGGGGACAGGAAAAGGAAGAGTCAGCTAGCCTGGGTTCCAGTCTTTGCCCTGCCGCACTCTAGCTGTAGGAGCTTGGAGCAGTTTCCCAGCCTCTCCGAGCTCTAGTTTACCTAACAACAAAGTGGGACTTACCTTTTCCCAAGGTCGAAATGGGAAATGGGGGTGAGCATTTGGCACATTGCAAAGTGCCCCCAGCTGAGCAGTTCTGCCTCCAGTTTGATGCAAGGGAACGCGAGCTGCCACTCAGCCCTCAGGCACGCTGTGCTCTAGGACTCAGGAGGGTTGGGTGAACTTCTGGGGGTCCTGCGCCTGCCTTCACGTCTTGCTCTGCTCCCACAGGGTGGGAGAATGTCTACGGCTTTGACATGACCTGCATCCGGGACGTGGCCATGAAGGAGCCTCTAGTGGACATCGTGGATCCAAAGCAAGTGGTGACCAATGCCTGTTTAATAAAGGTCTGGACACTCATCCGGGGTGGACCTGGGTGTGCTGGGAGCCCCGGTGTGCCACCCTGGAGTCCAGGCAATGCCGGCTCCTGCACAGCCCCCACCTGGTGAGGCAAGGCCGCCTTGGCCAGAGCCTGCGGTGCTCCAGAAGCACGTCAAAAGCTGGCAGTCCGCCTGGACACAGCCACTGAGAGAGTGGCTCCATGGTGGCACGGATGAGGGAGGGCCCCAGCACAGGGGCCCCGGTGGCGTGCAGGAGGGTGGGGGTGCAGGGAGGGGAGGGGCATGGAGGAGAGGACACCTGGAAGAGGAGAGCGTGCTCAGGTTTGGGGCCGTTGGCTCATTCAGAGGTAGACATCCCTCTTAGGAAAGAAATCCAGGACCTCAGTATGCTGTGTAGTCATCATCATGCTCCCGCCTCCAAGCGCACCTCTGCCCCGGCGGCCTGCCAGATGGAGCTTCCAGCTGCCCCTTCCCGAGCGTCCCTGTTTGCACAAGCTCTAAACCAAGCGTATCCAACCTGCATCCTCTGGGCCACATGTGGTCCAGGATGGCTTTGAATGCAACCCAACACAAATTCGTAAACTGAAAACATTGTGAGGCTTTTTTGTGGGATTTTTTTTTAGCTCATTAGCTATCGTTAGTGTTAGTGTGTTTTATGTGTGGTCCAAGACAGTTCTTCCAGTGTGACCCAGGGTAAGCAAAAGACTAGACATCCCTGCTCTAAACACCTTTTCCCAAGGCTTCCTTCAGTGCAGATGAAGAAGAGCTGGTCAGCATCTTTGCCACACCAATCCCTAGTACATGCTTTTTATTAAAAATTCAAACATGTCCAGTTAGATAGAGTAAAGGTGAAAGGTGCCCTCTGCCTCCCTCCAGCCCCATCCTCCTCCAAGGTAACCACTGCTCATGGGCTGGGTTGCCTCTGCCAGTCCTTTTTGTATGCATTTGCATTATATATGCTAATATATTATGTTGAACAATATAAAACTATTGATATTTGACAGTTTTTTAAAATAAAGAGAGACATCAATTTCATATAATTCAAGCCAAAAAAAATTTTTTGAGACAGAATCTCACTGTCACCCAGACCGGAGTGCAGTGGCACAATCACAGCTCGCTGCAGTCTCGACTAACTGAACAGTTTCATGTAGCTCAAGCTATTTTTTTTTTTTTTTTTTTGAGACAGGGTCTCTCCCTGTCACCCAGGTTGAAGTGCAGTGGTGTGATAATGGCTCACTGCAGCCTCACTGAGGCTCAGGTGATCTTCCTGTCTTAGCCTCCTGAGTAGCTGAAACTACAGCTACGTGCCACCAGGCATGGTTTTTTGTTTCGTTTTGTTTTTGTTTTTTGTTTCGTTTTTGTAGTGATGGGGTTTGGCCATGTTGCCCAGGCTGGTCTCGAACTCCTGAGCTAAAGTGATCCACCCACTTCAGCTTCCCAGATGCTGGGATGACAGGCGTGTGCCACCACGCCCAGCCCAGGTTAATTTTTAAATTTAAAAATTGGCCCACCTGAGTCTCATCTTGCTAACATGCTGGCCTACTATGCTCCTGCACGCATCATTCTTTTCCTGAAAGTGTCGGGGCAGGGTACTGAACTGGAATATGTATAGTAGGATAAAGGGATTGGAGTTCAGAGCCTCTAAGGATGTGGGGAGGTTTCTGAAAGACTGGTACAACTGCTGCTTTGCCCACATGGAAACTGTCCTTTGTCCTGGACACAAGCCTTGCTAGGAAGAACTGCACCCGTTGTGATGGAGTGTCACTGTGGCCTTCAGAAGGGACCTCACAGGGCAAATAAACCTAGAATGAACCTCATCAGACCCCATCAGATGCCCCCTCTCTTTAGTAACATCCTGCCTGAGAGGTTTGGCTTTGAGTCTAAGCCTCAGACTCTCCATTCACAGGGTTCTCACTAGTTCATTCAGTCTTTTTTCTGGGTCCAGGCAGGATTAATTGTGAGCAAATGTCTCCTTTTGTTTCTTCGTACCAGTCCCTCTGTCCCTGAAGCCTCTTCCTTCTTGGCATCCTAAACGAGAACGAGGAAAGTATACCCCCAACAAGAAGTTCACCCATAGTGCAAGGCACTTCCGTAAACGTAGAATAGATAGAAGTCTACTGGAGCAACTGAATTTGCCGAAATGACATGTGGTGGTGACATTTACCAGTAGGCATCTGTATGTAATGGCTTCAGCTTGGGGATAAAATTCCTTCAATGTTCTTGGACCCAGGTTACTCTCTGCCCCGACCTAGCCCCCACTGGCAGGGATGGCCACGGCATTTCTGTTTACATTGCCAGACATGTCAGCCACTATCCTGGCTCTCCACTCCCCAGGCAAGAACTAGCAGGGCCTTTCCCTTGGTTAGACCTGAGTGTATCCAGAGGCAAAGCAGCCAAGGAGTGGCTGGAGGGGTGTGTGTTCTGTACATTCCTTATGAAAACTCCCGGTGCTCTGGTTCTGTCTCAGGACTCGCGACCTGTGATGATTTCCTGTCCCACGCTGGTCCCTTTCTTCCTCCGTGTTCCTGAGAAGGAGAACGATTGTCTGTGTTTGCTTCTGCTTCCAGGAGAGCCCTTCCACCAGCTCTTTCCTGCTAATGTGCTAAGCAACGTCTTGCCGAGTCTGTTGGGAAAACACTTGCCCTTCTTCACACACTTAATTGCTATTTTCATCGCTATTAACATTGCAGAGTGTGACACTTTATTATAATTAAGACTCTATTTTGACCAGACTTCTGCTCCGAGACATCCATTTGTAACATTATTTAGTGGTGGGGATCGCAGCGGCCAGGGGCAATTCTGAGTAATTTATGCTGGCAGAGCCCTCTGTTTCAAGCGGGTCACCTGAGGCCAAGTCAGTGGGTCTCCCTGGGTCTCAGAGCTGCTGTTTCTGCTGCAGAAAAGAGGAAGCCTCCTAGTCGATGGGGCCGGGCTCTGGGGAGTCAGGGTAACTGGAGCTGATATGTAGACTTTGGTTGGGGGTTGGGAGACCTAAGCCCCAAGGACCTTTTTGTCTTTGAAGCCTAGCTACAGCTGATCCCATCCTCACAGATGGCCTGGACCCCCGCTCCAAAATAACACCTGCCTTTATTGTTGCCGTTATAATGTGCGGCTTCAATACTTTTGGTCCCAAAGGCTTTTGTTCCATCAGAGGCCTCTATTAAGATGCAAATGTCTCAGAGATCTATTGAACACTGTCAGCTATAAGAGTTGATAGCTGACATTTGGTTGATGGACATCTGACAGCAAGATCCTTTAGAGGTGGAATTCCTGCCAGATGGAGTGAGGTGTGTGTGTGTGTGTGTGTGTGCATGCGTGCATGTGATAGAAGGAGAAAGTAACCACATCTAGATTGTAAGCCATAAGGAGTCATTGAAGGTTATAGATCCAGAGAATGATGCAGTCTGGATGAATCTTAGTTGTGAAAGAGGGGCCTGAGCAAAGAAGGAAGTCTTCAAGCAGGGAGACCTGTTCTGAGAAGATGATTGATGAGTCAACACATATTGCTGTGTATCAGGTGTTGCTGTGCACTGAGGATACACAGGCCAATGAGGTGTAGCTTCTGCCACTGAAGGGCTCCAGTGCACAGGCCAGGGCAAGCGTGAAGGTGGTGAGGCTGCTGAGATGAGCCAGCAGTGAGATCAGAAGGCCATACTACACTGGTGACCAAGGGAACCAAGAAAGAAAGATACCAGGGACCTTGGAAAGGGCCTGGAGCCTGGCTGATTGGCCCTGAGAAGGTGATGGAAAAGTCAGTAAGGGTAGACACTGTGATGCCATTAACAACAATACAGGCAACCAAGGCTTGTCCTAAGAGTTTTTGAGCTGGAGGAAACCTGTGGACACCATGTGGCCATGTGGCTGGGAGGGATAATGAGCATTTTGAAGGCTGACAGATACTTAGTATAAAAGTTTCCTAGATTTGAGCAATGGCCCACACTAACAGATGACATGTAATGAAGGACCCCTACCCTTGAGGGCTGTGGTGGAGGAAGGGGCTTGGCAGACCTAAATGCAGGCTGAGCCAGCAGTGTGCTCTTTGGGAATACAGGCTGCTATAAGTATGTGCCAGTGGAGGGAAATGGAGGACCTGGTGTGGTCAGTGTAACGCTCAGTTTTGCAAGTAGCAGGACCCACCCAGAGGAGAAAGGCCCAGGTGATGAGGGGTCAGATATCATGACTTATGAGGAATGAATAAAAAGCCAGAGAAAGCTTGTATTGGAGAAGAAAAGGTTTAAGGGACCTGTGTGAGTTGGAACGGACATTTGGCTTCTTCTGTGGGTGGAAGTTACAGAGGGATGAGTGTGAACTTTCTTCATTAGTTTTGAAGAAGGATCTAATGACTGGAGATTCCAGGACATGGACTGATCTGCCTAGCAGACAGTGAATTCTCCATCCCTAAAGGTGTTCAGCAAGCACTAGGTGGGTGACCAGCAAGCACTAGATGAGTGTTCAGCAAGCACTAGGTGGGTGCTCAGCAAGCTCTAGATGGCCACTAGAGAGGAGGTTTTTGCCTTGGATAAAAGGCTCAGCTTAAGAAGATGGGCTTTATAATCCCATCAAATTCTGCATGCTTGACCAAGGGCTCACCATTCAATTACTTCTTGCTCCCTATCTTTGGGCTCTAGACACACAGTGTAATTGGCATTTGAATGTGACCTCACCAAGGGCCTCCCATATTCCCCTAAACCTGTAACCTCACCTTCTTCCCAATCAACAGTCAGAGAGCTTCAACTTCCACAGAGGCTGCACACCCCAGATCCCAGACTCTCATCTGATTGGTTCCCTTAGTCACTTTTTCTCTGTCCACCCTGGTGGAGTTAGGACTTCTCTTTGAAGGCCCCAGGATACTTTGCATCGTTTTTCCTTTAATTATCTTAGAAATACATCAAGACAAAAGCCTTTTAATTGCTTTGCTGGTCTTGTTTTCCTACCCTCTGGTTCCTCTCTCCCAATTCCTGCTAACAATTCCATCTTCTGGGCCTCAGGAGGTCCCTGTGGAACCATCCAGGGACACAGATGGCCTTCTGGCTCTTACAGAGTTTTCAGGACAGAGGTCCTTGCCGCGCAACCTTGACTAATGGGGATTTCTTCCTTGGGCCTCGCTAGAATCTGTGGGGATGCATCTTGGGCTCTGGTAGGTTTGCCCTGCCTCACAGGCAACAAGCAGCAGGCCAGCATTCTTCCATAGAAAAGAACAGCACAGTGCGGACGTCTTTCAATTCCATCTGCTCCCCGTGCGAGATTGATTTTCAGCTGTTTTCCAGTTGAAATTCTTAGAGTTATTAGTTCTTCATGTTCCACGTTCCCCAGCCAGAACTGAAAATTCTCACTTCTTATTTTCCACTTTTATTTATTTTTGAAAACAGTCCAGCCTTGTGAAAAATGGCCAGCAGAACTTTCCTAAGCTCAGTCTGTGACTTTGTGGGCTCAGGTCCTTACTCCTAATGTCATCCTTGAAACCTCCTGTTGCTGGGAACTTGAGTATCAAAAAATTGGGGAAGGGGTAGTCTGGTTCATCCACGTCACTGAAGGGCCTGATAAAACACAGATTGCCATTTTGATCCAGCAGGTCTGACCCCCTCAGAATTTTCCCCCAGGTACTGTTGGTGCTGATCTTTCAGGGACCACATTTTAAGAACGATGGATGGAGCAGTGCCTGGGTGGACCACTCGAGGCTGCTCTGACAGGTGAAGGGATGCATTGTCTAATTAATCCTCCTGTTCTCTCCCTTCCCCATCATCCCCCTGTCACCCCAAACCCCGGCAGATTTACCTTCTGAATCCTGCTCCCCTCAGGTTTTGATTCAAATCCATTTGCATCATTGCTTGAGCATACTCCCCCCTAGAAAGGATGGAGGAGGTGATTGGGAGGGTGGTGGAGAGCCTGGGAAATCACCCCAAGAATAAAGATAGCCCTCAGAGAGCCGACAGACCACAGTCTCTCATAGAACGAGGCTGCTGACCGGGACGCAGACATGGTGGAGGCGATAAGTTCCGGGCATTCTCTCTTCTCTGGGCTGCAGGAGGTGGACATTTACACAGTGAAGACGGAAGAGCTCTCGTTCACATCTGCATTCTGCCTGCAGATACAGCGCAACGACTACGTCCACGCCCTGGTCACCTATTTTAATATTGAATTTACCAAGTGCCACAAGAAAATGGGGTTTTCCACAGGTGAGCTGTTTGTTGCTTCCCAGAGCCTCCTCCCTCTCCCATGCTTCCTCAAGTCTTTGTGGGGTGACCAGAGCTGGCCTTGACTTGGGGAGAAGGGGCTGGGTGTTAGCTGGGTGACACCCATCAACCTCTCCTACCATGGAGGAACCGTGCATCCCTACACTTGTGCTGTCCAAGGGGAAGGTAAATAATGATGTGGTTGTTACAGCCCAAGTTGAGAGTGTGTCGGATGAGGGAGAGTCAGGAGGTAGGGCTCATGAAGGGGTCCTGAGACCCTTCAAATGCATATTTGTTCAGGCAGCACTTTCTGAGCACATTCTGTGTGGTGGGTGTGGATGGAGTTGAACAAGCCTAGTCTGCACTGCCATGCCTCTGTGCAGGACACAGCCTGTCTTGCAGCAGCCTGCACACTGGTCTCTATGTCTCCTTCCCTTCTCCCTTACTTTCACACCAACCCATCCTTCATTAAATCTCTGATGGCGTTCCCCCAAGATCACCCCACTCCCAAATCCCAGCCCCACTTCCGAGGTGCCTCGCTGCCTGCAGTAGATAAGCCCGGCAAATGGGGATCCCATGGCCTGGCCCTGGTCCACTCTCCAGCCTCATTCCTCACCACCCCTCTTGGCCAAGCCCTGTCCCATCTACCCCACAGACGGCCCAGCTTCACCGAGCTCCTTGCTGACTTCTCAACTCAGTGAGGCCTCTTCATTCTCTGGGCCATGGCTTCTGCACACATCAGTCCTTGTCCATCCAGGTGTGTCCAGGAGGTGGGAGGGGCCTTTGTCAGAGGCTCTCATCATCCCCTCTTCTCCTGTGTCAGTCTGTGAGGGCAGCCATAACAAATTACCCAGGTTTGGGGGCTTAACCACACATGCAGTTCTGGAGGCTGGAAGTCCAAGGGCAAGGTGTCAGCAGGGTGGATTTCTGGTGAGGGATCTCCTCTTGCCTTGTAGTTGGCCACCTTCTCGCTGTGTCCTCACGTAGTCTTTCCTCTGTGCTCATGAGCCCTTGGTGGCTCCATGTGCGTCCCAATTGCCTCTTCTAAGGACACCAGTCAGACTGGATGAAAGTAGTCACCTCTTTTAAAGCCCTTTTTCCAAATACAGTCGCATTCTCAGGTACTGGGGATTAGGACTTCAACATGAATTTGGAAGGGGGTTACAATTCAGGTGGTAACACCACCCCTGCCCCATCTCTTCACCTGGTTTCCTGTCTCAGCTCAGGAGTTACCTGATCCCCGCCTTCCCTTTGGGTCAAGGTTCGATGTCCTCAGGGCTCCCTGACATCCCGTGCATGTGCCTGTCATGGTGACGTTTCAAGTGAGACACATGCACAACAGCAAGAAGAAATCAGGACAAAAGGGCAGAAAAAGTCAAAGAAAACATTCTCACTCCCAACGCATCCCACTCCCACTCTTCAGAGGCAAATATTGTTATTAATGATTTCTTTTGTATCATTCCACCAGATTTCAGTGGGTGCACAAGCACTTGCATATCCGTAGATGCCTCTTTTTTTGGCTTTTTATTTTGAAATAATTATAGATTCACAGGAAGTTGTAAAAATAGTACACAGAGTTGTGTGAACCCTTTGCCCAGCTGCCCCATTGATGGTGTCTTATGTAAGCATAGTACAGTATCAAAACTACACCATTTTTGAAAACTTAGATTGGATCCTACCCTCCGCACTGCCCTCAGCTACCTTTTCTTTATTTAACAATGTTATCTTGGTGATACTCTCATAGCCTCACAGAGATACCTAGCTTCTTTTTTTAAACAACCACACAGGATTCCAACACAGGGCCTATGCCATTGTTTATTCAGCATTTTCACTCTTTCTTGCAACCGTCAGTCTCCTGCATGAGTAGGGATCAGATCTCAGTGATCTCTGCATTCTGGGCTTCTAAAGCACAGTTCTTAACAAATTGCTCTAAGATGTGTGTGATGATACGAACCCTGCCCTTGAGAATGTGTTCCTACTGAGTCTTCCTGGGAATTGGGAGCATGTCATCAGGGGGTGAGGAGGTGAGTAATTGCATGTCTAGTAGCGGGAGTGGGGAGGTGAGTTCTACCAGAAATCAAGGCCATGATTCTTTACTTCCAGAAGCCATGATGACAATGATGCTTTTTTTCATTTTTTTCTCCGAGACAAGGTTCACTCTGTCTCCCAGGCTGGAGTGCAGTGGCGCAATCATAGCTCACTGCAACCTTCACCTCCTGGGCTCAAGTAATCCTCCTGTCTTAGCCACCCAAGTAGCTGGGACTACAGGCACATGTCACCATGCCTGGATAATTTTTAATTTTTTTTTTTTTTTGTAGAGATGGGGTCTTGCCTCATTGCCCAGGCTGGTCTCAATGATTCCCTTTTACCTATGGCAAGAGAGGCAAGAGACAGATTAATCTCTTCACAGAAAGGCTTTTCCCAGAACCAATGCCTCTTGACTACTGAGATTGGGTTTTCTGGTCTCCGTCAGCCAGGCAGTGCTGGTGCTTTGCTGCCCTGATCTGGGTCATCTGCTGCTGCCCTCCTCACAGGGGCAGTACATGTCTTTCCAGTGGGCAGGAGCAGCGGGTTTCACTTTGATCTTGAAGGACTGGGAAGACTGTGCCTAGCAATGGTGAGAGTGGGGGTAGTGAGGGAGCTGGGCAGGAGCCTTCTTGGGGACAGTGGCTGTGATTGGAAGCTAGGGATGAAGTCACAGGAGCTGGCTCTGCCTATTCAATCACCAGGATGATGTCTAACCCAGGGCCTGCCCTGCTGTAGGTGATGAGAAAGTCGGTGGGCAGGGATACTCTGGAAAAAGTTCTAAGTTTCCAAAGCCCAGGCTCCATCCCTGCAGCTCTCAGCCAGAGTTTTATTTTCCTTGAGATGATCTATTAATATTTCTAGTCCCCAAAGTCAAGCAAACAGCTGCTGGACACTGTCTAGAGATGGCTCCCTGGCTCTGTAGTGTCAGGGATGACATTCTTCACGGTCCCATGTGGAGGAGCCTGGATTAAGCTCACATCCAGAATCAAGACATCAGCTCTGGGCTGCCTGAAAGATGGTGAGATTTGCCCTGAGTGCTGAAGGCTCTAACTCAGTGGCTTTCCTTCCTAGTCTTTGGTCACACTCCCACCACAGTCCCACGTGGCTCAAAGACCACGGATCTAAACCCAGCTGTGAGCATGTTCCTCTGTCTTTCTGCAGTTGTGGTGTTATACCTCCTCCCTTTTGCACAGAATCCCACATGCTTAGGTTCTGAAAGACATGTGGAGGTCCTCCAGTCTCCAGTTGGTCATGCCTTAGGGAAGTGGTTTTCAAAGTGTGGTCGCTGGACGGGTAACATCATCAGCATCACCTGGGAAATTGTTAGGGTTGCAGATTCTCAAGCCTCACCCTGGACCTCCTGAATCAGAAACTCTGGGGGTAGGGGCCAGCAGTCTGTGTCTTAACAAGACCTCCAGGTGATGGCAATGCATGTTCCAGCTTGGGGACCACTGTCTCTGTGCAAGACTGCCCTGAACCAGAGGGCTGAGAATTTGACCAATGTTGACTTTCTTCCAGGAAGGCTATTCCATCTCCTCACTCAGGTATACCCTCAGGCCTCACCAAGACTCTTTGCTTTCTGGCTGATGTAGATCCCTTTTCTTGGCACATGCCTATATGGGTAGCAATGGGGGTGGGAGAATAATGTGTTGAGTTGCTTTCTCAGCCACCTTCGTATGTCAACATGGGGGCTCTGTTTCTAGCAGGTAGCCAACTTCTTTCCCAGTTAATGTGGGTTAACAGCGGGGTATACTCAGACCATCTAGACTCTGACAACCGACTGAGTAACACTTTCTGTTTTTGTGGATCTCAGATGCACAGACTTAATCTAATTCTTGGCTCATACCATATGTCATTATTGGACCATTCGTGGGTCACTTTTTGCTAATTTATATATTAATGCAATGAATATCCATGAACTCACCATGTAACTCAGCAACCAGATTATAAATTAATTACTATTAACTAGAACATAAAATAGTAACTAGAATAAATTAATAAAAACTAACAAAATAAATTAATAAAAACTAATAAATAAAATAAATGTATTAGTATTACTGTTAGAAGGCAAATACATCAGTTAATATTAAAAATAAATAGTTTTTCACTAAAATATAAATATTAACTAGAAAGACCATGGTAATAACTGTAATATGATTACAATTATAATTAAGTATAAATAAATTAATACATATTTACATTAATTTGCTTACACTTATTAATTCAAGCCATGCCCTAACTCAATGGCTGAAATGCTGCCACACCTCTGCATCTTCCTGGATGCCCCACCCCATCCCACCTCCCGTATAGATGAACATTATCCTGAATTTTGTGTCCCTTATTCCCTTGCTATTTATGAAAAGTTTGATCACATGGATGTGTGTGCCTGACCAAGGTATTGTTTGGTCTCAGCTGTTTTTGAACTTGATGCAAAGTGTAGCCTGCTGTGTGTGGTCCCTCCACATCAACCCCCAACTGAGTTTTCTGTCTCAGCCCAGCGGTAGCACGCTCTGTGGGCCAGTTAGAAGCACATTCCATACCACACAACCTGAAAAACGATCCCTTCCAGTGACTCTGATGTCTCTGCAGCTCCAGGCAGAATCTGCCACAAATAGGCACAGACACCCAGGGTTCCAGGCTGTGGCAGCCAGTGGGCACAGTGCCCCCCAGTCACAACACATCCTCAGTGGGGTGGGAGTAGAAGTGGGAACTGGGGCCTCTGGGGCTGCTATGTAATCCAGGAAAATCAGGTAGCCGGTGGAAGGGCAGGAGCCCCAGCAGAAGCAGGCCTGGGTGCAAGCCCTAGTTTTTTCAGGTATCAGCAAGGTAGGCAGATCAGACATTGGAGAGGACTTTGAGCAAGTTACTTTCTGGGCCTTGGGCTCAGGCAGCCCCTTTCTGCCACTGACATCCTGTGACATTGAGTCATTTCCCCACATTAAAGAAGCTTCATGGTGCATAGTCCTCCATCCTACAAAAGGCCTGTGAATTCTCTGAGGAATATAATTCCAAACTCACAGCTAGAAAAATTATATCCTAGAAAGGATGACCAGCCATTGAGTCACTGATCAGTGAGATGGGAAGCAGGATTCCGCTCCCTTCCCAAAAGCACCAGGAAAACTCTGGTGAGAGGCCAGGCCCTGCCATTTGCACCCTCAGCTCCCTGTGTTCCCAAGCCCCGTCCTTGGTCACAGCACCCACCCTACTTCTCACTATTTGCCTGAATGTCTTCTCACTGAGGCTGTATGATCGGGGGAGGAGGGGACAATGTGGTGTTCATCCCATTTGCTGTTCCCCAATTCTAGAGCCATACCTGGCCTGTGGCAGGCATCCTAAGTGGAAGTCTGTGGAATGGTGAATGGATGCACGGCCCTGGGAATGCTGCAGGTGGTACTGGTCATGCTCACTTCAAAAATGTAGAAGAAAAGCTGCCTAAAGCCTAGAATCAGAGAGATTGTGATGGGGAAGGGACTTGTGGGAGGGAGAAAAGGGGTATGTGGGGCCGGAATGCTAAGAGCAGGGAGGCATCTTCAGAATAGGGAAGCCTGAGAGCCGGTTGTACAATCTGGATGGTCATAGATGGGGGTGGGGCGGAGGAAGGGAAAGCCTTCCTCCCTGACAAGGAGAACTCTATGCCCACCCTTTTGCACGGTGACATTCTGGATCCTTTCCAGTACGTTCTCCGCCACTAGAGAGAGGCGGCATACCTTTGCAGGCCAGAGCCATAGTTGATGAACTAATAAAATCATATACCACTGTAATGACCAAAGACTTGCCTGATGCAATGGCTTGGTATGTCGCTAACATGGGCCTAATATGTTTTAGGTAGGGTGGCTGTGTAACTCATCTTTCCATTAAGGACACGTTTGCAGGTGAAGGGAAGAGCTATTAATCATTATGCCAGGAAAACAGATGCGAACTGGAACTGTCCTGGGCACAGCAGGAGGTTTGGTCATCCTTAGTCTATAATCCTTTCCCCTTCTCATCTCATCTCATCCTCACAATACCTTAGGAGATAAATATCATGACCCATATTCTGCAGATGCAGAAAAGGAGCCCCAGGTCACACAAGACAGTGGCAAAGTGGAGACTGGACACTGGGCTGTTGTCACCTAATTAAATGTCTTTCCCACTCTACCTTCCCAAAGGAGGTCAGGAGATGCACTGGGATTCAGCCATGGCTGTGTGTCTATATCACCTGCCCCTCCACGCCCCCCAGAATTACTGACTTCAAATCTCTTGGAGTGGAATCAAAATACTGACTTTTACTAAGTTTCTCCTGGGCACTTTGATGGAGAACTAGGATTGGAAAAACTGGTTTAGACAATTAGTCCATGGCTAATGGACCCATCATGGAAATGAGATGTTTATGGATGTTCTTAACCCTTTGATGTTGATATCAAGGAAAATAATCATCTTCCTCCAGTTCAAAGCCGGCATGTTTTGGGGACTACCATCAGAGGCAGACCCAATGGCTGGCAAATCTGGGCCAGGAAGTCTCTGGCGGTCTCATAAAGCATCGGATTAGGTGGCAGAAGGAGGCTGCTTGAATTCCCTTGCCTGAAGGTCTTTAGGAACAGGAGAGAGACACCTGTCTGAGCTGGTGTAGGTGGAAGTGGAGGCGAGAGTGCTGCCAGTCATACATTGACAGTCTCCACACATAACCAGAAACTATCTTTTGACTATTTAGAGGTAGCTGGCAGAGAAGGTTGTTGGGAGCAGGGGGACTTTGTCTGCAGACAGCAGTATGCCCTGGAGGGCAGAAAGGCTGGATGTGTTCAGGAACCCAGGCAGGGTCTGAAAGGGACAGAATGCACCTTCATGATCCTCCTTCCCCTTCCAAATGTGCAGGCTGCGCTTTCTCCCCACGACCTTGAGTTTGCATCGATTTCCCAAATGCACACATGGAGGGCTACGTGAGTCTCTCTCCAAACCACTGACATTTGATCAAGTCAGTTCATTGTGAAGGGCAGAGAAAGACTCTTCAGTGCTGTTAAAATAGGCCTTGGGGTTTTGAAAGCTCTTAGAGGTCACCAGGTCTGAGTCAGTGCATGATAAAGCCCCAGTCGGTGCTGTGTGAACACCTGCCAGGTTGGACCTCAGGTGGCTCATACGATTGTGGGACAGCTCTAATTCATCTTGGTAAATTAAAAATCTGCCTTCTAATGACTCCTAGTGACTAGCCTTTGCTCTGCCCCCAAAGCCATGATAAGGCCACATGTAAGTCTTTCCATGTGACAGCTTTTGAAGGATTTTGAAGACCCTTATCTTATCCCCAAGTCTTCTCATCTTTATCATTGGTCCTTAAAAAAAAAAAAAAAAGAGGAAATCCTGGTAGAGGAATGCAACAGCCCAAACCAAGAGGAACTTCCTGTAATAAGATGGGTTCTTCTACAGTCTAGATTCCAAAGGGCCCCAGTGTAACTGGACACGTACGAGTACATTGAAACACCACAGACACTTGCTCTTTGGGTTCTTACCATCATTCATGTATTCAATACTCATAGATCTACCAAGCACAGAGGCAGGCATGAGGAAGCAAGGCTGGCCCAGTCCCTGCCCTCATGGAGCTTGCAGTCCATAGAGGATGCAGACAAATGGGGGTGGGGGAAAGACATTTATCTTGTGTGACACACACTGCAATAACAGAAGGTCAGGGTGCCTTGGGAGCGCTCAATCCAGGTTTTGCGGGTCAGGCAAGGCTTCCCAGAGGAAGGATGAGGAAGTGAGAGGCTGGAAAGGAGGGAGAGGAAGAATTTCAGAGACAGCTGCTGGCGAGGATGATGGCCCGTGAGGCAGGATCCCTCACATTTAATGGGAGAATATGTCGTGTGCTGAGAGGGAAGGGAAGAGACTCAGTGGCAGACGTGGGGGAGGTGCAAGTACCACTATGGCTTTGGGTCATGGAGGATGAATGAGCTGTGGGCCAGCATTAGGGCTGTGGGACAAGAACCATCCCTCATTTCTTTCTGATCCAGTTAGGAAGATACACTTGAAACCCTGGGCCAAGGTGCTAGGTTTAGTTCCTCATGCATAGAGAAGCAGGCAGGGAAAGCTTTTTTTTTTTTTTTTTTTTTGGAGACAGGGTCTGACTCTGTCACCCAGGCTAGAGTGCAGTGGTACAGTCATAGCTCACTGCAACCTTGAACTCCCAGGCTCAATGGATCCTCCTGCCTCAGCCTCCTGAGTAGCTGGGACCACAGATGTGAGCTACCACGCTCGGCTAGTTTTCTCATTATGTTGCCCAGGCTGGTCTTGAACTCCCAGGCTCAACCAGTCCTCCTGCCTCAGCTTCCTGAGTAGCTGGAATTACAGCTATGAGCCCCTATGTGTGCCCAGCAGGGAAAGCTATTTGTAAGATTGAGGACCAAGTACCTGCCATTATCAGTGGATCTGGGGAAACTGGTTTAGCTGTGGGGTTTGCATGAATGATGACATTTAAGGGGAGATAGGAGGTCCTACTCTACAAATCCCTTCCCCACGCTGTCTGAACATCTTCATTCTGTTGAACTAATTAAAAAGAGCAGCATGTTCAGACACAGGTATGTCGATGCATTTAGTGGGTGACAAGGCATTCATCATCCATCCCATGCTATGAACTTGTAGTATCAGGTTGTCTGTCTTCTGATCCCCAGCTAGGATCAGCACTGAGGGGATGGAGATGTGATGGGAGGCGAGGCCACTGGGGCTAAGTGGGAGTTCTCCTGGGGCTTGGAGGCGGGCTGTAAGGACTATGCACCTGACCCAACAAGAGTGCTGGGGCGGGGGGTTTCAGTGAGTCCCGGGGGAAGCCCAGTAACTTCTATGCAGGGTCCCAGCCTCATCCCTTTGGAGACATCATCTTTGACTCTTTCTTCCCACCTCCCCTGTTCTTTTACCCCTCAGCCCCTGACGCTCCTTACACCCACTGGAAGCAGACTGTCTTCTACTTGGAAGATTACCTCACTGTCCGGAGGGGGGAGGAAATCTACGGGACCATATCCATGAAGCCAAATGCCAAAAATGTGGTAAGTGCCGAGGCCACCTGTGTCACAGAGCGGGGCCAGGGACATAGGGGAGAAGGTCCCCATGGAGCTGGCTCACTCATGACTCACTTGCCCAGACTCTTAAGTGTCTCGTGAACAATCAGAAACTTACTGAGGGAGGCAGCTGGTAGCCACATGTGGACGTGACTGGACCTCATTGAGGGACTCAGGCTTGATCCCTCAAAACTCTGCAAATAGAGGTTTTCCCTGGGTCCAATTCTGGACTGTCTCGGCTTTGAAGACAGCTTCCAGCTCTTTCTGTGAGAGGCTTTCAAATAAATGGGTCCTACCTCATTTAGCATGAGCTGGGCCAGGAGATAAGCTCCTGGTGGCTGGAGGATGTTTGGTATCTCTTCAGCTGGCCTAGTGCGAGGGAGACCGGCTGGCACTTTCTGGGCAGCCCCAGGTGTGGGCATGTGCGCTAAAAGTATCTGCAGAATGCTCGGAAGGTCACCTCATAGAACACTCAACTACCCCAATCAGTTTACTTTCAGGATGAACTTGGAACATTTTTTTTTTTATTAGAGCAGGAAGGATTTAGGGAGAAATGGAAGAACTTCCTGTGAAGACAAGGAGGGAGCAGAATGAATTCCTGTGGGCTGTTCAGGGGAACCCCTTAGCCAGAAAGCTTTGAGACGCCGGTGCTACCCAACCCTGTGGTGCCGGGGGCAGGCGGTGCCAGAGTGGGGCTGTGGTCTCGTACCCAGACGGCTGCCTGACCCTTCGCTCTCTCTTTGCCTTGCAGCGAGACCTCGATTTCACAGTAGACTTGGATTTTAAGGGACAGCTGTGTGAAACATCTGTATCTAATGACTACAAAATGCGTTAGCACACGTGGGAAGCTGCAGAGAGCAAGGAGAAAAGGAACTCTCGCCTCGATCTGCCGTGCCGTCCCAAAGAATACCGTTTGCAGGACTACACACCTGAAAACCAGAGTTTTCAACTCTGCCTTGAAGATTGGTGAACTCCCCAGGGCTCCCGCGGACTCCGCCACTGGACAGAAGGCCTCCAGCCCCTCCGCTCTGCCCTGGGAGCCCTTCACGAAGGCTTTGTGTTGCCAACAAAGAGCGACCTCGTGTGCTGTGGCTGGGCCCCGAGGGTGGAAACGTATTTGCGTCTCCCTGTCTCCTCCTTAACTGTGACTCTCCGGGTCTTCTGAGTTTTGCATGCTGCGGGTGTCTAGGACAGATTGCTTCCACTAGAACCTGGAGACATAGCATCTTTGATAGCATAAGCCAGATTATCTGTGTGCGGTGGTGTGTGTGTGCGTGCACGTGTGAATGTGAGCAGCATAGCTGATATTTACCCACAGATACCTGTATATGCATGCATATACAACCAAGTGGGTAGACCTAGGTGTTCACTCAGAAGGGTGTGTGCGTGTGTGCGTGCGCGTGTGCCTAGAATATATATTACTCTCAGAGGAGATTCTGTTGCTTTTGAATAGGAATTTGTTTTGTGATTAGTTCGCCCCTTCCCCACCCCTTACCAGATGTTAAGCAGCTATGAAACATTCTCTGTACTAGCTCTGGTCTCCTTTTGACTGGACTGTGGCTCTGAACCCTGAGCATAGTACCACGGACTCCGTGGGCGCTCAATAAACACACATGAGAACAAAACCGTGGGATGGCTGGTTCCCTGTGCTGTGAAGTGGGAGGGCTGGGGGAAAGCCAGAGGCCACCATGGAGTAGAGACTCAAGGGCAGCAGCACCTATGTGGGTTCACGTTTGCTCCTCAGCAGAGAGGTCAGGGCTGGCCTAAGAGCATCTCTCCCATGGTCTCTGAGGGGTCCTGCCTTAGAGGGTGAGAAGAAGGTCATGGAGCTGGGACTGGGGACAGGAGCTAACCAAGAGTGCACCAGAATGGGAGGCTATGCATAGCCTGGAGACCTGTTAGGAAAATGTCCAGCCTTGGTCCAGGCGAAGTAACAGTGGCATCTACGAAGGATGGAAATACGATGTACTTTGCAGGGCGTGGTGGAGTGTTTTGATTTGGTCTGGTCTTGGGTTATGCTTTAGCTTCCAAGACCATGAGTCTCATCTACGTCACCTCCCTAGAAAGAGACATTGCAGGTGGGGGAAGGAAGAGGGGCCATTTAGAGATGATGGGTGGAGTTGATGGGATCCAGGAATGGGGAAGGTGCAGGGGAGACCTCGGGCCTGGCTTTGCATGGGTGGGGAGTGCTGGTGATGGCAGAGCCCCTGGATAATGATAACTGAACCCAATGGCAATAGCCTCTGCACTTCCATAACTTTCTGATGTTCATGGACTTTGTCAATTCCGTGAAGCCTTGGGAGTTACACACAGAGGACTTACCCCAGCCATTTGGTAGCTGAGGTGAGCTGGGCGAAGGTCTCAAGTCCCAGTTAACGTGCCCTCCCCTGCCCTGCACTGATTCTTCCGAGCCTGGGGCCCAGAGGCTAAGAGTGTCTTTTTCATACTTAGAGAAAAACACAGTGAAAATTATTTAATGCTTTCTGTGTAGATGTATCGGGCAAGAAAAATAGAGAAACTTAAGAGGGGACAGAAGCAAGTGTGTTAGAGGAGAGAGGAGATTGAAGGAGGACATCGGAGTGGGGGCTCCCTCAGGGGGCGTTTGAGGAGAGCTCAGGGGTAGGTTTCCATTGTGGTGAGAGTTGGGGTCCCCTGGATTCTGCCTACTGACCTGGTCTAGCCTTGGACAGGAAGCCTATTCAGCCTGGTGTAGGATCCCATCCATGGTCAACCAGCAAAATCCCACATTGTCAGGAGCCCCGTGGAGCAGCCAGAATGATGGCCTTCTGGATACTCCAGGCATTTGGGGCCTGCAGGCATCCCTGACACCCCAGGACCTGGGGAGGCTGCTGGGGCAAGAGGCTTGGGGGAGGACCAGACTGAGCAAAGGCCCAGCAATCTTTTGGGCCTCTCTGGCCATCAGAGGAGAAGAGGGTCATCCCAGGGGCCTATGCTGCACCCACCCCCATCTTTAGCTTTCTGGAGCGGTGCAACCCCTGGGCTGCCGCACCATCACCCCTCCCTGCCCCTGGGCTGCAGAAGGGAAGCCTGCAATGCATAAGGGATCAATTTCACAGCAGCCTCCTCCCACCTGCTCAGGGGAATGCTCCAGTGGGAATTGTCATTTATTATCCCTCCGATTCAATGGGAAGTAAGTAATCTCTGCCTCCAACATCCTCTGAATGGAAGTCAGTGCTTGAGATGAGGTCTCGGACGACAACAGAGATGCTATAAAGATGACTTCACTGATGAAATCTGTTTTTTCCTTGACTCTTTGCCTCTTTTTCGTTTTTGAGATTGTACAAAACCCTGTAGAGACTTTCTCGCCTGTCACTCTTCTCCTGCTCCCGGGAACTTTGCCCTTCCACTCCCAACTCGCTTCTCCCAAAACGTGGTCCTCTTTTGTGACTGCATCTGGGCTTGTCTGTACGGAGGCCACTCTGTGCTTGTTCTGAAGTCCATGGAGGCATGGTTTCTCTCCCTTCCTAAAGCACAAGCTCCAAGGGCGGGGACCTGCCTGAAGAGAGCAGAGTAAGGGTGGCTGGTAACAGAGTGGCAGCTGACCCAGCACTTGCTTGACTCCCACGGATATGTGCCCATGAGCCCCTGCCCCCCACCCGGGACCTGCAGGCTCCAGCCTCTTCTATCTGTGCTCCTTGGGAGATGCCAATATTTTTTTTACTTCATAAAAACCACCGCATGGAGGCCATCTGCCCTAGATAGACACAAGCCTCTGTAAACTCTATGGGCAGAAATGAGGTCTTAGCCAGGCCCTCCCTGAACCATCTCTGAAGCTTCCCTCTCCCCTTGACGTCAAACCTGCAATCCCTCCTACAGACTCCACCTCACTCCAGATCTCAGTAGTGGCATGAAATTAAGCCAGACATCTTGGCCCGTCTCTGCATCACGTTCACCTGGCCTGGAGTCTGTCCCCGGCCTACTGGCAGTTCTGATCACCCAGCATGTGCCCTGCCTTGATCTCCTTGGTCTCACATAGTATGAGGACTCTGTCTTGTTCTTGCAAATCCCCCTCCCTACCACATTGAGGGCCCCAGCCCTGTTTTTGGAGCCCTCTTCCTGAAGAAACATTTTTCAGGATCCCTGCTACCTGCCTGGGGTTCTGACTAGCATCTCTCTGGATACCTTGTTTCTGAGTACAGCCCTACCTAGGGGCATCTAGATTTCCTTAGAACCCTAGGCTGTGGCATATTATACCCAGACCCTTATTTTGTTGTCTGGTGACTTCCAACATAAGTCTGACTTCCCGAGGACAGGTGATCTGTCTCCTCAGTACGTGTCTAACCACAGTGGATGTGCTGAGCTCCAGGTCTGGAGCCTCCAATGTCCCCGTCCCATTGGAAGCAATTAGTTCATATTCAGCAAAGGCTCAGACACAACATATTCCAGTCCTGGATACTTAAGAGGCTCCAGGCACTGACCTAGGAAGCAGCAATATAGCAGAGACAGCAGGCATAATGGAACTCGGTGATTGTTAGTGTCTAGCTAGGCTGGGCCTGCTCTTGCCCAAATCTCAAGAAAATAAGGTCCCTCTGCCATTGCCTACCAGCTCCAGCTCTACCCATCTCATTCCGAGGGCCAGCCACAGTTCTTAGCCCAGCTCTGCAACACAACCTCTGTCAGAGTAGGTGGTGAGCTATGTTGCTGGTTGGCTTGTCTCAGTCACTAAGCCCTAGAAACAGAAAGAGAACATGCTTGAATTTCCTGCTTTTTGTGATTTCCATGGTGGGGTGGGGGACAGCCTGTCATTTTCAGAGAATGACAGTGCTCCGGGAGGCCCAGGGCCCTTTTTAAAGCTGGCAGTAGGTCATTTCTCACAATAGAAGTGCCAAAGGGAGTGTGCCAACCATTAGCTGACACCTAAGGCTGGAGAGCAGCTGGAGCAAATGGGGCAGAGAAAGCCGTAGCATGCAGGTCACCAGACCCAGGCCCCTGCTGTCCCCATTTCCAAAGGCAGCCATCAGCCGCCGCACAGCTCTGCCGCATGACAGGAGTTTTGGAGCCAAGGAACCTAGTTACCTCCCAGTACTGCTGCTTACTAACGATGTGACCTTGGGCAAGTCACTATGAGGCTCAATAGCTTCTTCTGCTGAAAAGGAGACAACTCAGAATGAAATGAATATAAAATGTGTTTGAGAAATGCCAAGCACAGTGAGATTCTAGTGATAACTGCTGCTTCAATAGCCATTCTGCTCTGGATTGCAATTCTGCTCTTGAGAGGCACATTTAGATGACCGAGTGGAACCCCATGCATCTGCAAAGGCCCTGAGGGCAGCAGGCACCACAGTCAGAGCCGAGGGCAGCAGCAGCCCAGGGTTTGGGGCAGCACTTCAGGTGATAGGCTTGTAGAGCTTTCCAAAAGCCCTGGGCGGAAGTGGCCTGCTTCAGGGCTCTGGTTCCCTGGCTCTTTAAGTGCTTCAGAAGTGGCCTGTGGAGATCTTAAAACCCATCTCCTAGCCCTCTGGCACGCTGTGACTAACTGGCACCCATGTATGTCCTTCCCTGGCACCAATAGGTGTATGTCTTTCCATCAGAATGAAAAGATCCTCATTTGCAGAGAAGCCACAGACCCACCTGGGGCACTTGGGCAGGGCCTCACCTTCTGGCTGCCTCCTCATCCATTTCTAATCTTGCTGGTGACCTTGAGACCGCGCCTAGCGTACTAAGCCCAGTGCCTGCTTTGCATACCAGGGAGAAGAGCAGAAGATAATCCGAAGTGTTATTTTACTTTGGAATTCAACACATGCTGCTTTTCCTGGGAGAATTATTCCTTTAGTCATATTTAGTTTCGGTTAATAATATATTGAATGTGTATCCTTGGAGTACCTATTCTCTTTGATGGCCAGAGTTAGCGGCTTGGAAGCACATTCTGGGGACCGGCAAGGGGAACGGGGTGGGGACTAGGCTGAGAGCCTAATCTTGATGGCAGTAACAGCCACATCAATGCTTAAGACTTGTTTGGCTACACTTATCAGGAAATTACCAACCAAGTCCCCACCGTCAGAAATTGCCATTAATATGTCAGAGGCGCACTCCACTATGGCGTTATGAGCCAGAAGGCAACAGAAGAACAGAACTGTAGGGGTCCTTCTCTGTGCTCAGGGAAGGACCAGGCCTCCCGAGAAAACATCTGTGCAGGAACGGGCAGCAAAACCTAGAGACATGGAAATGGTATGTTGCACACACAGCTCTGTGGTCTGGGAATACGGTGTCACCACGAAACATGGAGGATCTGTTAGGAGGCAGGAGGGAGGTACCCTCACTCAGCACCTGTTACCTGCATGCTGGGCACGGCGTGCAGATGAAACTTGGGGTGTTACTTCTTTTTCAGCACGAGGCCCCGGTTCTGCACCCAGTTGGAATGAGGAGCACTACATGAGTGGTCTCTCCTGACTTCCTCCACTCCATACATATTTCTTGGGTGCCTCCTGTATAGCAGACTTCTTGCTAGGTGCTGGGAATACAGCACTGAACAAAAGAGATGCCAGCCTGCTCTCTTGGAATTTACTGGCTGCTGGAGAAGCAGACACTAAACAAGAGGGATAAATATTATGAAAAGGAAGCAGAGGCTGAGGGAGTTAAGAGACTGTTATTTAGAGCCTGAGAACAAGACAGCTTCCCTGAAGATAGGACTTTAAACAGAGCCTTGAAAAACTGGGAGAGGAGGGGAGAGGAGGGGGAGATGGAGGAAGGATCCAGCAAAAATAGCCAGTGCCGGGGCCCACAGCCCAAAGGAGTCCGGAGAGCTTGGCACAACTGAAAAAGAGGAGCCCGCAGAGGACCAGGGGAGAACCCAGAGAAGGGAGGCCTGAGGTACAGTCTGGGCTCCATGGTCGAGGGCCTCGCAAACCATGTCAAGGACACATTTTCCTTAGGCAATGAGAAAACACTGAAGGCTTTTTAGTCCTGGAAGTGACGGGACCAGATTTGCATACCACACATTCTCACCATCTAATGAGCTCCATTTGGCAATTGTTTCCCTGGAAAAATGGTAATACGCTTAACCCATTGCCTACTTCAGACAATCAACCGCAGAACAGGTCATCTGTAGCACCGGCAGAACCTCTAGGAACCACGAGTGAAGTGGGGACTGAGGCTTCTTTTGGTTGCTGTTGTTGACAGTGGCTTGAATACAGATCGCTTCGTTTTAGGATTGCCTTGTTCACCCGGAGGGAATCTGCAACCGGCCAATTTGTTCAACTCTGAGATCATTTGCATCGTCCTGCCTGGTGTCATGTCATACTGCTCTTCCCAGGAGGACAGCCTCCCCCTGGCTCAGAGTATGTCATCATCTGGGAGGCGGAAGGCAGTTGGAAGGGTCGGTGCAAGGCTGGATCTGCGTTTGGGGATTGCTGCTGTTGCTTCAAGCCCTGGGCAGCTGTTTCCAGGGGAGCAGAATGCTTGGCATCACTTTCAACTCACAGCACACATTCTTGAAGCATCTTTCAGAGGCTCCGTGGGTTGTAATGGGTTTCTGATATCATGACAACTGCTTTTTGGCCATGGCTGGTTAGCTCTGTTGGATACAGCATCGAACTTCAAGCCAAAGGCACAGGCTTCATAGACATGCAGCTCTGTTGCATGGGCATGGATGATGCCTTGAACTCCAGCCAGCCATGGAGATGAACAGGCCTGGGGTTGAGCCTGGCTCCCCCAGTGAGCAGCTGAGACTGGCAGCAAGTTACTGGAATTGTCTGCTTCTGTGTGAATTCTTTCCCTGTTCGATGGGGGAGGATAATTACACCTTCCTCCCGGGTTGCTGCCAGTGTCAAATGACACTGAAGGATTTAAATGAGATCATGTGAGGTCACATGGCAATGCACCCCGGGGCACAGGCAGCTGCTTCTGAACGGCAGCTCTTTCTCTTCTTGGAACTGAGGGTTCCAGACAAGAACATGCAGATGACTCCGGGCTCTCCTGAAGGAAAAATAAGTCCAAGTAGAGTCTCTCTCCACAGTGGGTGGGAGTGCTGGCTGCCCGTGGCCAAAGAAAGAAGGCATAGGATCCTGTGTTGCTTGCCAATGATTCCAAAGGTGGCTTTGGAGATACTTAGATTAGAAATGCCAGGGGAAGGCCGGACGCGGTGGCTCAAGCCTGTAATCCCAGCACTTTGGGAGGCCGAGGTGGGTGGATCACGAGGTCAGGAGATCAAGACCATCCTGGCTAACACGGTGAAACCCCGTCTCTACTAAAAATACAAAAAATTAGCTGGGCGTGGTGGTGGGCACCTGTAGTCCCAGCTACTCAGGAGGCTGAGGCAGGAGAATGGCGTGAACCTGGGAGGCGGAGCTTGCAGTGAGCC
>NC_045443.1:3967159-4097081 GCF_002776525.5 Piliocolobus tephrosceles
CCCACGAGGTCAGGAGATCAAGACCATCCTGGCTAACACGGTGAAACCCCGTCTCTACTAAAAATACAAAAAATTAGCTGGGCGTGGTGGTGGGCACCTGTAGTCCCAGCTACTCAGGAGGCTGAGGCAGGAGAATGGCGTGAACCTGGGAGGCGGAGCTTGCAGTGAGCCGAGATCGCGCCACTGCACTCCAGCCTGGGCGACAGAGCAAGACTCCATCCCTAAAAAAAAAAGAAAAGAAAAAAAGAAATGCCAGGGGAATTCAGAGCAGGGCCAGGACTTTCAGGCATCTGAGGTCATTAAACGTGACTCGGGGCCTGAGGCTGCCTATTGCCAAGTGTGGAATGGGCCAGTCGGCAGGAAGTTTCCCTTAGTGTCCCAGACTGAGGACCCAGAATGACCTGAGATAAGAAAAAGCACAAGGCAGTGATTAGGAGTGTGGTCCCTGGAGCCGGAGGAGCCTATTCAAACCCTGATTCTCCCACTTCTGGCTGTGTAACCTTGAGCAAGTCATTCAGCCTCTCTCTGCCTCAGTTTCCTACAAATGGTGGTAATCCTATTATCTACCCTGTGGCACTGGGTAAGAGTTAAATGAGAAGCAAGCCAGGTATGAGATGAGCAATACATAGACTAGCTGCTCCTCCTGGGAGTTCTGCCAGGCTTTGCACACCTCCAGGACTCGGGCACATTGGCCGTTCTGAGCCCCACAGCCTGGCTCCTGGGCTCTCTGGAGGTGTGCGAAGCCCACCATCTGTGCCCCACACTCGCCAGGCTGCATTTTCAGTGTCTGTTTTTGTGTCTGTCTCCCCAGGACACTGTGATCTCCTTGAGAGCAGGCTCTGCATCCCACTTACGCTGACTGTCAGTAGCAAGTACATGTCCCTAACCCATCATAGGCGCTTAATCCATCTTTCCAAATGAGTGAATGCTGACTTGATGCCATGGTGCCCACGGCAGCCTCCAACCTGCCTACTGCTGCTAATCTCCGAACCTACTCTCTCACCTGGGGCTATTCACTCCCCTGCCCTGGGCCTTGGTATTCTCATTTATGGGAGGAAGGTATTCGCCTAGAATGATCTTGAGGTCCCCACTCAGCTGAAAGAAACGGTGATTTTTGTGATTCGACAGCTCTTATTTTGCGACCCTGGGCTCAGAGCTTTCTAAGAAGCTCCCGCCCCCAACTGTGTAGTGGAGGAGAGTAGAATGGCTTATTTTTGGTGGAAGTTGGGGGTAGGAGTGAGAAGTAAACACTCGAGGAAGAAAAGAAGGTCCTGCCCGGGCTGCAGAAAGACACCGTGGAGGCTTTGCCAGGGAGTCGCCGGAGGAATGGAGGGCTGAACCGCCAAGACGCGAGGTTTCTCAGGTGCTTGACTGCCGTTCATCAGTGTGCGACTCTACAGAGATGGCCCATTTCTTGGAAAACCGTTTTAAGAACTGAGAGCAAACGGGATTAAGGATGCTGGCTGGCATCTGGCCAGGACCACTTGGCTCTCATCCACACGGGGAGTTACTTTGTCTCTTCTGACGTTGCCTATTGATTATCTCTGATAAGATTTTCTTTCAGGTGTTTCTCTGCAAAGTGTTTCTATTGAGTGGGCCTCTGGAAATGTGGTGTCTGGGGGCTCTGTGAGGGAAGAGGAGTAGGGAGCAGAGCTGGGTGGTGTCTAGGATCAAGGGAGGCCTGGGGAGCAACGGCCAATCAAGAAGGCAAACCTCGTTCCACGTCTGCACAAAGTGAATCCAGGGGTCCTGGGGCCAGTTAAGCCCTGGCCCTGCCACCCCCAACCTTGCCCTGGTCGTCAGTCTCCCTGGGTCTGTTTCTACAGGGCATGCTGCAGAAGTGACTTGTGAACTCTACACGGCTGTACACACGTAGCTTTTTGTGTTATTCCCTCCCAGTCCACAAGCCACAGTTGGCTTTGAATATTCACTTTCGTGGAGAAAACTATGGCTTGGAGAATTTCAAGTAATGAATAATCTAAAAATTTAATTTGACTTGAAGCTTGTAGTGTGCAATCCCCATGCCCTCAGCTCATTCTGAGAAATCCCATTTTCAGAAATCTGAGGCCGTCTGGATTTCAGTTTTAAACACTCAGTGTTTGAGATTTAATGACTTGAAGTCTGGGATGGGGGAAGTACAATTGAGGAGCCTGGAAGCACGCTGGACTGTGGGAAGACTGAGATTGAAGATACGGCCTGGCTGGCAGAACAAACGCTTAATGTGTTAGAGCTGAGGTTGTTGCTTATGCAGTTTCTTGCTTTACCTCCATCCTCACACACCCTGGCCGCACCCACTGCTCTGTGCTGGCCTGAGGGTGTGCTCGAAGTGCCTCCCCTTCCATCCCACCCCATCCTTCCACTCCTCTTCAGGCACAACTGCAAATCTGCTCACGTCGCTCTCCTGTTTAAACCCTACCCCCTTACCCCCACCACCACCACGACTGACCGGTGGCTCCTTGTGATCTACAGGCTGATACTGAAACTCCTGCTGGCCCGGGGTAGGCTGTCCGGCTCTGGTCTCCCACGTCCCATTCACTGTCAAAGTCCCAGCTGTGTCCCCCACTCCCGGAGTCCTCATCCTATGCACTGCCCTGGCCATACAAGCCGTGTGTCCTGCACGCCTGGACCCCGTCGGCTTTCACTCTCCTGCTTCCCTGATTTCCTTCTGTTATTTACCCCACCAATCATGAACCCCTTTGTTAGAACTAGGAGTCCCCCAACCCCGTGCCCCCACCCAGAGTCCCACTCAATTCTCAATGTCCATAGCACAGAGTGAATATTCCTGATCTAAAATGCTCGCGACCAGAAGCATTTTAGGTTTCGGATTTTTTTTGGATTTGGGATTTTTTTTGAATTCTGGAATATTTGCATACACATAATGAGATATGTTGGGGATGGGACCCAAGTCTAAAGACGAAATTTATTTGTGTTTCCTATACACCTTACACACATAGCCTGAAGGCGATTTTATATAGTTTGATAATTTTGTGAATGAAACAAAGTTTTGGCTGCGTTTTGACTGTGGCTCATCGCATGAGGTCAGGCGTGGAATTTCCACCTGTGGCATCATGCCAATGCTCAAAACGTTTCAGACTTTGGAGGACTGTGGATTTTCCAGCTAGGGATGCTCATCCTGTATTCTGCATCATCCCTCTCTCATTGTTTTCTACTTGCTTGCTGATATAGATCCTTCACCAACTTGGAGCTCCTTAATTCTTGATTTCTTTATTTTCATGTTCTAAGAGCATAGGGTATAGCATGGCACCTCAGCACCTATTGAAACTTGGGTGGAAAGTATTTCAGGCCTTTAACAGTAGGACTAAAGAGGAGAGTCGGGGATGAAATCAGAAGGGGTAGTGTGCGTGGTTTCATCAGTGTGTGTGTGTATGTGTGTGTTGTACACCCACAGACACAGGATGAGTCACTGTAGCCCCTGAGCCCACCTCCTTCCTGGGTGTAGACAATCAGCACTGACCGCTGGCTGGGCCACTGAGAGGGTCTGGCAGTACTGCGGAGCCCTCAGCACCCTATTGGGATCTCTGCTTTACTAATAACCTGCTGTGTGGCCCTAAGCAAGTCACCAACATTCTCTTAAAGAATTCAGAGAGTGCAGGCTGTGTAGTCAAAGAGGAAGAGGCATCAAAGAGCAGATCTAAGGTCAAGAAAATGCTTGCAAGCTTGTGAGATTTTTTGTTATTATTCCATTCCATTACTGTTGGTACTAATAACAGTAATGTTAAACAATTGAAAAATAAAGGTCTTCCAGCTTCTAATTAAATCACAATTTGCAGCAGCAGTTGGGGAGCGGGGGCAAGAGTTGATATTATTATTTTTAGGGACAGGATCTCATTCTGTCACCCAGGCTGGAGTGCAATGGTGCAATCATAGCTTACTGCAGCCTTGAACTCCTGGCCTCAAGTGATCCTCCCATGTGGGCCAGGAATTACAAGTGTGAGCCACTGCACCTGACCTGCTTTTAAAAAATAAAATAAAAGTAAAATAAACTGCCAAAAATAAAGAAAAGACCCGCACGTGATTTGAACCTGCATCCACGGTTGAGAACCTGAGGTAGCCCCTCACCGGGGCTCATGTGGGCTGGGACACAGTGCAGTTGGGCCAGGGCAGTCCTGCCGTGTCTGGGGAGCTGCTCCTAGACATGATTCCAGTGACTGCCGTGCTGGCCAGGCAGCCGGCCACCTGCCAGCAGATGAGGCACATGAGAGGCCACTTAGCAAGTCTCAAAGGGATGATGCTCAGGGATGAGAGGGGATGTGGCTTAATTTACAGCAGGAGAAGACTGGGTTAGATCAAAGCCCCAGAAGCGTTCCCAGTGAATATCCGTCCTTTGTGATGTGGGGACAGACTAGGAACCCTGCTGCCATGGAAGCTGTGAAACGCTCACAGACGCATTACTGGAGTTGTAGGGTTCTGGGTGCAGTGAACCCCTTTCCAGCACTGAGTGGGAAGATGTTGCAAGGCTTGTGTGGAGCCAGCTGTGTGGAGCCAGCTGTGGACAGCAAGGGCAATGGGCCAGGGACCAGCTTGGCTGCTCACTGACCACAAACCCTGGGCGCGTCCCTCCTCCTGCCTGGGCCACAGTCTCCTTCCTGTCTGTGATTTGAGAAGGGAGCGTAATAAGTGTAGTGAGCCAGTTTGCAGCCAGTCTGGCGCTTGTTTGTACACACTAGTCAATGCAGAAGACCCTGTTGGCCGGGGGTGGGGGTGAGGGGAGGACTGGCTAGAGTGAGGGCGCCCAGGATTCACCCTCTCAGCAGAGGTTAGGGGTACTTACTGGTCTCTGGCAGAGTTGAGGGCACCCAGACCCCTGTGCTTCCAGCCACTCCTCAGACTAAAGGCTTCTTGTGCCACTGAGTGGGCTGGAGGGAAGGGCAGAGCAGGGGAGACGGGCCTTATGAATGAAAGCTGCTTTGGGAGGGGCAAGGAGAGAAGGGGAAAGAAGGGGAGAGGGAGCGGGGAGGGCACAGAGGAAGGAAAAATGCAGCTTCATCTGCTTGTTTGTGTTTCTTGTATTTAAGATGCCGACTCCTAGCATATTTTTAAATCCATCAGACATGAAAGGCTGATTTAAATAGACCCGCAGTGTGAAGCTGATGATTTCACTTGCCACAATAGGGAAGCTGGCAGGGCTCTGGCCGGGATCCAGCACCTCCCTCCTCGCCAGGGAAGCTGCCGAGCAAATCGCTCTGGGCTAGATAGACTTCCAAGCCAGGTGCTTTCCCCTCCCTGATGGGGACGTGGAGAGAGGAGGAGGGGTGGTGGGGACGCGGGGGAAGAAGTAGGGCAGGGAGGAGAGTGAAGAGACGCGTTAAAGGAGGGAAACTGAACTTGAGAAATGAACTAGCCCCCTGTCCTCCTGGACCTGGAAAGCTTCCTAGCTCAGGCCATCCTGACTCCCTGTACTGCAGGTGCTATATCCTCTCACTTCGCCCTCAGGTCCAGGGCTGTGGGGTGTACACGGGGGCCTTTTAATCCTTTGTACCTAATTTCCCACCTGCATTTCTAAGAGCAGAGCTTCAGAAAGTTCATCCTGTGAGGCGGCCTGTTTCCTTGCTGGACAGCACTATTGGAGATAAACTCCTCCATTGGGATACATTGAAATTCTTTCGCTCTGCCATCCCCAGTTCTAATCCGGCCCTCTTAAGTCCCTCAGAATAAGCTTAAAGCCGAAGTCAGCCCTTCATCCTTGAACTGCATATTCAGGTTCCCTCTTCAATGCCAGTCCTTCTATGCTGATTCTAGTCTTTACCGTCAATTATCACAATGCAAATCTCTGCAAAACCAACACATTTCTGGGTGTTAATTAATGTATTTCCTGCTATAGTCAATGCCACAAAATTCCAGGAACCCAAAAGATTTTTGTCACTTGTTTTTGTTGTTGTTGTCATTCAACACACTGGCAATCTACTCGAGCGAGGCGAGGGCTCCTGTCGGCATACAGGATACGAGGGTCTGTCAACCAGAAGCTTGTCTACAAGTGGTGGGGCCACACAGAGAGGCGTGTTCATGGGCAGGGGTAAAAGGCCCAGGAGCACGGAGCACCCTCCCGCTGCGGAGCTGAGAGTCGGGTGAGGTGGGGTGAGGCCCTCAGGGGAAGGCAGGCAGGAGTTATGGCAGAGGCATTTGTACGGCATGTTAATTTATGCTTGTGCATTTCTAGCTGTTTCCTCCCCTCAAGCACAGTGAAGCACCAAAGGCAGTACTTGAGCTTGTCTTCCTTTCTAGCTCTCTCATCTCTTAGTATAACCTGAGACAAACACTGAGTGTCTTACAGCTTCAGTTGCTGGAGATCAAAGAGAATTGAATCCTTCCTTCATGCATGGAACGTAAATGTTTGTGACAGCGTTTCTTCTTAAATTTTTTTTTATTGTGGTAAAATATACATAATGTAAAATTTACAATTTTAACCATTTAAAAATGTACAATTCAATGTCATTAAATATATTCCCAGTAGTGTGTGCAACCATCACCACCATCCATCTCCAGAACTCTGTCATCATCCCAGTGTGAAAGTGTTTTAGAAACCACATAGGTAAAGGCAGGTCAATTAGGAATGTGCTATCTGAAGTCTTGACTGGACAGCAAATTCTGACAGAGGACCTGCCTACTGTGTTTATGTACCAGGCTTGGTAAATACAGAAATGAATGAGACCAGAACTACAAGATAAGAACCCTGTAGTCTGTAATGCTGGGTCCCCTGTCCTGCTTCAAAGTAGAGTGGGAAGAGAGAGGGAAGAGAGAAACTCTTCTTAGATGAGTCTCTAATTGAAGGGATTCAAGTTTTACTTATTCTCCTTTCCCAGGGAAATGGGAGATGCTCTCACCCATGGCCTCAGCTCTTCCTGTTACCAAGAAATGTGGAATTTTCTCTCCCTTTTGTATACTGTTTTGTTTTGGTCTCTTGCATGGGGAGACAGAGGACGACGCAATAACTATCATTTATTTAGAGCCTCTCAGCTGACTAAGCTCTTTCCCAGGCATTCTCTTTGGACCTTCACACTAGCCTGTGAGGGAGTAAGGCAGAGAGCACTATTTTGCAGATTTGAAAGCAGGCTCAGAACATCAAGCAGTTCCAGGTTTTGCCCAGGGCCACACAACTTGTGTGCAGGTCCTTATTCTGAGTGGGCCTTTGGGGCTAGAGGAAGCGGCTGGGAGAGCCACAGCTGGGTAAGGGCGAGGAAGGCTGCTTTCACAACAGGAAGGAGGAGAGCAGGGCAGGGAAGCGTATTTTGTGTGGAGGCGTGGAGCCCAAGGCAAATTGAGTTGTTGAGCTGCCTGTGGGTAATGGACTGCTACTAGTGGCAGCTGGGGAGGCCGTGGGGTGTTGAGACGGATGCTTTGTCGGGCACCACACTGTTTGAAAGGCAACTGCATCGCAGCAGCTGGAAGATGCCAACCCTTTGTTTCAAAAGCAAGAAGCAGCAAGTCATTGGCACCAGTGAGGCAAATTCTAAGGTCTACCTAGGTCACAGGTTAGGAACCTGGGACTCCAGTGGAGCGGCTGACCAGGGGGTGGGCCTTGTTCCTGAGAAAGGATGCTCTGCTCTCAATTGTTCCTACAAGGGAAATGTGATTTGTCAGACACTGTACCGAACATGTGGCTACAGAGATGAATGCTCCTGCCCTCAGCTCAGTCCTGTGCATCTACATCATTAGAGCCCCATGGGCAGTGTGTATGAATAAGCACCATACCGAATGGTGCAACTTGCTTCAGCCCAGAGTGGCCTGGAGAGCCCATGCACCTGATGTTGCGCTACACCCGAACACTCCGCCCTTGACCTCGTGCGACACGTGCTCAACGAATCCCAGTTCCAATGATGTTTCCCAAATTCATGCTGAGCTTCACATGTTTTGATATCTGTTGATAATTTTTTAAAAAAGAAATCCCATTCTCTCTGTCTATGTTCTTCAGGCCTTTTTGCTTAGCATTGCAGTGTTGTTTAGGGGTGGTATTTATTTTTATAGGTCAGATGGATCCACTCATAATTCATTATGATAGCACAGGCCTCACTGGTCCTAGGAGTCCTTATCTGCTGGGAGAGGGGTCTCCTGGTGCTATGACAAGAGCCTGCAAGAACCACATTCAAACCAGAGCCAAAGCCTTGAGGAAGTCCCAGCTCTGAGAGGGGGTCAGTTCTTGGACCTGACTCAGCCCTGGCCCCAGAATGATAAATGGTGACACACTTTGCCCAAGCTCCTCAGTGTCTACATTGATTTCAGGTCCTCTGCCAAGCACCATATGGTTTCCCAATCCCTGTCATTTCCAGCAATGTTCTCCCTAAGTAGGGCACTTTGATTAAATTGGTTCCATTGAATTGTGTAAAAGGTGGAGTTATGACGTTCTTTGTCACTGCTATTGTTGGTAATTAATATGTCTATTAATAGAAACATCAACAGAGTTAGGAAGTGGGGGAGGAGGTTGAGAAGGCGGTTGTATCCTGTTAACCCTCTCCCCTGCCAGATAAGAAGGGAGAGAATAAGCAATCAAGTAAAATCCTATGGCTTTTGACTAAACTTGGTTGGAAGGTGTGCAGCCTCTTTCTGCTCCCCAGAGGAAGGGAGGAGAGGTGGCAGTGCTCCTAGGGCCAGCTCAGAAACCAAGCTCGGGCTTTGATCACAACCAGCAGCAACAGGCTACTCAAGTCTTGGGTTTGGTATGCATGTGTAGCATAATTTCATTATTTTGAAGTAATTAAGTTGGCTTTTTTAAAGAAAAGCTTCAGATTTGTCCTGATTTGCAGTCTTCCCCCGCAATCCCTTTTGAGTAAAGCTTTGCAGGATGACTGAATTCTTAGAAGGACAGGGAAGATTGTCTGAGCATGTCTGGCCTCTCTTTAGTTCCCCTGAGAGGCTGCGTAACTCCTTGGGCAGCTCACCTCCTCCAGAAAGGAAATGGAAGCTCAGGAAGACGGGAGGCTTTCTCAGCCCCGAAGGGCCTCCTCCTTCTTAGAATCCAGAAGAAAGGAGAGACCTTGGAGAGGAGGGTAGAGGTCAAGTTAAAGAAAAAGGCCAGAGTCCTAGCTGGGTTGTGTGAAGGGTGAGAAAGAAAGCAGAGATTGGCAAGCAGAATTTGATTTGTGCACAGGGCAGATGGCTACCAATGTATGCTCTTTGAGACTTGAAGCTATTTTAAATACGTTTAAAGACTTAAAAGTAAATCATGTCTAAAGAACTAAAGGAAAGTATGAGGATAATGCCTCACCAAACAGAGAATACTGATGGAGACAGAGAAATTGTAATAAGCAACCAGACAGAAATTCTGGAGTTGAAAAGTACAATAATGGAAAAGAAAAATTCACTAGACAGAGCCAACAGCATATTTGAACAGGCAGAAGAAAGAACTAGCGAGCCTAAAGATCAGTCAATTGAGATCACCCAGTCTGAGGAACATAAAGAAAAAAGAATGAATAATAATAAACAGAGCCTCAGAAACCTGTGAGACGCCATCAAGCATGCCAAACACACGTAATGGAAACCCCAGAAGGAAAGGTGAGAAAGAAGTAGAAAGAATATTTGAAGAAACAAGGACCAAAATCTCCCCCAATTTCATGAAAACTATTAATCTGCGCATTCAAGAAGCTCAACAAACTCCAAGTGGGATAAACTTAAAAAGATCCACAGCTGCGCACATCAAAATGAAACCACTGAAAGACAAAGACAAATAATTTTGAAAGCACGAAGAGAGAAAAATTCATCAAATACAACGTTCCTCAATGATACCAACAGCTAATTTTACATCAGAAACCATGAAGGCTGGAAACAGTGGGATGGCACAAAGTTCTTAAAAAAACAAAGAAAGCTGTCAATCAAAAATTCTGTATCTGGCAAAACTATTCTTCAAAAATGAAGGATAAATTAAGACACGTACAGATATACTGAGAAAGTTTATCTCTAACCAGAGAGTTTGTCTCTAACAAGCCTGCCCTACAAAAAATAGTAAAAGCAATCCTTCAGGCTGAAATGAAAAGGCACAAGATAGTAATGTGAATCAACATGAAGAAATAAAGAGCACTAGTAAAAGAAATTATGAAGTCAGCTATAAAACACTACAAATTTATTTTGTTGTTCGTAACTCTTTTTTCTGATTTAAATAAAAAACTGCATAAGGCAATAAATATAAATGTATGTTGATGGACACAAAATGTATAAAGATGAAATTTGTGACAATAATAGCATAAGGGAGGAGAAAATGGACCACTTTAGAGCAACATTTTTGTATACTTGAAATTAAGTTGGTATTAACATGAACAGATGGTTATAAATTGAGATATTAATGGTAATCCCCAGGGCAACCACCAAGAGAATAATTCAAAAATATATAGTAAATGAAATAAGAGAATTAAATAAAACATCTATTTAACATAAAAGAAGGCAGTAATGAAAGAATACAAGATTTAAAAAGACGTATGATGTATAGAAGATAAATAGCAAAGTGGCAGACAAATTTTACTTTTTCAATTATATTAAATATAAATAAATTAAACTTTCCAATTAAGAGGTTGGAAGAATAGTTTTAAAAAACACGATCCAACTATATGCTGTCTGCAAGAGACACTTTAGATTTAAAGATACAACTAGATTGAAATTAAAAGGATGTAAAAGATATACAATGCAAACAGCAATAAAAAGAGAGTTGAAGGGGCTACACTAATATCAGACAAAATCGGCACAGTGGCTTGCACCCACAATCCCAGCACTTTGGGAGGCCAAGGCAGGCAGATCACCTGAGGTCAGGAGTTCAAGACCAGCCTGGACAACATGGTGAAACCCCGTCTCTACTAAAAATACAAAAAAATTAGCTGGGCATGGTGGTGGGCACCTGTAATCCCAGCTACTTGGGAGGCTGAGGCAGGAGAATTGCTTGAACCCAGGAGGCGGAGGTTGCAGTGAGCTGAGATCGCACCATTGCACTCTAGCCTGGGAAACAAGACGGAAACTGTATCTCAAAAAAAAAAAAAAAAACAAAACTCAAGTTTGAGACAAAAATTGTTACCAAAGACAAAGAAGGACACTTTACAATGAGAAACGGTCAATCCGTCCAGAATAAATCACAATTATAAATACATTCGAACCTAGCAAGAAAGCCCCAAAATACATGAAGCAAACGGAGGTCTTTGAGAGTAGAGAAGGCAGCTTGGTCCCTAAATATTTGACTTCCATAACCCATTATAGTGGTTAATATCCTATCACTAGGGACTCACTCCTTTGAGTTAAAGGTTTGCCTCCCTTACAGTTCTTTGTTAAAGTATAAATATGGCCCTGGACGCCACCAATTGTGTTGTAATTCTATTTAGCTGAGGTTGGTTCAAGCTCCATTGGAGCAGTGACTGATAGTGACAGAGACAAATGGTTGAGCCACTTTTGATAGACTCTGTAGGTATGGCCTGGCCTGGGCCCAGGAGGAAAGCAGGGAGAAGAAGCCTCTCTGAGTGGGTAGAAGTATTAAGAATAGAGAAAGAGTGTAGGATGGGGAGCAGGGAGAAAGCTAAGGTATCACAGGGGAACAAAAAAAGTCCCACAGAGAGTGTGGGGTGAAACAAATGCTAGACAAGGAGCAAAGCAGCTGGGGCACTGGGCTGTGATGAGGTTCTTGGTTTGGCAACTCAGGGCTGAGGGCAGCATCTGCCCCTGGAAGAAGCGAAAGGTGTAAGAACAGGGAGCAGGCGAGAGCCAGGGATGGCAATGAGCACAGGCCATTCACTGGTAAATACCCAGGAGTTGTGACCAGGTCTGAGCTGCTGAGTGGTTCCTGGAGCACCACAGAGAGGGAGGGAGAGAGGACTGGGTGCTGGGATCAGGCAACAGGCACTGGAAGGCTATAGGCACTGATAGAAAAACCAGGAAACTCAGGAACAAAGAACAGCAAGAGGCAAGCCAGACATGAGCTCAGAACTCGGACAAACGGATGCTCACACGAGGTTGTTTGTGAACGTGCCCAGTTCTGGGCAGATGCTTAGTAACTGTTAGCTGGTTCTAAATATAAAACTGAAGCAAGGGAAGTGGCCAGGACAGCAACTCGATGTTGACAACAAAAATAGCCCCTGCTTATTAACACCTCTTATATTCTGGGCACGTTGCTAGGTACTTTACATACATGACCTCATCTAATACTAAAATGACCCTGTGAGGTACACATTGAAAATCTCAATCTATAGATAAACGTGGATCCTGGTTAAGTGACTTGCTCAAGGCCATTACACGATGTGAATGACACAGAGCCAGAAGGTTTCTCTGGCAGCCTCTGGACCAGAGTGACAGCCCAGGGTGGCTCTGATCAACACGGTGGCTTAAAAGGAATGGGAGGAGGGGAGCTGACAGCTGGAGACAAGGAGCTTCTCAGTGTTCCTCTGGAGTCCCAATCCTCCACTCTTTTTTTAAAGACAGAACCTCATTCTGTCCCTCAGGCTGAAGTGCAGTGGCACCATCATAGCTCACTTCAAACCTCAAACTCCTGGGCTCAAGTGATCCTCCTGGCTCAGCCTCCTAAGCAGCTAAAGCTACAGGTTCACGCCACCATGCTCTGCTAATTTTGTGTGTGTGTGTAATGGTAGGGTCTTGCTATGTTACTCAGGCTGGTGTCAAACTTCTGGTCTCAAATGATCCTCTGGCTCAGCTGGGATTACAGGTGTGAGCCACCCCACTCAGCCCTCTCCTCTTTTTAAAAGGGGGATTGGGGAAGAGAGCATCAGAGGCCTGAAGACCCACCCTGCTCCTTTCTCTCTCCTTTGAAGACTCATGGTGATTTACCCCACATGCCAGAAGGCCAGGCACTAGGGCACTAGGGCCACCCTTTCCTGCCCTAAACCTTGCATGGCCTGTTTCTAAATGGAAGAATGCAGCGGAAAGCAGGGGCAAGGAATTAAGAATCAAGACATTTGTGGGCTTAGGGAACCCCAGGAATGGTCTGCTTGCCCCATAAATCCCAATAGCTATAGCTGCTGTTTGTCAAAAGCAGAAGAGTGAGTTTACTTTCTCCACAGCCACCATGATGTTCTATTCTTCCTTTCCCTTCACGCACATCACACACACACACACACACACACACACACACACACACACACACACACTGGAGGGCCACCTCTGGGTGACCCATGCATCCCCTCTCCCTGCCTCATCCTATTACTGGGACCATCACCACTGCTCTTCCCTAGGGGAAGGGAGTTTCCTGTGAATTCTCTTTAACCTTGGACTGGGGTCCAGGGCCAGCCGATGATGGAAAATAAATACGTCATCCTGTGCATCTGAGCAAGAAGAACTCAAAGCATCAAATATCTAGTCCCTTCATTTTACTGATGTGGTGGGGGCCAAGGAGGGAGTGGGCTTGCTTAGGGTCATGGAGCACCTCCTGGTACCCAGTCCTCATTTTTGTTCGGCACCCTCCATGGGTTCTCTGCTTCCTGCGAGTGCTCAATGAAAGAGAAGTCTGCAAAAAAGAGGGAGGTCCTTGCCTGGTGACCCAGAGAGCCTCTGACCGTTTTGGGAGTCTGGGAGGAGGCTACTGGAATGCCTTGAGAACTCTGGCCAGTGGTCTCTCCCCCATCCACATGGCTGTGTGGGGTTGTCTTCAACTATCTTGTTGGAAGCCTGTGGACACTTTCTGCCCCTTTCCCTCTCTCTGTGCCCCACTTGGTGTGGACTACCCACTTTCCTGTGGGGGCCTGGGTCTGCAGGCCCAGTGATTGGCAGTTATATTTGTAATAACTTTCATTCGACTTCCTGCTCAGGGCAAGAGTACTGTGACAGCCGGCTAGTGATGCCGGAGCTGGCTGGGAACTCACCACCAGCCAACTGCAGGGATCCCACGGGGCCCAGATCACTCCCCCAGTCCAAGTGCCCTGTGCTATTGCAATCGGGGGTGCTGAAGCCAGCAGCTACATTCTGTTCACTTCTCAAACACCAGCAAAATGTCAACATCACAGCCACACTGAAAAAAAAAATACAGTGTTCTGAAATAAAGTAAAAGAAAATAAAATGAAGTCCGTAACTATGGCCCTCGCGTTGGGCCCCACTGCCTGCATGTCAGTCTACCCTGTTAATCATCACGTATGATTTTTCAAAGAGCTATTTTGAGAAACATTTAGAAAATGGCTTTTCTATAGCTATATATACCTCATTTATACCCTCCAGAAATGGTCGCTGTTTAGCAGCAGATGGCTTTTCTCCACTAGTTTTCTTTTCATTTCTCAGTCAAAGTTAAGTGGGAAGTCAACCCACTCCCTAACCCCAGGCATCCACTTATCACCCCCAGTCCACCTGGAGTCAGGGTTGTAGGTGGGGGTAAGGAGGAAAGGCTGTCGGCTCTCCCTAAGGCACCGTTCCAGAAAACCCAAGGGGACAAAGGCAGCGGGCATGGTGCTGAGAGGGAAGGCTCAAAGCTGGGATAAAGGAAAGAGCGGAGCCCCCGGGTCGGGGGTAGAATAGAACGTGGCCGCCCTGGTTTGCTGCAGTCAACAACTTGGGTATCTCAAGGTCCGCGAAGCCTGTATAAAAGTATCCCTTTGGCCGCTGGAGAACAGGGGCCAAGCAAGATTAACTACCCTGGCAGCACCTGAGGGCTGTACCTTTGGCCTGCAGGAAGCCGCAAGTCGGGCCCGCATGGTTGTCATGGCAACCGCAGTGCTGAGGTTCCGAAGGGCAAGGGGAGGAGAAGGGGGGTGGAGAAGGCACGTGGTGGCTTTTCTGGAAAAGCCTATCTGTTTCTTTCCCTTAGGAAACTAAGTCAGGGCACACAACAGCAACAACAAAGGAGGGACGGGCATCTGGGGTCCAGAAAGAGAAAGGAGAGAAAAGACTCTGAGACGCTCCAAGAGCAGCTCTCCTGATGGGATGCGCTTCCCTTCCTTTTGGGGGAGGTGAGTGACTGACAAAGAAAAGGACTGGGCGGGTCCCCGTGGGCGGCATCTGTGCAGGAGCCGTGTGCAGGATCAGGGCAGGCTCTGTGACCTCAGGCTTGCAGGGGGCAGTCCTGGTAGGACCCTATCAGCCACAGCAGGATTTCTTCTTAGCAGGGTGGCCGACCTGAATGGTGTCCTCTCTCACTGTGTCTTCTTGCTCCTTGAGGAACCTGGGAGAGGGGAAGAGGAGTGTCAGTGATGGAGAAGTTGATAGGCCCAGGGGCTGGCAACCTGGACCAGCCACCCTCAGGTCACAGGCCATCTGGGCCACACGGAGAGAACCCACCCTCACCACGGCATCAGAGACAGTCCTGAACATCTCCCCCTGGACAGTACAGGTGCAAAACTGTAATTGTAAAGCCAGAGAGTTTAGTCGACATGGATCCTTTAAGACATCTCCTCCAGGAAGCCTCTCCTGATCCTCTAGGTAAGCCTAAGTGCCCCTGACAGCATCTGACCCTTCCTCTGTCATGACCCCACCACCCAGCGTCACAATGCGTGGCTTCCCTGGCTGTCTCCCTCGGCCGAAAATGAGTTGCTTGGGACCAAGACTTATCTTTTGTCTCTGTGCCTCTGCAGCCTATCACAGTAACCAGCACACAGGCAAGGCTCCAAAATATACTGATGGGTTGTGATCTCTGCAGTAGGGCTGTGCCATGTGTCCAATGCTCCAGATTAATTGTAGGTGAGGAATTAAAACTAATGGTAAACACCTTGTCTCTGCTTTATACTTTCAAAACGCTTTTGCATTACACATCTCCTTTGATTCTCTCAACAACCTGTGAGTGGGCAGGGAAGGAAGGCATGATTGGTGTTCCTACCTTCCTGACAAACCTCAGAGAGGCAGGGCATTTGCCCAGGGAGTCAGGGGCAGAGAAAAGCCTAGAATGTTTCCTTCTGATACTCCATAACCCCAACACCTCGTCAATGCATAGAGGAGTTGTTCTGCGCTCTTAATTACTCAAAAGAAAAATATTTTTAAATGCCCCAGAATGAGTGCTGAGCACAAAATGGGCTCTGTTAAGTATTTATTGGATGGATGAATAGATGGAATGAAATGACGGCCTAGATGGATGAATGAATGAGTGAATGCTTAAGTACTGGAAATGAGTCCCAGCGTGGTTTTGTTGTTTAAATTTTTGGTGTAGGCAGGGCCTTAAGGAACCAGTCTTTTCATGTTACCAGAATCATTACCTTGGTTACCTCCCATTGATTTCCCATCACAGCCCCTCTTCTTTCTGGTTTCTACACCCACTCCTTCCTCCCACACCCAGGAACTCACATTATAACCCAATCTTGCCCCCAGTTGGCTTCCAGCTAGTCCCTGCTAAGACTTCAGCCAGTGCTGAGGAGCCTCTGATCTGACCTTTCCCAGAAGGATTTGCATTTAAAAAGAGCATCCCTAGGAAAAGGTGGCCTTTAAGACTCAGAAGAAGACTGCCATGGGGGCGACAGGCAGGGATGCTTTCTTTCCCAACAGCATTATTTCAGAAAGCTCTTCCTGATGTTGCAATCCCATACAAAGGCCTAGGACCCCATTGCCTGTTCTCAGAGGGCTCCGGCCAATAGGGAGGAAAGGGGGGTCAGAGGCGTGGCCTGGGTGGCGGGAAATACAGTACCTCCCTGAAGGCAGACACAGCTGGACACAGCAGTTACTGCACCTGGGGAGCGAGCACGTCTCTTTACCTGGCCAGATGGAGCAGGGACTCTTTGGTGTTGTGACCAGAGTAGGCGCTGCATTCATAGAAGATCAGATTGTTGTCCTGGAATCATAAATCAGAGTGAATATAAGAGTACTGGAGTGAGAGGGGACTGTGGGGGGTGGTGGAAGAGCCCCCTTGTGCATCTACCTACAGCCTTCGCTTCCTCTCACAAGCCCCTTGACCTCCTCATAATCATTCCTCACTCCGTACATGGCTGATTTCTGTCTCCACAGGCTCCCTGACTAATGCAAGCTCTGTAACCATCTCCCAGGTGAGCTATAACAATTGTAAAACAGCGAAACCATACGCTGTCTTAGTGCCTCTTTATACTTCCCCAAATTACTGTCAAGTACACACATGCTCATTCCAGGTTACACCAGCCCTGTGACTCAGCCAAAGACACAAAGGCCAGGGCAGGCAACATTCTTCCCCCTTCACAAGCAGGTAAGCTGCTGTGAGAGAGGGCGCTTGGCTGGCTTGTTCAGTCCCACAGTGAGCCCATGGCAGACCCCCTTGCAGCATGCCTTCCCCAAGACAGTGGCATTCCGTAGGCCTCGGGACAGTTTCACGAGGCACTCCAGTAGGAATTCTCTTTCGCACCAGTCAATTAATACTCTAGCTGCCCTGGCTGTCAGCACTGGTGCACCGGACCGGCCATCAGCTCATTAGGATGAGGTTGTGCTGCCTGCATGGTGTGGGAGCCTTTGGCTAAGGCTCATCGTATTCCACTGATCACTCCCATTAACAGATAACTGGCGTCATGACGACAATGCTGATGGCACAGGGCCCTGGTTTTAGATGGCCTCTTCTTGGAGGCTGATGCCCTGAGGGGATGCAGGCCAGCTGAGTGAGGACAGTTCTGTGGCTGTAGCTCAGGAGGTTCTGCCATGCTCCCAATGCAGCTTTCTCCACCTACACCCACAGGGAGCTCCGCCCTCTGCCCCTCTCACCCAGCCCCAGGGGCCCTATCTCTCCCTGTCTGCCTTTCTCTCAGATCTGCAATCTCTTGGGTCAGCCTGTCAAAGAGTAGAAGTTCCATGGGGTTGGAATGGTGGGGAGAGAAGGACATAGAGTAGAAGCTCCATGGGGTTGGGGAGAGAAGGACATAGGACTTAGAACTGGAAGACATGATTTGCCTTCCTGCTTTGAGTTCTGATCCCACCTCGGATGAGCTGTGATAATACAAATGTATCACTTAACTCCTGAGCCTCAGTGTTTTTTTTTTTTTTTCACTGACAAAAAGAAAGAAAGAAAGAAAATAAAAGAAAATGGATAGAATCTTTAGGTCCAGGTGTATTTTGAAATCCAGAATTTTCCGAATCTTAGAAAAGTAATACATGTATATACTATGCATTATATAACACCCTCAGTGGATTTCAGACAGCACTCTAGAATCAAACATATTACTATTGCTTCAGTGAGACATTTGAATATTTACCTTTTCAAAGTGAGGTTATAACCATGAATAGCCTCATGTCACTTCTGGTCAGATTTTTCTGCCAGATAAAATGCAAAACAACCCTTTCTGTTTTCAAAGCTTTTTGGATTTTGGACTTGTGGACATGTAACTGTCTAGTGACCCTCCATGTAGACACCTGTCAGGCCCTTCCTCCTCCTTTTTCCTTGAGTCTTACCATCTGTGCTCATTCTCCCAGGCTCTGAACTCATGAAACCCTGTTTAGGATGAGCATGCGAAGAATTACAGAATCATGGGGCTGGTAAGCACCCCATCCTCCCAGACACACAGTTTCATGAAAACCAAACTCTGAGGCAGTAAAAGAAGTCAAGGAACCACGCTTTGTTGCCTGATTTCCGTTAATCCCCATTGATTCCATTTTTGGGCAAGAGGCCCCATGTTTATTTTAATGGTAGGTTTTCCAGTGTGTCTCCTGGGTTTATCTTGAGTTCACGACTTTGAGGCTCCATCCTGACGGAAAGGATGAACTCTCCAACGCAGTGGTCTACAGAAGAACACACTGCTTTACAGACAGTGAGCTTCTCATCCCTGGGGCTGATCAAGTGGAAATGCAGATTGGAGGGGGATTGAAATAAGTAAACTATTGCTATCTTAGAATTTATAATTCTGAGTTACAAGGAAGGGACTTTAGGATAATTTCCCATACCCAAGTGGTCCCTAACCAACCCTGTCTTGCAACCTGTGGCTTTCTATGCAGAGTTCTACATGCACAGGAGCTGGGCCATTCCCACGATGCCAAGACAACCATCTTTCCCAGTTGCTGCCTTCCTATGGCACTTCCAGAGAAAGCCCCCACCAAGGCTCCTGGGCACTTGCCCGACTTCCCTCGGGGTTACACTCTGTTGCTTGCTCTTTACCTTGGCAAGCTGCTCTCCGAGGCCCCGGGGGACTTCCCGCTCTTTCTCGTTGTCAAGCTTATTACCCAGCAGAAGAACAGGAACCCGGTCTCCCACAGCTTCCTGCAGAACAGAAAATGTTTTCAACTGAGAGGGGTGTCATAGGATTGCCCAGAGGGCAGACTGACAATGTCAGCTGGACAGATGGGACCTGGCTTAAGAATCCCCTGCTGCCGTAAAAAGTGAGGCCGTAATAGAATCATCCTGAAAGCAGAAAACAGCTGCCTTCTCCAAGAGCCTCAGTTTATCACACTTCTGCAAGGTGCCCTAGGCCTGCCTGTGCTGTCTCCCAGTCCCTGTGTGTGCAATGACCACTCCCCCTTCACGATGCTCCTTGGATCTTAGATGGAACAGCAAGCCCCCCAGGTGTGCTGGATGAGGGGAAAGTTGATGCCAACAGGCCACATGCCCCCTTCCAGGGTATTCCTAAATGGCCAGGCTTAGTCCGATGGACCAAGGCCATGAATGCCCCATGGCTTGGAGTTGTTCTGGAGGCTGCTTTGATTAGAAACTGTATCACCAGAGGCCTCAGGATAGCACATAAGCTTCTGAGGGTTGGATCCAAATCTGCCTCATGGTCTTGCGCCCACAAGGCTCCATAAATGACTGCCATGTGCCTCGCTGGAGGCGGGCACCACAGACCCCTGTCACTGGGTGCTTTGGCTCTGAAGAAAGCCCTGTATGAGAAGGAACGTTGTGGCCACAGCAGCTGCACTGCTTGGGCCAGAAGTCACAGGTTTATTCAAGGTATCACACTGTTTACTCGCACAGTGACTGTGGCTTACCAGCCAGGGGCCTCCTCCCGGGTCTCCACCTCCTCCCTGGTGAAAAGAGCACTGTAGGTATCTCTCCTCAGGGCGCCCAAAGGACCCGGGACCACCGACTGCCATTCAGTGAGTGAATGTGGTAATATGCACATTGAAGAAGGTTGTTATTTTTACTTAAATATTTAATTAGGGGCTTTTAATCATAATTTAGTAACAAATAGTTACTCATTGTAGCTAAATGTTTTACTAAATAGAGGGACCTGTGGGATAACAGAAGCTAATAAGCATTTACAGTTTTGCCAATACTTTAGCTGCTTTACTTGAGCATTTCAAATAAATGTCCAAAGTCCATCTTACAGGTATACCGATTTTAAGTTTAAATGCTATTATGTTTGAAATTAAGCCTCAATGTTTCCTTAATCTGTGCATTCATTTTTAGTGCAGTTCAATAGGGGGAAAAAATTCTTATTTACCAAACGAGAAAGTTAAGGCTCAGAGAATCCAAAAGAACCTTCAACACCATAAGCACTGAATTATGAGAACTCTTGAGTATATGGGTCCTCATTCTCAGCCTTTTCCTCTAGATTCTTATTTCCAATCAAGTCTCCGCTACTTAGTGTCTTATTAACTGGAACTCTCTAAACACGGTATCTATTGGGGAGATGATACTGTGTGTTTGCAATGATGACTCAAAGGCACTACAAGATCTTACGGTGTCTTCTGACCCCTCGAAAATAGATTAAATTCCGGAGACTGCAGTTGATGTGCTAAGTGGATTGTACATATTCCAGCTACTTGAAGGTGAGAAAGCCACTCACGGCATATATGAAATCCTGTGGCCCCCCCATTAGCTAGGGCGTTCGCTAATGGGAACATCCCCCTCCTCTGACCATGCTGTGCCACAGGATACTTGTGTGAAGAGCTTTTCACGGAAAGGGAAGAAAGGAGGAGGAAGCAGGGAAATGGGCCAAGCAGCTTGCTGTTTAGAGCACATGGGAGAGAGATATTTGTAGATTTATGTGTGAGGAATGATTAAGGCTTGTGGGATTTCTTGACATGGAAACTCTGAAAATATGAGCATCAGACTTGAAATCCCAGGGCAGAATTCTACCCCGGGTTTTGCTATTATTTGGAATGGGCGATGGCTTGCAGAGGGGATGATGGATACTGAATGACCCAGTAGGATGAGGTAGGGAATGGGTCATAAACCCAACATCTGGGTCCTGTGCACCATAAACAGCAATAGTGTCTTCCCTCCTGGGAAAAGAAAGGGCAGGTTTCTTCTTTTTTTGGGGGGGAGGCCGAGGTGGGTGGATCACAAGGTCAGGAGTTCAAGACCAGCCTGGCCAAGAGGGCGAAACCCTGTCTCTACTAAAAATACAAAAATTACTCGGGTGTGGTGGCGGGTGCCTGTCATCCCAGCTACTCCGGAGGCTGAGGCAGAGAACTGCTGGAACCCGGGAGGCAGAGGTTGCAGTGAGCTGAGATCCTGCCACTGCACTCCAGCCTGGGTGACAGAGCAAGACTCTGTCTCAGAACAAAAAAACAAAAACAAACAAACCAAAAACAAAACAAAACAAAAAAAAAAACACCAAAGCAATTCCTGGATATAAAAATAAAGGAGCTTAGAAGGAGCAGAAAAAAAAAAAAAGTTAAAAGCAAAGCACCCAGCAGGAGCTGCGGTTTCTTTGTATTGTTCTTTTCTTACACAGCCACTCTGGACAACTCGTTCCCCTCCAGGGACCCTGGCCTGCCACGGATAAAGGAGAATTAGACTCATCTCCAGAGATTTGGCAAAAACAAATGAGAATATCCACAAGACCAGAGAGTGTGCTATCACAGTCAGTCACCATCTCCCCGGCCCGGGTCATCAGTCTCTGACACAGGGGCAGGGAGAGGAGCTGGTATTGGGGTAGGTATCTCATGGTCCTCTCTGACTTCAGCCCCAAAAGTCTTGAACTATCTGTTTAAACTGTATACCTTTCTCATACCTAACTAGGTTTTCAGCCTGCACACCACTTGGCACGAGATGTTCAGAATTACCTCCTAGATGAAGCAACATCTCCTTCAAGCCTCTTAGGGCTTTGGTGAACAGGTCTCAGGTCTACTCAAACTCTGATGTTGAGACTGTGAGAGATGTTGGTAAAAATCCCATCGGCGTGACAGGTTGCAGTGAAGTCATCTTAGCTTCTTCAGCAGGCACACAATCTCTCTTTGGGAGACGTGGGTTCTGCCCCAGCTCTGTCACCATCTCTCCACGTGACTCAGCTGAGTCTCTCCTCTTTTCTGTGTCTCTCTGTTCTAAAGCCAGGTTCTGTTCTATGACCCTCTCACAGAGAGCCCTCCCTCCACCTTCAGTCATTTCAGCTGACTTTCTGTGAACTTGAGCTTGTTGGAAGACAGACTTGTGGAAATTCAAAAGATCACCCATCTCTGACTTTAAATAACAAGAGCTGTCAACTTGGAGCAGTGGATTGGCATTCAGCTCAGAATGTGCAGCTGTTGGGTTTGGTTGGTTGTTGCTTGTGTGCATGTGTGTGTGCGCGTGTGTGTAGGTTTTAATATCTATTTGCTAGGAGGCATGAAAAAGCACTTAGCTGGGATAGTGCTGCTATTTCTCTGGAGCCAGAGCAAGAATTTTTTCAGCACATTAAAGCATGCAGTTATGCTAAGAAAAAAATGACTGCAAAATTATATCTTGGGGGTTTCCATATTTATCCATCCCCTGGACTATGAGTCAAAACAAGATTTATTTGTGTGGCTCGTTTTAAACTGCCAGCACTTCCAGCTCAACTTGGAACGTGGAGAAAAAAAATCAAACTATTTTTTGCACCATGCTGTACATTGTCACCAATGACAAAGATCGCAGAATGAGGTTTAGCTAGCAGCCCAGGAAGGGAGAGGGAAGTGGGCCAGGACCCCTTGAGCTGAAGAACTGTCCTGCTTTGTGAGAGAAGCAAGAAGGACTGAAAAGTAAATGAACACCTGCTTTTCAGGAGCAGATTTCAGCCACGGACCACAGGACAAGAGAGAAGCAGTGCAGTGTGGCAAAGCCCTCGCTTCTGCATCGGGTGGTGCTGCTGACAAGTGTGGGCACCTCTGGGAAAGTCACTTCCTCTTTTTGGATCATAGTTTTTCTGACTTATAAAACAAGAGGTTGCATTAGATTAATCTCCACGTTTTTTTCCAGCTCGGAAACACTTGTCCATTCGGCTTAACTCCGCCAATTCTATGTCACTTCCTCGACTTATACACCTAGCAATCTAGTGCTATCAGAACGGCAAGAGGCTCTCAACTAGAAGTTCAGCATCCCAGGACTGCAGACACTGGGGGCCAGCAATCTGGCTCTGGGGGAAATACCAGGCCATACGGGCTTGTACAGGCTGGCGTTCTAAATTCTATTTTCACTACCCGACACAGGCCCCGGAGTCTTCTGAGGTCCTGTTTGTCCCATGGCCACACATGGGGCCTTAGAGCCTGACTAGTTTCCTTTCCAGATTGGAATGGTTAAACCAATTCTACCCAACTGAGATAAGAAATCGGGGGTGGGTTGGAAATGCCGAGTTGGCTGAAAGACTGCCTGCGGTGACTTCCCATAAGGCACTCAGGAGAACGGCACAGAGTGCGTCTGGGCCCTGCTTGGGCCTCTTCTGCAGAAGGCCTGCAGGCAAGGTAAAGTTGTCTGGGCTGGGTGAAATAGCAGAACAAGTGCAAGGCCACAGCCTTCCCACCTCATCAAGCAGCACCGGTGCTCTCTTGCACCAAAGGATTTTGGTTCCCTCTGGGCTGGAAGGACTCTCCAGAATCTTCTCACCACACACATTCCTGCTCCGTCTTGGCCTCCCAGAGACGGAGTCAAATGCCATCACACACTAGAATTTGGGGGCCAGGAAGGGGCATTTGGTCTGCTTCCTCGTTGAATGATTGGCCAAAGTTTCATGGCCAGGAAGTGACCAAGATGGGATAGTAAGAACTTCCTTTCAGGGAGCTCCACTACCTCCCCCAAGCATCTGTTGCCACCCCACACAACCTCTTCCAAGAGTAAGTCTTTCCCATGCAGGCACGTACAGCCACTGAAGCCCTTTTGTCTTGTATGCTTTTCAGGTTGAGGGAGGAAGGGGGACTGTGAACAGCTGGCCACCATTCACTTACTAATAAGGCTTCAGAACCTTGAAGACTGTTATTAAAGCTCCCCCTCCACCCTCCCATCTCCGGGCGAGGGAGTTGGTAAAGTGCTTGGAGCTCTTTGGAAAAATAAGGTGCTCCACAAATATAAGGTACTTATTATTTTCAGTTCCCCTCAGATCAAATTAGGTGTCAAGTTTTAATCTATCACCTGACACCTCTGATTGCTGGTTGCCAAGGCAGAATGACTTAGCTTTTCAAGAATCTAGAGCATAATTGCATTTCTGATGCCACCGTTCCACACCTTTGACACACACTCTGCCATTTGACACGGCCTCCTGCGCTTGTTTCTGAAACTCTGCGCTGCTGAACTGAACGTGTTTCCTGGTCTATCCTACTGAGTCCCAGAGCTCCTAGCGTGTGCTGGACATGCCGTAGAGGCTTAGTAAATTCTTGGTGAGGGGTCACAGGTGTCTTTGAAAATGATTGAGAGCTCTTCTACTCAAAGGGTCATCCCTGGACCACCAGCATCAGCCTCACCCGAGAACTTGCTAGAAACACAGAATCTCAGGCCCCAGCCCTGACTTGCTGAAGCAGAGACTGCATTTTAAGAAGGTCCCCAGGAGAGTCCTATATACATTAGGGTTCAAGGAGCACTTGTTTAGGCCAGGAACAGTGGTGGCTGAGAATCAAAATTCCCTGGGGAACTGTTTTTTTTTTTTTTGCAGGCCCTGAATCACCCTGGGAGAGAAGGCCCTGGCCTCTGTTCCCTTTAAAAGCTCCACATGTGATCCTGATGTTCATCCAGGTTTAGAATCATCAATTAGAGCTTAAATGTATCTTCGGCTAATATCTTAAAAAAAACAAAAACTCAAACTACAAATCACATAGAAAAGCCCTGTTTACACATAAACCATTCTGATTTAACCATGGATAGATTCCCCATCTGAGCCGGGCTTCCCGAGCCACAGACACACCAAGGCTTCCCTGGGCCTCTTAGCAGCCACACGGCGCGGATGCATTCCAGCCCTGTCCCACAAAGGAATGTTTCTGGGGGGTGACTAAACTCATGCTTCAAGCTGTGATGACGGCCTTCTGAGATTTCTTCACCTCCACCACCAAACTGTTCCATGTCTTCTTCTAGATCCCAGGCTCTGTGCCAGACAGGAGCCTTAGAAAAGACACCCCTTAATGACAGCAGAGAGCACAGTTCCACCAATTTGTCACCATCCATTCCCATTCATCCCAGACCACCTGGAGGCTTAGCCCTAGCACACAGCACAGTTTAGATATTGGGGGACAACTAAATGTCTGTGAAAAGGACAGGTGACCTGGAGAAGTTAGGGCTTCCCTTTCTTCACTTTTGAAGGAGATGGCTATACTAGACGGGAGATTTTCAAAGGGAATCCCTTTTGTCTAACAAAATTGTACTTGACCTCCAATATGCTGAAAAAGGCAAGGCAGCTCTGACAGAGATGGGGGACCATGACCACTAAACCTTCCCCTGCCACCCCACTATCTCTGGGGAATGTCAGTCTGATTCCAGGGCTCCAAGGAAGAAAGTCTGGAAACCCCTGGATTAGGTAATCCCTAACATCTCTCCTGGTGCTTAACTTCTGTAAGGAAGATAAATCTGCTTAGTGCTGCCAATAACAAAAGTAAAAAAAGAAAAGAAGAGAAAAATCACGTCATAAACTCCAAAGTTTAGAAAGGAATTACGGCCGGATTCACCCATACCATTTGCTTTCATTATTAGTTTGGTGTATAGGCAATCTACCAGCTACATTTCAAAACTTGCATTTTTCTCATTTATAAGTGCGTTAGGCACTGTAATTTTGAGAAATAATACGTATTAGGCAAATTCTTGAGAAACCCTTGAATCTGGCTTCCATTCTGTTCCTTATTTTTTCTTGGTAATCAGAAGGATGCAGATTAACAAGAGAGAGATGGGTGACCTAGACAGGCAAAACTGCAGAGAAACAGATTTGGGTGAAAGGGATCACGGATCTTAGAGCCGAAAGGGTCAAAGACATTGACGACTCCAAGATTCTGCCTTCAGAGCAATGTGGTATCCATTCATTCATCCAGTAGTTCTTGGCCTCATGCAAAGCATCCAGGTTATGGCAAAGAGGATGCAGCTTCTGTTCTTAGGTAGCACAGAGACACAGGCTGGTAAACAAGCGATTTGTAGCAGCGTGATAAGTATGTGATGGTATATGCAAGGTATTATGGACTTGGAGCAGAGAGCTGAACATAAGCTTCATGAGGGCAGCAGCTTTGTCTCTTTTATTCACTGCTAGGACTCCCAGGCCCTAGAATAGTGCCTGCAGGTGTTTTTAACAAATACATGAACAAACCATGAATCCTGCTGGTGGAAGGGGTGGGACATCCTACTTGGCTGTTCTGTGAGGGAATCAGCTGAGGCCTGGTAAAGAGCAATTTGTAGCTTGTCCACACTGGCACTGGTCTTGAGAAGCCTGCATTGGAGTGGTGGAAAAACTTTTAAAAAGCACGTACAGGCCGGGCGCGGTGGCTCATGCCTGTAATCCCAGCACTTTGGGAGGCTGAGACGGGCGGATCATGAGGTCAGGAGATCGAGACCATCCTGGCTAACACGGTGAAACCCCGTCTCTACTAAAAAAATACAAAAAAACTAGCCAGGCGAGGTGGTGGGCGCCTGTAGTCCCAGCTACTCGGGAGGCTGAGGCAGGAGAATGGCGTAAACCCGGGAGGCGGAGCTTGCAGTGAGCTGAGATCCGGCCACTGCACTCCAGCCCGGGCTACAGAGCGAGACTCCGTCTCAAAAAAAAAAAAAAAAAAAAAGGCACGTACAAAGCGACACATTGCAAGTAGGAATCATAAAAGTAGAGTCTCCCAGATAATTCAGAATGCAAAGATAACACAGTTGCTCTTGGGCCCTGCCAAGACCCTTGATTTTGAGGTGAGCCTGGAGCCCTCACATTCTGGATCAACCTCCTCTTGTGTGAAGAGCTGTGACAGAGGCCCCCAAACATTGCATGGTGTGGCTCCCGGGCAGGGCATAGCTGGGCCTACTGGAGCTGGAAAGCCTCAGGGGGTGGGGAGAGGTGCTGGTGAGAATGAGGGAAGCATCTGGTTGTGACTCGAACACTGATTTCTCCAGGACCCTTCCTTGACACTCCACTATGTCCCCTCTCCCAATCCAGTCCCCTTCACTCATGGCCCAGCAACGACGCAGCTGCTGGCATCATCTGGATTTCCCGTATCCCTCTCTCCACGAGGGCAGGGACTGTGTCTGTCTTGTTCATTTCTGGGTCCCCAGTAACTAGCCTGGTACCAGGAACTCGGATGAACAGAGGAACAAATGCCTGCATCAGTTTGTTCCTGGAAAAGGCAAGTTCTGGATCAGATTTTGAAAGTGCAGAGGCTCAGGTGGGAGATGGACAGAGAAGAAAAGAGAAGCTACAATCAAGCCTCAACGCTCCTAGGAAGGTCGCCAGCTCACCTCCACGCTGCTCAGCCACCGCCGGACCGACAGGAACGACTGCTTGTCTGTGAGATCGTACATGACGATGACACCATCGGCCTTTCTGAAGAACTGCTGGGTGATGCACCGGTACCTGCCACAGAAGGGTCACGGGTCAGGCATGCATGACCTTCCCGCTGGAGCCCAGAACTTCAGGCAGCTCCTCACCTCTCCTGCCCAGCCGTGTCCCACAGCTGCAGGGCCACCTGAGAGTCGTCCACATTCACCGTCTTCACACGGTAATCAATGCCTGCAGGGTGAAACGGGCCTGTCAGGGCTGCCCTGGGCCAGGGGCACCTCACTTCCAAATCAGGAAATGAGGCTTCCAATGTCTGAAGTCACATCAGGCCCACGGTGACAACCCTTCCTGTGCAGCTCGTGGGAGGCAAAATGGAGAAAAGAACAGAGCCCTGGACGGGGAGGCATGGGACTTCAGCTCTGGTCCTGTCTCTGCCACTTATTAGCTGTGGAACCTTGATCAAATCACTTAACCACTCTGAACTGCGGGCTCTTCACTGTAATACAAGCCATATGGTCTTTCTTTCCCTCCCTCCCTCCCTCCTTCCCTCCCTCCCTCCTTCCCTCCCTCTTTTCCTTCCTTCCTTCCTTCCCCCTTCCTCCCTCCCTCTCCCCCAACTTACTCTTTCTCTTTCTTTCTTTCTTTCTTTCTTTCTTTCTTTCTTTCTTTCTTTCTTTCTTTCTTTCTCTTTCTTTTTTCTTTCCTTCTTTCTCTTTCTTTTCTTTCTTTCTCTCTCTTTCTTTCTTTCCTTTCTTTCTTTTTTCTTTCCTTTCTCTTGCTTTCCTTCTTTCCTTTCTCTCTTTCTTTCTTTCTCTTTCCTTCTCTTTCTCTTTCTTTCTTTCTTTTTCTTTCACCTAAAATACTTTAAAAGGCCCCCTAGTAAAAATCAAATGTCCTATGGGGATGGGCTCCATCAACCAATCCAAAGGTATGTGGAGGAAGAAGCAGGAGGGAAGGAGGAACAGGAGGAGGAGGGTGGGAACTGGCAGGTAGAGGAAAGGACAGAACAGAAGGGGTAAGAGAAAAAAGTCACAGGCAACGTTCACCCTTGACATGGGTTAGAGCTCCTAAACCTACCACTGCGCTGTTCACAACCATCTCTCCAGGGCTGTGACCCTACCTGGGGTCCTCAACCCCAGAGAGAGGGGCTAGGTCAGTGAAGTGCATTCTGCACCCCACAGCAGCTCTCAGAGGTCAGGACCTCAACACAGGCGTTTCGATACAGGTCTCCACTTCCGCATCCTGTAAGGATATTCGCAAAGGCATAAAGAGGTTCAAAAGTACATCCCACCGCCACCACCAGAAGTTCCAGACCTTAGAGCTTTAGGTTATCTCCCACAACCTTCAGAAAGGCCTCTGGAGGGCTCAGGAAGACAAACAGCAACAGCAGCTTGGACAGATAGAGACAGAAGAGACCAAACAGATAACAAAGAGGCAGTAAATGGAAAAGGTCATCCCAGCCACTGCTGCTGGGCAAAGGCTAGTGCATTAAGGACTCACGAGTGAGGAGAGGTGGGAGGATCATCCACTTCCAGAATGTCAGGGGCAACAGGGAGTCCGGAGGCCCTCTGCTTCACAGATGGGGGCCAGAGAGGGGTGCAATTGTCTGGGCTCAGAGTGATTTCTCCCATTAATAGAATGCTATTTCCAGTGTTTCTGTGTGCTGCCTCTCTACCTTCACAGAGTCCCCCTGTGACATCCATGTGAGTTATCTGCATACACATGTGCACACACGCATGTGTACTCATGCACACACATTCACACACACACCGAGAGATGAAGCACAAGTCATGAGCAGTCGTGCCTTGCCCGAGCTGGTCGGTAGCGATATCGAGGTGAGCTGCAATCCCAGCTCCGAGGCTGATTGCCACTCCTGTAGCCAGACTCAGGGCACAGGACACGGGCAGCTTTGTTTCACTAGAAGGCCCAGGGCTAAGTGCTCCCAGCAAAACAGATTACAGTGGCTGGAAGGTGAATCCAAGGGTGCGTTTTTCTTCCTGGCTAGAAGTGGAGGGGCTTTCCTGGTCTGTGCTCCGGGAGACAGAAGGGGCTGCCTGCTTTCTGGTAACAACTGAAGGGAAAGGCATCCATGGTCATACAGCTTCAGGGCCAGATCCAAAACCAGCCAGTGCTCCCCGAGTTCAGAGCCCTCTGCCTGCTGGTAAGGCTCGCAGGTAGAGCAGCAGGGAGTTTGCTGGGGAGCAGGGAGTTTGCTGGGGCAGCTGGGTCTTAGTTGCCCTCAGCTCCTGCTCCACCTCATGGGCTAGGCGCTTTGCTGGAGGACAGGCAGCTGTCTCTGGCAAGGAGTGAGATGCGCAAAAGAGTGTGCTGGAAAAATGTTCTGTGCCGTGGTGAGCTTGGTGAGACTCTCTGCTGGACAGGCGATGTGTTTCTCTCTGCAGCCTCAGACAGGCAGGCTGAGGAAGCAGATAAACAGGCTCTCGGGGGCTGGGTGTGAGGGACACAAGGAGAAGACGAGGGGGTGGGGAGGAAGAGGCAGCGTGTGCAAACATGAAGCCAGAGAACACAAGTCCAACAGGATAGTAACACGGAGTAACTGGGGACCAGAGGGCCTGGATTAAACTGATTTAAAGACGACCACCAGTTCTGAAATCCCAGGAGTCAAGAGACCTGTGTTGTGCGTTCCTGTCTCAGCTCTGCCACTGACCATGGATGCAGCTCATTTTGGGGGGATTCTCTCTCCTCATCAGTAGACGGCAGTGGGATGGAGGTATGAAGGGATGAAGGGGCTAAGTTGGATGTTCACAGTGTTTAGGTGCAGCTGGAGCATTCAGCTAACACATCGAGGTGACCCTTGTTTGCAAAAGAATTGCTTCCCGAAGAATGGCTCAAGTCAGGAGCCTCCTGGCACCTTGAAAGGTGCTGTGGAGATGGTGTGGGTTAGCGCTGGGCTGATGGTTGCCAGGAGGGTGACCTTAACCTTTCTCGAGGTGACAGCCCTGAGCTGTCATAAGGCAGGAGCGAGGGGGAGCAGTGGCAGCAAGTTGCTCTGGAGAAATACCCTCGGGGGCTGCTGCAGGGATTTCTCTGTAGAGATGGGCAGTGGGACAGACACTGGACCGGTGGCCAAGAAAGGGCCGGGGCATTCTGCCAGAAACAGCTTCTGGAAGAAACACCTTGGGTTCTGGCCTGTGACTTAATGCAGGGAGGTTGTGAACCAATGTGGTGTAGTGGGAAGAATGCTGGACTTAGAGTCCTGGGTTCCAGGGAGTTTGGCTAACTCGGATGATCAGTCTGTCGTGGATCTCCATTTTCTCACTTCCAACATGAGAGGATGTAATTAGACCATTCCTACGGTTCCTTCCAGATCTAGCATTCTGCAAAAACCATCCGTGTTGTCTCCAGGATGCCTGCAGGGCTCAAGCACCTGCTCTTGAAGGAGCAGGCTGGGCCCTGGGTGGGGCAGGCAGGGTGCCCTAGTCACCAGTCACCCTGTAGCAACTTGCATTTCACACAAGCCACTGGTCCAGTACCAAACATGCTCTTATGAGGGAGTGGGAGACCAGGAAGTTGGAGGACCCCTCAGAGGATGGAGGTGAGCTGGAAGAACAGCCAAAGCCCTGCCACTGGGCTGTAGCTGCTGCCCTTGACAGGAGATTGGATGGAGTCCTGTTCTGGGGGTGGGCAGTTTTGGCCCAAGAGGCTGTGACTCTGTGGCTGTTATAGCTCTTTAACGGGGGCAGGCTGCAGGTGGCTGGTGCGACATCTGTTTCTTGACATGTGTCCCAGAGCAGGGCCTGCAGTGTGGCAGGGAAACTAATTTGAGCTGCCGCTCGAGCATGTGTGGAGCGGTGTGATGAAGGGCATCCTGATTTGGAACCTTTGATTTTTTTTTCCCCCTTCCTAAACTGTGGGGTGTTTCCAAAATTGGCCTCCTGGGAAGTGCAAATGAGTCTGATTTTCTATTTTTCAGGGCCTTCCATCTCAGGGCCACAAGTTGAAAATGTAAACAGACCCTGATTTTGTTGTCAGGAGAGGCAGGCCACATGCACACTGCTCGGGGGACATGGCTCTGAGGCCTGCGGGCTGCGCACTCTCTCCCTGTCTCCCCCAGGCCCGTGCCAGAGCCAAGACCATAGGGCCTCCCCCATGGAGTGTCCTCAGGGAGGGCAAGTTGACCTCCCGGGCGCTGTCTCCTGTGTTACCACACTCAGCACACTCCCAGCTGCCCCTCCCTCAAGACCAGACGTGGCCAGGCTCTTCGGGGTTTGGTTTGCAGGCTCGTGCTTCTTCCCATCTAGGTCCCAATTTTTGTCTTGGGATGCTCTCAGTCTCTGGGTGAAGTTGAGCAGAAGGAAAGGGATGGGAAGATATTCCAGGTGTGATAACAGTGTTAAGAAAAGGCCCGGCAGGAAGGACGGGACACCTGAAGCACACAGGCACAGACCCCTCTCTGAGAGAAATGTTAGAAGGGCCAGTTTAGGGTAAGAGAAAGAAAATGGAGTCTCCCCAGGCAGGACTCTGGGCTGCTCAGAGTTGGTCTTGTAGAACCAGCTTGTCACACAGCAAAGGTCGAAGATGGTTGAGTCAGAGACCTAGGCTTGGAGGCAGTCTTAGGGTGCTAATATGATTTGGATTTGTGTCCCCACCAAGATCTCATATTCAATTATAATCCCCAATGTTGGAGGTGGGTCCTGGGGCAGGTGATTGGATCGTGGGGGTGGATCCTTCATGAATGGTTTAGCACCATCCCTTTTCCTCATGATAGAGTTCTCACGAGATCTGGTTGTTTACAAGTTTGTAGCACCTCCCCTGTCCTCTATTCCTCCTGCTCTGGCCATGTAAGACGTGCCTGCTTTCCCTTTACCTTCCGCCATAACTGTAAGTTTCCTGAGGCCTCCCCAGCCATGCTTCCTGTACAGCCTGTAGAACCATGAGCCAATTAAACCTCTTTTCTTTATAAATTACCAGTCTCAGGTATTTCTTTATAGCAGTGAAAAAAACAGACATACAGGGACCCAGTGGCAACCTCTCATTTTTCAAATGAGAGAAAACTGAAGCCCTAAGAGGTATCATATCCTCTTGAGGTCACACAGCTTGTCAGTGGCAGGGCCCAGATGAGGACTCAGGACTTCTGATGTCTTACTGAACCTCCGAAGCCCCTTCTTCTTGCACCAACCTCTGTTCACCTCCAGAGGCAGACGAGCATCCTCATCTCTCATGGGGTGCTAAGTGCATACAACTCAATTGAGGGACACTATGGCATGGAATAGAAGGTAGTTGAGGGGAAGATATAAGCACCAACCAACTGAGGGGAATGTGAACAAGCCTCTAACCTCTCTGGACCCCAGTTTCCGGATCTGTCGACTGGGCTGAACAGTACCTGTCCGCTAGGGTTGTTGTGGAGATAGATGGAAAGGATGACTATAAAAGCTTCTGGTAAATATTCAGGTCATACAAATATATTTTCAAGTACAGCTGACTTATCAGCTCGGTGGAACAGGCATGCAATGTATTTGTTTTTTGTTGAGTGATTCACCTTTCTGTTGAGTGATTCAAGCAAAAAGGTCTGTATGCCCTTGGGTCTCACCACATATTCCAATGCAACCCTCAACTGTGGGTGAAGGGATTAAAGGCCTCTATTTAAATAAAATATCACCCAGAGTGGGAACGCATTAAGCCATGATCATCCATTAATGGCTGAGCCTAAATGAGCTTCCACATTGAAGCCCAGCTGTCACCCAGCAGGCTGGGGACTTAGGACAGATACAATGTGACGGGTAAAAGAAGCCTTCCAGCCGGGCACGGTGGCTCAAGCCTGTAATCCCAGCACTTTGGGAGGCCGAGACGGGTGGATCACGAGGTCAGGAGATCGAGACCATCCTGGCTAACACGGTGAAACCCGTCTCTACTAAAAAATACAAAAAACTAGCCAGGCGAGGTGGCGGGCGCCTGTAGTCCGAGCTACTCGGGAGGCTGAGGCAGGAGAATGGCGTGAACCGGGAAGGCGGAGCTTGCAGTGAGCTGAGATCCGGCCACTGCACTCCAGCCCGGGAGACAGAGCGAGACTCCGTCTCAAAAAAAATAAGTACTCCGGGGTCCCATCACACACAGGATGAGCTTAGCAGCGTGAGGGGAGGCGGCTTCATCTCGCCCCTCCCAGCCTCTCTGTTGAACACAGCAGACACCAGCATCCCTATCGGCCAATCCCTGTGGCCCTTCAGCATCCCTATCGGCCAATCCCCGCGGCCCTTCCCATGGGCCTCTAACGCCCCCTCCCCCGGGCCCCTTCTCACCAAGTCCTTTCCCAGAGATGGGCCTGGGACCCACCTCAGGGAGGAGAACTCACCCACAGTGGCCGCCATGCCTGGGGAGAACCGGTCCTCACAGAACCTCCTCAGGAAGGACGTCTTCCCCACCGCGGAATTGCCGACGAACACAATCTTGAAGAGCCGGTCGGGGGCAGAGGGAGAGCTTTCCTCCTGCGGACGGCACACAGTCTGACCAACTGCAGGCAGTGGTCCTGCCAGCCCCTGCCCCAGCCACCAGGGGCCCTTCACCCATCCCCACAGTGGCCCTCAGGGGGTGCAGACCGGCCTCCAGACCTGCACCAGGGAGGCTGCCACAGCCTCAGGATGCAGTGAGCGTAGTCGGTCTTGGGGCATGGAGGCTTTTTCCAGCATCCGCAGGAGGGAGGAGAAACAGCCACCCGAGTGACATTTGCTGTCCGCCTCCTGTGGCAGGAGGCAGAGGCCGACCCTGGATTCCGGTGGGGTGGAGGAGGCAGCACGTTCACGGATAAGGACAGCTCAGTGCTCCAAGTGTGACAGGGCACACAGGAGGGGCCTTACCACCATGGCCTCCCAAAGTGCTGCTTTTACAGGTGTGAGCCACCATGCCCAGCCCACAATTCCTTCAAGAGGAGGCAGGAATTTTTTCTGTAGGGAAGGACAAGGTGGGGCGTTTGCATAGAGAAGGAGAGATGGATGAAAGAAGGCTTATCCACATCATGGGGACAGAGACGTCCCAGGTTGGGACAGGGAGTTCCTTATTTCAGCCCTATCCTTGGCAGCCTGGACTAAATGCAGGATGCTCTTGCCTCCCTGAATATTGCTCTCCATGCATCTCATCAGCTCCCATCGAGGCACCGCCATCTTCCTTGTGTAACTGAGGCACAAGGGTCTCCACTCAGGAAGCTGGGAAATGCTAGGCTGCTGGCCAAAGCTTCCCAGAGTCAGTCAGTCACTGCTGCTCTGTCTCTTGGGCCCAGCAGAGGGAAAGGGCTGGGACATGAAAGCCCAGAGGGCAGTGAACTTGACCTAGGACAAAAAGCAAGCAGGAGGTAGAGTAAGGAGCCACCTTCCAGCACAGCCTCCTTCTGAGGAATGATCATTCATTCCAGGGAGCTGCCACTCAACCGCAGGCATCGTGCCTTCAGGCCCAGCTCAGCGTGGCCTGATCACATGGGGAGGCTCTTTTGCATCTATTTAAAAGTGAATTTGGGGGAATTAGCTCCTCTCATTGAGCAAATACTATAATGTAGTGGCAGTTGTATTAGCAGTACTTGAGTTTCAGATAAAAAGCCATTCACTGCCTTTTGGAGAGAAATCAATTCCATGCAGTATTTAGGAGAGAATTCAAGGTCAACTCCAAAAATTTAAACTAAAAGTTAAAAAAAAAATAACAACCAACCTGCACTCAAAAACTATACCTCCTGCCCCATTTTCTTTATTCATGCCATGCACAAGGGCACCAACTCTCTGCTGGTCCCTGTACTTTTAATGGTTATTTGTTTGAGACTAAAACTCAGTGTATCAATCTAATACACCCAAGCACAGTACAGGGCAGGGAAGGTGAAACCCAGGATGGCAGGAAACGGTCCTGGTGGGAGAGGTGTTGCCTGATCCTTACCCCCGTGGCCACTGCCCCTCCTCAGGCAGAGCACTTTTATTTTGCCCATAGACACATCAACCGCTCAGCGTCAGGCAGGACTCACCTCACAGGGGCAGCAAACTCTGAGGTATGTTCATGCACTTAACCCACTGTCCCCTCTGGGGGACAGGCCACCTGCCACAGGAAAATAAGATGGCTGGATTGCGGGGAGGGGGCTGGAGAAGTAGTACCTGGCTGGCAAGTCAGAAGATCTCTTCTCACCCTCCTTCCTTTCATGCTTTATAATTTAAAAAATAAGCCTTTAAAAAATAAAATTATGCTAATGTTTCCAATTAGGAAATGCACAAAAGTAGAGGGGAAATTAATTCTTCCTAATCTACCCTACCACCCTGAAATGGTCACTATTCCTATCTTTTTATTTTTTAAGAGACTGGGTCGCATTCTGTTGCCCAGGCTGGAGTGCAGTGGTACAATCACAGCTCACTGCAGCCTTGAACTCCTGAGCTCAGAACTCCTCCTGCCTCAGCCCCTGGAGCAGCTAGGACTACACGTATGCATCAACACGTCTGGCTTATTTTCTTACTTTTTGTAAAGACCGGGTCTTGCTATGTTGCTTAGGCTGGTCTTGAACTCCTGGCCTCAGGCTATCCTCCCACCATGGCCTCCCAAAGTGCTGCTCTTACAGGTGTGAGCCACCATGCCCAGTCCACAATTCACATCTTTTTTTTTTTTTTTTGAGACGGAGTCTTGCTCTGTCGCCCAGGCTGGAGCACAGTGGCCAGATCTCAGCTCACTGCAAGCTCCGCCTCCCGGCTTTACGCCATTCTCCTGCCTCAGCCTCCCGAGTATCTGGGACTACAGGCGCCTGCCACCTCGCCCGGCTAGTTTTTTGTATTTTTTAGTAGAGACGGGGTTTCACCGAGTTAGTCAGGATGGTCTCGATCTCCTGACCTCATGATCCGCCCGTCTCGGCCTCCCAAAGTGCTGAGATTACAGGCTTGAGCCACCGCGCGCCCAGCCACAATTCACATCTTGATGCATTCCTTTCAGCTTTTTAAAATATCATCTTTGTTTTATTTACAGAAATCTGAGATACATATAATTTCATCCTACTTTATCATATCTTATTAACTTAGAGTTTTTTTAGTCACTAAAGATTTTCGAAAATATTTTTAACAGCTGTATAATATTCTAGTGAATTAATATACTATGCCTTATGTCCCTATTATTGGACATTTTTCTTTCAACCATTTGCTATTATAAATAACTCTTGCATTCTTGAGTTCAATCTTTGTCTGATTTTGGTTATTTCCTTACGGAGAATTCCCAGCAGTAGAAGTGCCAATTCAAAGGATATGGTATTTTTCAGTTTTTGGTTCATATTACCAAATGGGTGTCCAGAAGGGTTGTACCAGTTTACACCTCCCCAGCCTTGTATGGGAGGGCCTGCCTTGCAGTAGCCTTCAAAGGAGCATACCTTCCCTGCTGGAGCTGTGGTGTGGCTGCTAGTAAATCACACTTCCTCCCTGCTGCAGTTCTGCCCCCAGCACGACGGCAGCAGGACCTCGTGGAGTGGGCACAGAAGTGAGAGAGCTCGGTGAGGAGGGCTGGGCTCCCCGTCACTGTGGGCCTGGCCCTCCCCTCTGAGCTCCAGCTTTCCCATCTGTCAATGGGGAGAATAAATTTCTGACCTGACTCATCAGAGAGCGGTGAGGATAAAATGCCACAGCAGATGTTTGAGCAGATGCTTGAGCCTTTTTCTTCATCCCCAGCTCCTACTGACCTCATGACACTTCTTTCACATTTAAGGGAACATCTTGGAGTTATGTAAGACCCCGTTTGTACCCACTGCCAGCAAGTGTAGGTCTGTGCATTGAAGGGGATGTGGAAGGGCATGCAGGAGGGAGGGGGACCCCACATTGGTGCCACCTAGCTCTCCACTCTCCCCTTGTACCAGGGCCCTTGAGGAGTGATCTGCAGACATGAGTCTTAATCCTGGCCTAAGAATGGTAACCTATGCCAGGAAGTCCATTAGGTAGCTCACACCCCAGTACAGCCACTGGGAAAAGTTCAAGGTGGCAAAGGCTCAGTTCTCAATGGCTGAGGTGGCGTGCGCAGGGAGGAACCTCTTTCAGACTGTTGTGCATCATTCTAAAGCTGTTTCAGAAGGCTGAGTGCAGGATGAGGGCTCAAGGAGCCTATTCCGAGGCCTGAGTCCCAAACGAGGCAAAGAACATCTATCACCATGAGCCACAGGAGCCACTTTTCATGTGGTCTCCCTTTTCCTACAGAATTTAGCAGGAATGCCTGGTGGGAAGTACAGGGTCACACTGAAGAGAGGAGCAGGCAGGGAATGTCGGAATGAAAGTGTGATTAGCTGATTAAGAACCAAGAGAAAAATGATGGTATGCAAACTTTCTAAAGCAGGGCCTGGCTCTGCTAAGAGCAGTTACAAAGCATGCAACTTCAAAAGTATATGAAATTGCATGCTAGGAGCCTAGCATACAGTCTATCTTAAGTCGGTGTTCAATTAACGCTTTTGAATCTGAGTCGGAAGAGAGGGCACAGGGTTGGGAATGGGGCAAGCAACTGTGGGATATGATGAGGCTTCTTTTCAAATAATCTGATCAATCTTTTATTCTTTAATTCATAGTACCCCCCTCCCCCGGCTTTTTTATCCTTTTCTTCCTTCTTGCCTTTGTTAGATGCCCAGGCACGCCACCGTACCAAGCGTTATCAGTACCAGCTCACACTCCTTTCCTTATTCGGAAAGAGGACGAACTTTCTGGCTCATTACAGACACCCCTTGCCCTTTGCCTCCATTTTCTTTTGCGTGCCCACCCTATCTTTAAAAATGAAATGTTTAGCCAACCGGGATTAGTTTAGATTGTACGACCCGACCCCGGCCAATGGGGAAAGGGTACAGGGCAGGACTTGCATCAGAAATAAACATGCACCTCACGCCCCTTTGTTCAGGTGTACTCTCATGGCGACTGGCCAAGGAGGCACCCCTCTGTGCAGAAGTAAAATTGCTTTGCTAAGAATCCTTTGTTCGAGTGTTCAATTTCCTTAGGATTTTGAGCGTTATTCCAAACACAACGGAGGTTTGAGGAGAATTTATCCGGACCCCTGGGTCTCCCCGCATGACACTCAGCTAAGCAGGGGAAAGTGGTATTTGGAGGACACAGATGTGGTGAATCACAGGACCTGCAGCATCTGACCTCCTGAGCCGCCTCTCCGGGCTCTCGACCTCAAATGCAAGAGACAGATCACAGAAGTGATGTCCTGAACCAAAGCAGGATGAACCTTACCTCACACAGGGCTTCTTTTCCAACAGGCTGCCCTCGGGGGGATGTGGGGGTGAGTTTCAAGGGTGGGGCCTCCTGGATTTGTCCCTGTACCCCCTGGTCAGAGACCTCTTCCTCTTCTGGGCATTTGCTCAGGGGTTGCTCAAAGCCGCCATCCAGGAGCTGGGGCAGGGGGTCTTCTTCAATGGAGATGATTCTGCGGAGAGGCCGGGGGTATGGACCAGGCCCCGGCTCCCCGGTTCCTGGCTCCTCTTCTGTTAGGGGATATCCACTCAGGCCCAGGGAACTTCTCCTTGGGATGCCAAACACCTCCTCCTCCTCCTCCTCTGACTGGCTATTGGGGCGGGGAAGAGAGAAGAGTTGGGAGGATTTCACAAAATATTTCAACAGGGGCTGCATGACGGCTTTTGTGACAAACAGATAACCAGGGAGCACCACACCTTTGGAGAAGAGCATTCTGGGAAAGGGAAGAACACACCAGCCAGCATTCTGCAGCTCATTCACTCAACACGCTTACACTTAGTGCCTGCTGCCACTGCTGAGGCAGATGATGACACAGATGATGATGATGATGATGACGACCAAGCATTAAGTACAGATGCCACTTACAGACGGACATAATGCCTGTCCTCATGGAATACTTGATTTAGTGGGGGACTAAAGCAATAATGACACAAATAAATACATCATTTACAAATTGTGAGACTGCTATGAAGGAGAAGGAAAGGTTGTAAAGAAAGGCGCCTCAGACTCAGACACAAAGCACCCTGATGAACATTAGCAGGTGGCCTTGGCTCTGCTCCCAGCGCCAGCCCTGACTAACTGTGTGTCCTTGGGTAAGACACTTCAACTCCTCAGGCCTTGCTGTAAAATGTGGCCCATCTGCTCTGTCTATTCACAAATAAGACAATACATAAAAACAGACATGTTTGCAAAACATCCTCAGCAGTGTGAGGGGTGCTGTTGCTTTGGGAGGGCCCCCCACCTCCAGATATAGCAGGTCTGCTGGTTCACAGGCAGCTGCCCCCTGGACAGGAGGCTTTGGGTCAGAAGAAAACCAGGCAGAGCATCTCCATCCACCTCTCCTTCCTCTCCCTTTCTCTTCCTCTTTCTGTATCCCTGGAAGTCAGAATCAGGAGTAAATGGTCTCAGAGGCCTAAGCACACACTTGTTTCTAGAAGCATTTGAGCACTAAGGGCAAGGAGAAGCTGTAGGCAGTGCAGGGAATGAGGGAACTGGATGTGGGGGTCAATGCAGAGTCTGTACTTTCAGAAGGTTTTGAGAGCAAAGGCCTCACAGAAATTGTCTTAAAGGAAGTTTGACAGGGAGGATCTTAAGTCCAGAATTGAAACACACACAGACACACACACACACACACACACACGCACACACACACGCACACCCACATGCACGCAGACTAGAAAAGAAAATGGAATGGGGATGAAGCAATGGGGTGACAGGGCCAAAGGAGAAAGGAACTAAATGAACGACACAGAATATGCAGAACAGAGAAATATATTTTCTTTTGCTCCCTGATTTAAAATATGTATTACTCTTAAAGACCAACAGTAGGAAAAAAAAAAAAAAAAAAAAAAGCAATATCACCATCCTGATATTAACTGCGATTTTGAAAGACAAATTACGATATAGTGCTTGCTTGCGGAAAGGGTGAATTAGTTTGTATTCCCTGATATAAAAATAAAGGATTTGCAGCAATTAAAGCACCTTTCCCTTGCCTTATAAAAAGTTTTAAAAAAGTCAAATGTCTTCTTTCCAGCAAACTTCCTACATATTGTATCAAGCTTATAAAGTGCTTATTTGTTTTAGAACACAATTGGTATTCCCATCTACTTTTACTCTGCTTATACACACCAAAGTGAATATTTGTGTGTACACATGAGCAACTATGTACACACAGCATGTTTTTTCAAAGGCTTTGCAACCAGAAAAGAAATAGCCACTTAAATAGGCCTTAAAACAAAGCATTTATTGGAAAAAGCTTTTTATCTGGGAAATTCTCAAGCACTACTGCCATTCTGTAATACCTGCATCATGGCATGACTGAGCTCATTTTTGGTTTTACCACCAAGTGCTCTCTGCCATTAGTAGGCACAGCAGCTATTTTTGGCAAAGTCTGCATTAGAATTCGGGGCTCACAGTTTGTCACTTACTTGATTATTGTCTGCTTCTTTCACTCAACCAGAAATTCAATGACACAGAGGTAGGTCCATTTTGCTCACTAATGTATATCCAGCAAATAGCACAGCACCTCACACGCAGTAGACACTCAATAAATATGTATTAAGTGAGCATTTAATAACGGAGATTAATGGTAGGACCCATGTCTAATTTATTTTTGGAGGCTTTACAGAACTCAAAAGAATGTCTGGAACACAGTAGGTAATCAGTAAACGTCTGTTCAATCAATCAGCCGATCCATTCCATTCTGAGGAACCAACAGGCCAATCACTATTGCAGAAATTGGGCTCCCAAATTGTATCTCATTATTCAGCTATTTAGAACAAGAATTCATGATGATCAGGCCCAAAGGTTTGACTGATGAGCTGATTTACATCTCCAGAGTCACTTCCCCTTTGCATATCTTTTCATTTCATGCTTGCAGTCTTCAAGGTCTCTCTGGGTCTGATACTGAAGGGCCAGGTGCCTCTATCTCTCTGTGGCCATCTCTGTGGACACAGCACACGCCAAAATGAAGAGCGGGCAGGGGACTGGTTTGTCTCTGAATGAACAACAAGCCAACGCTTGGGGACTCAAGCTCAATCGTGTGCTGCCCAAGAGCAACAAAATGCGTTACGTTTGAGTTAATTAAATATAAGTCATTGAAACGATCTGTCAAGCACAGGCCCCAGTCTTGTCTGTGAAAGGAGTTAACTATTGGAGATTCTATTTGACACTTTAATTAACTTTCATAGCCAATATAGTCATGTTCCTAAAAACCCAAGTGCATCGGCCAGGTGCGGTGGCTCATGCCTGTAATCCTAGCACTTTGGGAGGCCGAGGCGGGCAGAGCGCGAGGTCAGGAGTTCAAGACCAGTCCTGGCCAACATGGAGAAACCCTGTCTTTACTAAAAATACAAAAATGAGATGGGCGTGGTGGCGCACCTCTGTAATCCCAGCTATTTGGGAGGCTGAGGCAGGAGGATCGCTTGAACCTGGGAGGCAGAGGTTGCAGTGAGCCGAGATCATGCCACTGCACTCTGGCCTGGGCGACAAAGCAAGACTCTGTCTCAAACAACAACAACAGCAACAATAAAAACCCCAAAACCGAGTGCATCCATTCTGCTCAGCAGAAACAGTGTTACCCAGCTACACACTCCATCTCTCTCTCCCTTGACCCCTCTCCTCTGCTGCTACACAGTCCCTCTCTGCAGACACACAATGGGGTGGGGCAGCCTCAGAAGACAATGGTCTGTCCTGGGGGGTTTGCTCTGCACATCCCCCCTCTGGCTTGGATGTCAGAACAGGGAGGGGAATGTGTTCCAGGATTTGAGGGGAGTGAGTGCAGCTGACCTCAGTTTCCTCACCTTTCAAGGGGTCAGCAGGCACTGAGTGTGGGCCCAGAGCCAGCTCCCAATGAGCCCGACATTAATGAAGGGATGAGCAAGTGGAGATGACTTACCTCCTAAGAATCCCTCTGCCGTCCACGTATTTGCCTATCACGGAGCCAGATCTTTTTTTCCAGCTTGCCCTGGAAGCAGCTGTGTTTGCCTTGGCTGCCTTATTTTTCTGTAGAAACACAAAATGCCCTTAGATCCATGCCTATTTGCCCTGGTGTTTGAACAGAAAAGGGGTCATGGTTCCCATCTCATAGACTAGGCTCTACACAAAACTCTGAAGGAAGTAAGCAGTGTTCTGGTCACCCCATTAGCATTTACTCACTCTTCCCCTTTGCCATCATCCCTTACCAGAATCTCTCCATCTCCTTTCCAGTTACCTCATCAAATGAAAAAATACACAGTTTATAGCCTGGGGTCCATCCTGTTATTCACAGGAGCACTGATCATTTGTAAAAGGAAAAAGAAGAAGAGATAAGTGTTTAATGCATATTTTCTATACATATTTCTAATGCACATAGAAAATACGCATTGAACACTTATCTCTTCTGAAAAAATACCTCTATATTTTTGAAACAGGGTCTTGCTGTGTCTCCCAGGTCAGAGTGCAATGGCATAATGACAGTGCACTGCAGCCTCAAACTCCTGTACTCAAGCAATCCTCTAGCCTCAGCCTCCTGGGTAGCTAGGACTATAGGCGCTCTACCACGCCTGGCTAATTTTCTCATTTGTTGTGGAGATGGAACCTTGCCATGTTGCCCAGGTTGGTCTTGAATTCTTGGCCTTAAGTGATCCTCCCGTCTCACTCTCCCAAAGTACTGGGATTATAGGAGTGAGCCACCACGCCTAGTCAGACAGAAAAAAGAAAAAATATTTACAGGCATAAAAAACTCTGTGAATCTTTAATTCACACTCATCTGTATGGCTCCAATCGCTTTTTATTTCTAAACTCTCAGATGTAATGAGAAAGTAACTAGCCAGGAGGATCAATTAACTCAGTGTTCTGTCTGTGTAAATCCTGAGTAGCATCAGGCAGTTCAGCTTTTTGGTGGAAGTAGGCTGAGTGTAGATAAATTACTAACATCTGTAACACAGAACCTGGGTGGAGCAGGGGTTTACAACCCCCTTTGCCTATGCTCCCTGACAGACGTCTTCCAGGAGATGAGGCGGGGGAGTTAGACTGCAGGAAATACCTCTCGTTAATTAGCCATGCCATGATTCCCAATGATCCTTAATGAGAGGAGGAGCTGCAGTGCTCCCAGAGCCCCTGAAGGTATGGCCATGCTGATTCCAAATTCATCTTCAATTCTTACTCAGTGTGCCCCTCTTTCTTTGATTCCCCACAGGAGTTCTGTAATTCCATGCCCCTTTCAAAGCAGAATCAGTTTGGCAGGTAAAGGGGAGGGAGGTGAAGGGATTAGGGTGACATTTGGTTGGAAGTTTTAAAATAAGTTCAGTGTTACTTCTAAAACAATTAGAACCATTATCATCATCAAACAAACAAACATGGGTAGGCTTAAGTCTTGCTCTAACAGTACACATAGGTGGGTGGCAGAGATGTTTGCTGCCAGTAAGTGATGGAAAAGAAACTGTGGCGTAATGCGGTCCCTCAGGATGTGCGATGATAAAGCAGGTCAGATCTAATGTAGGGCAAACCAGCCGCCTTCTGCTGACCATATCTAGGTCACTGTTCAGCTAAGGGTCCAATACACAACATCCCCTTTCCAAGAATCTTTCTCAAAGATTCCTGTTGTATGGAGGGGGGATGGGAATTCACTTTCCTCATGTGACAGTGGGGGTCATGGTCCAAGGTGGTAAATGACTTGCCCAGGGACACACATGAAATTCATAGGATGGTCATCCTGATAATTAGGAAGTCACATCAATCAATTTGGCCTTCAGTTTTCTTCCCTTCAGAGCAGACAGTGGCTCCTGTCTAAAGGGGAAGATGAGTAACAGCATGGAATCCTAGGTTTTAGCCAGTGTGGTCCACAGTGAAGGCCTTTAAATAAATACAGGATTTCATGTCATTTAGGAAAGCATATACATATATATAAAAACATACATATATACACACACATATACACATTATATACACACACTATATATATACTACATATATATACACTACATATATATACTACATATATATAGAGAGAGAGAAAGAGAGAGACATGGTACTGAGGTATGGAAGAGTAGGCAATAGGATACAGAAAAGTTGTTCATAAAATCAAGTATGAAAACAGTGAAATACATATTTCTAATGTGGTCTATGACAGTATAAAAAGGAAAATTTTCAGTGAGATAAAAATTTAAATGAAGAAGAAAGCTGTGAGCATTTTGGTTTAGAAGTGATAATGACATTTCAACTGCGCCATCTCATGGATAGAACTATCATTTCTGCATCCAAGAAATGTGCGACCCTCCCAAATATTTCAGTCTTGTCGTGCCAAGAGGAAACTGCGTTGCTGTTAACACACTGTTACCCAGTAGGCCACCCTGAATTTTTATTAATTGCAAAACGTTTTTATGCTATCATCCTGCCAAATAGATCCCAAGTGTCAGGACACTGCTGGGCCAGTCTCGACATGGATCTGGCTGTCCAGTGGACCATAGCCCTTGGTCCCCCACAGGTAAGGGAGAACTGGCCAATTACCTGAAAACATATGTCCCGTTCATCCCGAAGGTGCTTGTTCCTTTCCCTGTGGATGGTAAAGGGGAATCTATTCAAACACGGAGTTTGCAGTTGACAGATCCAACGGCAGCCAATTCGCTAGTCAGATGGGTGCAGGGGAAGGTGTGGTGTGGAAGACCAGGGAGTCTGTGGAATCTCCTTCTGCAGGGATGTGATTAACGGCAGAGGATAGTTTGTGTGTACAGATAGGTACACACCGACGTGGGGGATAGACTGAATGCCCTTGAGACACCCATGGCCCATCAGGATGATGCATGGCCTCTCCTATTATTAGGGGCACTGCCTCCAGAGGGGACCCCAGCATTCCAGCTCCACCTGGGAGCTTCCCGTTGGGCTCCCTCTTTCTTTCTCTCTGTGCACCATTCATTCATCCATTCATGCATGCATGCACGCATTCACTCAAATGTCTCCTGAGCACTCACTGCATGTCAGGCACTCTTCTAGCCATCAAGGTCATGCCAATGACCAAAACAAAAACTTCCTGCCTCACAGAACTTGTATTTTAGTGGAGGGATATCTGTTATTGAGAAAATAAAGCGGGAAAGTGGAGTAAAAGAAGCCAGAGGGTGGAGTAGTATTTCAACTACAGTGGTCGGTGACGCCCTCACTGATAAGACAGCATTTGTGCAGAACCTTGAAGGAGTGGGAGAAGCATTCCAGGCAGAGGAGAGGCTAGGGCAAAGCCTTGTGCTGGGATACACCTAGTGTGAGCAAGAAACAGAAAGGAGGAAGCAGAGAGCCCAAAGGGTAAGTAGTTAGGAGATGAAGCCAGAGAAAAAGTGGATGGTGGTCAGGACCTGTCTCTTCACAGCCCTGTGGGCCACTGTATGAACTTTGATTTTTACTCCAAATGAGATATGAAGCCAAGGGGCTGGGGGTGGTGAGGGTGAGGCAGCTGGCAAAGGAATGTCAAGATCTGGCTCCAGTTTTCAAAGGATCCCTCTGGATGTGGTGCTAAGAATAGACTGCTGGGGGCAAGTGTGGGGCCCTGACACTTGAGGAATATTTTTAGTAACATGGAGGTCACTGGCCACTGGGGTAAAGAACTGTTTTTGTGGAACAGCAGGGGGGAAAAGGCCTGATTGGTGGGTTGAGAATGTGAAGAAAAGGAGTGGAGACAGTGAATGTAAACAATTCTTCTGAACATTTCGCTGTAAAGGGGTTGAAGAAATGGCAAGTAGCTGGGTGGGGAAGTGAGGACAAGAGATGTTAGACAAGAAACATTAGAGTACATTTGTAGGTCTCTTCAAAAGAGATAAAACTGACAATGGAGGAGAGAAAGAACTAACGCTGGAACAGTCCTTGAGGAGCCAGGAAGGGACAGGCTCTAATTCTAGAGTGTGAGTTGGGCACAGGGGTTGGGGATGGCCTCTGTGACGAGCATGGGGAGTACATCCACCTTAACAGAGAAGAAGGCAGAGACACGGGCATGGGAGGAAGCTCTTATCGAACGGTTCCAGCTGTGAAACAGGAGCAAGCGTGAGGATGGAAAAGGAGGAGTCTTTTTTCCAGGACTCAAAGTAGGAGCAGTTGGGAAAGTGAGTTGACTGGGTCTGCTGTGCGACTGCGGAATGCACTTGGGGTTCACAACTGGGAATTTCATCCATTAACACAAGAGGTGGAGAGGGCAGGCCAGATGACCTCAAAGTGCTTAGCAGTTTTGTGATTCTATGACTCTTCTGGCCAGTGGCCTCTGAACAAACCTATACTTCCGAAGGGAAAGGGAGGGCACAGCCATGGTTAGGCCCTAATCATCATAACGCTGCCATTTATGGGGGCACTTACTGTGGGCCAGGCGCTCTGCTAAGTGTATTGTACACCATAGAAAGAGATTTTAGGTGGGGCCTGAGGAGTCACCACCAGGGCAACTGACTTCCAATTCCGCCAGTCTTGCAGAAAACATTAGGAATGTGCCAGGGTTGTTTTCAGTTACCTGCATGGGGTGAGCAGGCAGGCACACAGCCAGGGTCTTCAAAACAAGTCAGGAGGGACATGGAGGTTATTTTACAAGTCCTGAGAATGGCAAAGTGAGGTGCTCATGCCAAGTGAGGGCACTCGGCACGGAGCTGTGAGTTAGCACCCTTGCACCTGAGCGAGGACCTTGGGAGACCCGGAAAGTCCCACCATTTTTGGAAAGCATGCTGCGTTGTTTCTTCCTTTGTGGCTTCCTGTTTTATGGGGATGTGGCCATCCCCATACAGAAGCCTCAGTATTTAAAGAAACGTATCTGCTTTTGTTCACATCGCTGCTCTGCTGTGATTCCTACTCACGAGTATCATCCTATTCTCAAAAGAACCCTGTAAGCTAGGCACGCGAAAATTAAGACTCGGAATGGTTAAGTCAACTGCCCAAGGTCACACAGCTAATGAGAGGAAGTGCTGGGTTTTGAATCAGATCCAGCTTCAAAGTGCTTGTTCCTAATCAAGTGCCCTGAAATTGCTCGTGTTTGCACCCACTGTCCTTCGGATGGCGGCCCTTCTCACCCCGTCACACCCCAGCTGTCGTCCTGATTCCACTGCCACCCCATCCCTGCCCCCCCCAATATTCCCGCTGTCCCCCACCCCCACCGCAGCATTCTCTCTCCCTTGATTCCTGGTGGTTTCACTGTGAAGGAGAGATCTGCCATGAGGCCTTGCCTCCACCTCTCAGCTTTCATTAGCCAGCGAGACTTAAGCTGGGTAACCCTGCATCAATGGCACAGAAAGGTCTCAGTCCCTTTGTGATTCTGCACAAATGCTAGCCTCCATTAAAAAGACCCGTAAGTATTTGTAGAGAGCTGCCTTGTCATTCTCCCCTGTGCATTCTCTTTGAATCTACCCTTTCATTTTTTCCTAAATGCGATAGAAAAAAAAGACCCCAAACTTGTCCTTATACATTTTGTTCTCTTCCTTTTACTAAAGCCTTCCTAAGAATCAAGACCTTCTCGCAAATGGATTACAACTTGGTCACCTAAGAACCCCCTTGCGTGTTCCCTGGCTCTGGAGGCCTGACCGAATCATGTATTGAGCACAGTCAATCTGCAACGCATTCAGGTTGAAGCACTTTTCCATTTGGTAGCATCATAGACACCAGACAGAGTGAGCACTCCTTGCTTTCACAAAAACAAAAACCTTCATAACATAACTGGGAAGTGATTCCAAACCACTTGCACTTCAAAAATCAGAACCCAAAGTCCTTCTGTTTCCTCACCATTCCCCAAGAGGTGCCCAGCCGGCAGTGACTTACAAACATCACGGGCAACATCAAAACTTCCATCTTTCCCCGCACAGGTTTGTTTTTCTGAGGAGGGGAGGGTGGTGCATGTTCCAGACCAGTCAACTGTGAATTTATTGCCGGGGGTCTCTGAAGGCTGAGGAAGCTTTTTCTTGGTGCTCTGTTTGCGATTCATTTACTCATTCAACAAACATGAACAGAACGCAGACGACTTACGGATTTCCATTCTGGCCCTATCAGCGAGGAGCTGCGTTGCCTGTGGTAAATTACCTCATTCATCGAAGATCAACTTCCCCGTCAGTTAATTCCTGTGAACTAACCGCCCTACTCACCTAACAGTTTGCTGAAGATGAAAGAGATAATATTTCTGGCATAGATTAAATGCTCAATAAAACCCAGCTCCGCTCCCATGTGATCCAGTACCAAGCATGGTCCTATGAGGGACTCAGAAGAGTGGGGCAGAGCCTCCCCACCAGGAGGAATAAACTGGATATGGGCACATGCGTAAATGGACCAAACATAACACAGTGGCTACTCAGTGGTCCAAACACTGCGGTGGGAACCAAGGGAATGAGGGCGCTCTCCGCAGGCATATTTTTCCAGCACGTAGGCAAGGATGACCCTCAGACTGGTCCTTCCGACCCCAGGCTTCTGGGAAGTGCTCTCAGCACAGGCAGTGCCCACCGACGCACCTTAGGAAATCCAGCTGCTTGAGGAGCCCGGCCTTCTCGCGCTGTAGACTCTCCGTCACACGGTACACTTCCCTGAGGAGGAGGCAAACACATTGCGGTGAGCTCCCAGGTGGAAGCCGGATGCCCAGACCCCTCATGCTGGAGACTGGCAGGCGATGGCGCGCTGGGGATGGAGGGCACTGGAGGAACGTGGCCTTCTCTTGGAGAGCTCCTATGGTATGTAAGTGCTTTGGGCATTGCATGTGCCCAATTTGGGAGGTGAACTTATCCTCAATTTATAGACTCTGACCATCAGAGAAGTCTGCTAAGTCTTTGCAGTTCACACAGACAATCCGTGACTGAACCAGGGTCCCCTCCTACCCCTAGACCCAGCTCGTTCCACAGCCACTTCACATGTCACCTAAGAATAGGCTGGATGGTCACTAAAGAGTCTGTCCAGGCTCCAAACTGCCCTATCCTATCCAGACTTCAGGGAATTAGAATCAAAATTCTTCCTCAGCCAGATCTTGAAGGGTGAGAGCAGAATTGGTATTACCTTCCCTCCCATGCTCGCCCCACCCAGAGGCTGGAGCGGTAGGCTTTTAGGAGTTCTGGAAGAACCACCTTTTCTTTCCCACCTTCCTCCCAAAGTCCCCAGATATCTGGACTTTTCACTATTGGGCATTCATTTCTCTGACTTATGATCCAGCTGTAATGCAGAGATTGAATGTATCTATTATAACCATTTATATCACTGTGCAAACGCGTTAATTGTAACAGGAGTTGTGAGGAAGGGGAGAGAGAAGCAGGGAGGCTGTGAATCAGGGCAACTAGAGGGCAACTCAGGTGGGGAGGTAAGGGCTGTATCTGGTTTGTTTACATTGATATCCTCGACACAGCGCCTGGCTTGGAGGTGTAATCAGCAAATAGGTGGGGGAAGAAAGAAAAGAGAGACTAAAAGAGGTGAGGGGGAGCAAAGAAGGAAGAAAGGGAGGGAAGGAGGAAGAGAGGAAGGAAAGAATGAAGGAAGGAGGAAAAGAAGGAAGAATAAAAGAGGAAGGAAGGATGGGGTAATTGGGGAGGTCTTCAGCATCACTCAGGGAAGAAAGGAAAGGAAAAAAATAAGAAATCGGGTGATATTGGGAAACTGGCTTAACTTCACAATTCTGTCTTCATTTTTCCTTCTCTGTTCTATACCATGCTTTAGACAATTTTTAATCGCTCTCCGATCTTACTACAAGGGTCTATAGTTCCACGTTGCCAAAGTGCAGCACAGCTTTTCACATAGGGAGCATCTTGCAAGTTGATACAGGCATCACTTCCCATGGGCTGTCAGGGCTGCCAGGCTGTGCACACACTGGGCTGGGCAAGGACCCCTCTGCCACCCCATCAATCTCATTACTGAGCTGGCAAAAACAGCACCAACATGCTGGTCCACAGGACTCTCCTGCCAAGCTCCTAATAACCTGATTCCTTCAGCATGATGTTTCTCTTTTCCCCATTTTATAGAATAATTGTAAAGTCAATTTACAGCAATAAGAGGCTGAATGAAATTCTAAGTTCAACTCAGACAATTCCAATTAAGCAACAAACCTTCTCTGGCTCCTGCAGAGATGTAAATTCTTGGCATTTTATTACCGATTATATTTAATTTCAACTTGTAGAAAAACAATGTATTTCCCGTCATCCAAACTGGGTCTCTAAACCCCTGTCCGGGACACTGCTCTGATGAGCGCTCTGTGAGCAGAGCTGCCCGCTCCCGACTCCGGGCCCTGGGAGCTGAAGATCCTGGTGCTGTACTTTAGGGTCCCCCCACCCCACCCTGTGTCCTGCCTCTCCAGGGGTGACCAGGAGCTCACAGCTTTTCCTCTGCTCAGGAAAATCATTCACCAGGGACTTAAGGTTTGGGTTCTTACAGAGTGTTTTACCAAATAGCCAGTTCCCAAATTCGAAGTCTTCTCTGGCTCTGCATACACAGCACCAGTGACCATCAGAGCTATATATACACACGTTTGTATTAGCAATACATGTGAACACATGTACTGTTCTGTTTGTCTAGTAAACATATATCTGCTTGGATATTTGTACATCCATATATACACACATATATTCAGAAATATATTTTTGTGTCAACAAAAGAAAGGCACTTCTGAAAAAAAAGACACTCAGATATCTGACTGAATGACCTCTAAAGGCCTTCTAACCTAGAGGTTCTAAAAGTGTATACATGGGTAATATGTAAACTGAAAGAGAAAGAACCTGCAGTTGTTTGGAGTGGTAATTGGTGAGGCGTTGATGGTTACCCTTAGGGGAACTGCTGTTGGCTTTGTTTTAGGGGAGGGATGAGCTATGGAGCACTTCACAAGACATATTGTCAAGTGAAAAATGTAAATACAGAACAGTATGCTTAGTATGCTACTGTTTTATAAAGGAAAAGTGTGTGTGTGTGCATGCGTGTGCACGTGTGTGCACGCACATATATGTGTCTGTGCCTGCATATACACACAGCATACTCTGAAAGGATCCACAAGAAACCATGACCAGTGGCTCTGATGACTGCAGATCGGGGCCGTGTCGGGGCCACAGACTTCTTTTTGAGCATATAACCTTTTGTGCCTTTTGAATTGCGTGCCTTGTCATAACTACTTACTCAAAATAAAAGTTAATTAAAAAATAAACAGGGAGTTGCTGCTTCTCTGCTGACCTTCAACTTTACATTACCTCTCTGCTGGATAGTTCTTTCTTTATCTCATTTTAAAATCTACTTCCGCTACCTTGAGCATCTTCAGAGATCAGGAAAATTAATTTTGCCTGTTCAGAATTCTTGCTGATCAGTGACTAAGCCTGTTTACCTCCCAGCTCCACCCTTTCCTCTCCCAGCTGCTCTGCAGCAGCACGAGGCAGCAAGACCCTGTCGGAGAGCCCGGGACTATCAGGAGAACCGGGCTCCGTCCCTGTTATCCAGCACTAACTAGCTGCATGGCTTTGGGCCCATCACTATACCTCTCTGAGCCTCAGTCTCTTCATGTATAAAATGAGTGTGAGTCACTGCGCCTGGTCCAGGATGATTTAAAGATCAAATAGAGGATGTCAAATGATCGACATAAGTGAGATATACTGAATGCCCAGCATGGTACTTAGCACAGAATAAATGTTTGCCAAATGAAGAAGTCATTGACTATATGGATAAATGAATATACAAATAAACAAATGAGAGTCCTCTGCCCTGAGCCTCAGAGTACATTTGTTGTAAAACCTAAGACTACCAAGACAAGATAAATGACTGATTCCTCAGGGACTCCTCCAGGTGAACCAGAGCATCAAAGTCCTCTCCATCTGCCGGTCTGCAACCCTACTCCATGGAGAACAAGCTAAGCCTCTCGCTGCACTGCTCTCCCGGCCTCCCTGGATGGCACATGCTCTCCAGGCCCCAGCATGCTTCCCGGCTACACAAGAAACTTCAAGCTTCTTGAATACAAGTTGTGAAGGTTCTGGAGTCCTATTTCTCTCTTCCTCCCAATCCTCCCTCCCTCCCTCTTTTTCAATTCCCAGCCTCCAGAGATTGTGTCTCTGGCTTGGTTAATTAAGATAAGACTTCAGAAAGCTTTGAATCCTCATGCTGTGATGTGATGCTCCAGCACTGGGTGTTTATTTCCATTTGCTGTTCTAATGCTTGTGCCTTCAGATGTTTGTTGCTTTTAGAGCTTGACTGAATTTTAAGAGCCTGCATCCTTAATTCTGTTTGTAAAGCTAAATGCCTGTACCTTGTTGACCTGTTCTCAGTGAGGAGGAACTGATTTTGCTTGTTCACAATGAAATATGTTGTCCTTCCACAATTGGTCATCCAAGAATTGGGATGGAGGGGCTTAATTTAAGTCAGCTACTTGGGAGCTCTTTGTTTTTGTTTTGTTTTAACTGGAGACATCTTACTAGGGTGAAATTTCCAGCCCAAACACGTCTCCTTCCTTTTACCCCAGGCAATTAGCGCCAAATGGTACAGGATTCCACATAGAGGTCAAACCAGCACAGCAGTTTTATGTAGGCCTGTGGACCAAAATCCTGCCAGCAGCCACCCAGAGTGAGCACCTCCACTTCTGAACAAGGGGAGTTAACATCTATAAAACAAGTTCTGGTACGTAGCACTGCCCTTTTCCCTAAAATCACACTTTCAGTACTACCTGGTACCTTCCAGGATCAGGCACACAATTACTTTTTTCAGAATAAATGAATGAATGAAGAGTGCATGAACGAATGTGTGAGTAAATGAGAGCCAGTCCGACTCTTGTAAGAGTATTTTCTGCAGGCTTGTTATTCTCTAGGGAAAATCGGCAAGATGTGTGTAACTCTTGGCATGTTGGGATAGTTACTTAAACCTCTGAACCTTAGTTTCCTCCTCGATAATAGCAGAACCTGCCACACCAGGAATTTTTTTTTTCTTTTCTTTTTTTTTTTTTTTTTTGAGTCAGAGTCTTGCTCTGTCACCCAGGCTGGAGTACAATGGCACGATCTCGGCTCACTGTAACCTCTGCCTCCCAGGTTCAAGCTGTTCTCCTGCCTCAGCCTCCTGAGTAGCTGAGACTATAGGCATGTACCACCATGCCCAGCTAATTTTTGTGTTTTTAATAGAGATAGGGTTTCATCATGTTGGTCAGGCTGGTCTCGAACTCCTGACCTCGTGATCTGCCACCTCGGTCTCCCAAAGTGCTGGGATTACAGGTGTGAGCCACCACGCCTGGCCCAGGATGATTTAAAGATCATATAGAGGATGTCAGATGGTCAACATACGTGAGATATATTGAATGCCCAGCATGGTACCTAGCGCAGAATAAATGTTTGCCAAATGAAGAAGTCATTGACTATATGGATACATGAATATACAAATAAACAAAGGAGAGTCCTCTGCCCTGAGCCTCAGAGTACATTTGTTGTAAAACCTAAGACTACCAAGACAAGATAAATGGCTGATTCTTCAGGGACTCCTCCAGCTTAAGGTGCAGACCCAGGCTTGATTCTGCCTCGGTGTGCCTCTGCCTAGTAAACTAACCCCCATGGTTGGACACCATTGGCAGGTCGGGCCCTGAGAGATGTGGGTTCCCCCTACTGGGACCACACAGTTGAATCTGAGGAACATGGTGAAAAAAATGGGCAGAGATGGACAGGCGAGTCCAGGACAGTGACACATGCCCCATCAGATCACATGCTGATCCCGGAAGCCTTCCTGCTTCCCTCTGGTCCCCCTTGGCCTCCCAGGTCTCTACACGACGACAGTTACCTAGGGTCTGTCTGTTCACTCAGCATTTGCCCATAGACTCCCTCATATTTGTTTGTGGAAAAACATGTCTTTCTAATCACAGAATGCATTTTCTGAGAACAGGGCTGTGCATTTCTTGTCAATCCTAGGCAATGCTAGACACAGAACTGGTCTGCTTAACAGGGTCAGAATCCTAGAAGAGTGTTAGAAGAGTCTCAGGGAGCCACAAGCCCAAATCCACATTTCACAGGCCAGGAGACAGGGTCTCTGAGCGGCGAGGGGACACGCCCATAGTGGGGGGGGGGGGTGCTGGAGGACAGCAGAGGAGTGGACAAAGGCTGGACTCACATCTCCTTCTCCTGGTGGAGTTTGCAGGCCTCTTGCTGAAGGCTTTCCAGCTGCTGCTGAGCATCCTGGAGCTCCCAGGAGGTCCGCTCCAGCTCCCGGGCTAGCTCCTGGTTGGTGAGTTTCAGCTTGGTATTCTCAGCTTTGGTCTCATGCTTGTCATGATGCAGGGCCGTGCACTGACCTTCCAGCTGCAAAGGCATGGGGAGCAGAGGGGAATGAGGAGTGACCACCACCTTCAGGAGGGTCTGCCCTGGCCTCACCTTGCTTTCCCCGCTTGGCAGGCAGGAACCGTCACTGCCACCCCTCACCGGCCTCAAGCCTAAATCAGCATTGTCCTCGCCTCAGTTCACACATATACACTCCTCTAGGCAGGAAGGAGCTTTCAGAGCACATCTCGTCTCTCCCCTGTCTCCACACAGGATCACTAAATAGTCCAGGAGGAACTGCTCCACTCAGAAAGACCACTAACAAAGGAACTTCCACAGCCCATCCGTGTGAATGGCCTTGAGATCTAACCTAAATCCGTCTTGTTGTCCTTTAAGCCAATTTCTTTTCCTTGGTCCTTGATGGAGAAGGGGAACAGCTAAATGGCCTGCTTCATAAAACCATCCTTCCCAATTTCGCACGCTGATAGTAAATCTATATATTCCCTTTTCTCCTCTCAACTCCAATTCCATCAATCTAGAGAAGCTTTTAAGGGTAGCCAGAAGCCCTGAAAATTCTTAGGAAATTACTAAAACAGTTCAAACAGAACATAGACCTTTTCTATGTCTTGAAAGTAACTAAAAACCTTGCATTTTTATAGCTTCAGCTTTTCTTGGCTGTTGATTATGTGCAGAGCTTCCAATCCTCTCACCAGAGCAAGAATCAAACCAAGGTACATATATCATAATAAATTTAGTTTAATGAATGTGGCCAGTAAGGAGAGGAAGAAGTAACAACAAGGAATTTGGTGTGATTCTCAAGAGGCTCCTGTGTAATCAGGCAAGCATGCAGTAATTAAATCGAGTGGCAATCATTCATTTGAGGGATAAATCTAATTGCTAGGAACTTAATGCATAATAGAGAGGAAGAGAAGGAGTAGGAGAAGCAAGGTACAACTGTGGATGGGGAAACGGGGAGGCAGCTGGCAGTTCCCGGAGTAGAAATCGTCTTGCTGCAGAAGGAAAGAGACCTAAATTCATAGCTTGGGTAGCAGCAGCAGTGGAACAGTCTCTTGTCTTAGCAGGGCTGTCTTCAAGTAGATTTTAATGTGCTGCTAAAAATAACCCTCTCTATTGAAATGGAAGCAACGTGTCCTGGTCTGTCCAGAGCTGGATTCCTTCCAGCACCAGGCACAACAAAACAGGAGGCCAGTGGCACGCTAGCCTATCTCCCTCAGGAGCCCTTGCTAAGGAGTGGAGGCCACTAAGTGGGAGGCTTGCCTAGGCAGTCAGTCTTGCTGGGGTCATTAGCCAGGCACTCCCAGCCATAGAGACACTGCCCTGCAGAGCGCACCACCCAGCCTGCCTCCTGGAGGCTCAGGTACATCAGAGAGGAGTGCCTGGTGTCTGCATTCTTCCTGCAGGGATGGGAGTAGCCACAGAGGATGCCAATGACCCTGTCCAGGCACCACACAACCAGGGAAGAGACAGGCTGACTTTGGAAGCACCTGTTCCAGTAGAGGTATCCATGACCATTCTGGAGGGAAGAAACTTATCTGTAGCCTCCCCCCAAATATCGTGGTAGACAATGTCTGTTGTACCTCAGCATTCCCCTCTTTTCTTATACAGGAGGCAGGAAACAAATTCCAGTTTTGGCATTCTTGTGGCTCCTGGGTATAATTATAGGAACACGTCTGCAGATACCTCATGGGGGAATGCTTGGCAACTTTTCCAAGTTAAACACCTGGTATTGGAGAAGTAAAGGTTTTATCTTGTGATCACCTGTGATTTTAAATGCTATCTTTTGTACCACTAAATCGTTCTTCTCAGGTTAAAAAAATCAAAAGTCCTTAAGTGAATGGCAGGGAAGGTGGGCAAGAGGCAGAGGAAAGGATGGAGTCAAAAGCCAGGTACTCTGAGGCCATGACAGCAACATACCCTTTTCTGCTTCTGGGTGAGCTGCTCCAGCTCCTGTTCCTTACATAACAGTTTCTGCTCCAGCTCTTGACTGCGGGCTTGAAACCTCTCTGTGTCCTGCCAAGCCAGAAAGAGGGATACACAGGACCCAAATGTAGCACCCCTGGGTTACAGACTTTTTTCCCACCTTGAATCTCCTCCACATCAAAACACATCCTATTAGACCATGGGGCTTTTCCCATAGCACTGCAGGGCTCTGGTAACCTGCCTGCCCCATCAGGCAGGACCAAATGAGACAGAGATAGTGCAAGCACTTAGTGAGGCAGGATGCCAACTCCCAGCAAGCATGGCCATGTCCAGTGACTGTGCACCGCCACCCTCCTCTCCACCAAAAAAAGGAGCAGTGTCAGCCAGTGGCGGAATACTGAACGGGGAGAGTTGGGGCCTGAGTTCAAACATCAGGCCTTGGTCTCCTCATGTGCAAACTGGGGGAGGCAGAGGACCCCTCGTACGCCTTCCGACCTGGATACGCTGTTCGAGGTTGGGCACTGCCATCGGATCCCTTAACTTGGCCTCACTCTGGAAACACACGGCCATTACCTGTTCCTCTTGAGGGTCTAAGTTCATATTTTCCCACTGTGATTGAAGTCTCCTGGGCCCTGCTCCTCAGGATGTTTTAATATCTGCTCCTTCCCTAGGCTGGGCTTTCCCCACAGAGAGGTGCTGAAGCAGGTGAGACGGGGCCTGGCTGTGGGATGAGGAGGACAGTGTGTGGGCCGTCGGGTGCCTGATGCTCTCAGCAGAGCCAGACCTGTGGTGTAAGGGCCCTGAGCCGAGCGGGACACAACTTGGGTTCTGGCCCCGGCTTCACCCAACTAACTTGCTTCATTCTTCTGGATCACTGTTTGTTCACAGAATAGAAACAAAAATACCCATGCCATCTGCAGCACTCCACTTGCCTGAAGGCAGAATGGAGGTACAACATGTGCAGGAAGAGAAGAAACCATTGTAATTGCCATATAACTCACTACCGGAGCCCCCTGGGGTTCCTGAGATACGGAAGGACTCTTTCCCAAGGAGGACAGCGTGGGATGCTGCACTAGACGGGTGTCCTGGCATGACAGTGGCTGCAGCACGGTGGTGGAACACGGCCCCCTCGGGCCAGAGGCCTTTGGACACCTCCACTCAAAGGCTCAGGATGCTTCCTTGTGCATCCTCTGTTGATGTTACCAGGTTCTTCTGCCCATTTTTAGGCAGGTAAATGGGCAGAAGAACCACAGGGACAGCCTGTGATTATCCTCATGTTAACCACATGAATGGCAGAGGTACGATCTGACCAGACAGCACCTGCTTCCAACATTTGCTTCCAGAGAATCAGCCCCAGAGAATCTGCCTCCTTCAGCTTGGCTACTGCTCCCCGTGAAAAATGCTGGGAGCAGCGAGAGGCTCCAGGATCCCCGTGATGATGTGGCTGCACCCACAATGGGTCTACAGAGCATCCTCACAATGCACCAGGACAGAGCGTCGAGGTGGTCTGGCATCACATCCTGGGGTTGGAAGGTGCAAGTGATTAGGTACTTCCTTCACGGTCAGACAAACTGATAAGTGTCAAGCCAGGATCCAAACTCTGGTCCGAGGGTTCAGCCTTTTCCGTGATGTCAGAAACTGCAGCACCACTATCCTTGATCTATCGCCAGGCAAAAGCCTTTGTATCTAATGGCTTAATAGTGCTGCAAAAACATCTGAGCAGTTTCCACGTTCATGCAAACGGCATAAATCTAAGCACTGCGCTTTAAAGGCATTTGGTGTCAAGAAGGGAGGAGGAGGGAGCAGAAGGGGACAGGGAGGCTGGATCACCTGCAGTGACGCAAACTTGTCCTTGAATTTTTTTCCTGTGACCTCTGCCCTTGCCCATCCCCCATGCCCTGGCCCAGCATTTGCTTCTGAAATCGCGTCTTTTCCTTTAGCTAGGACCTCTGACCCGTAGTCATGGCCCGGGCAGAGGGGACAAGATGCTGCACGGAGCTCAGCCTCTCTGTGCAGGGTGTCATTTGGGATAAAGGCGGTGACTGTCCTATGGCAGGGAGGTGGGGTGGGGAGCTGCTGTTCTCAGAAACGATTTTGGGGTCTGCTGGTGAGAAGTATGTGAGTTCTGTCTGCCATCAACCAGGTTGAGGGGCAGGAGCAGCCAGAATGCTTTCAGGCTCTCCGAGAGGGAGCAGGCCTGGAAATGCTGACAAGCCTCCAGAGGGCGCTAGTTGGAGGACATGACCAGATTTTCTTGAAAAGCGTTCGGATTTTCTTGAAAAGCGTTTGAATGACATCTGTGATAATAAACGGAACAGTGGTGTTGATAATCTGAGGCAGCACAAAACTTAAAATTGGTTTAAGAGAAGGGGTTGTGATAACAGTCAGGCTTAGTGCTGAGCGGCAAGGGAAGCTGCCATCTAAGATCAAAGTCTTTTCTGCTGAGAATCCACCAAGTAGATAGCCCCAAAATGGGTGCTAGAGAGTTCTCTGACGCTTTTTTTTTAAAAAAAATTTAGTTTTATGAACATGTTTATAGAAGGATCCTGCTTACCTTGGCAAAGAAGAGGATTTTGCCAATCCTGACTTCTTGAGACAAATGGCAGGGCTTGGGAAGCGGGGGATAAGGGTCAGACCAGGAAGAGGGAAGGCAGTTATCCATTTCCTCCATGGTCTCTCTGGAAGGTGGGATTGATCTGTTTTTTCTTGGCTATGAAATTTTCCATGTGCCGAAGGGTAAAGGATGGGTAGCACAGGCGCTAACGCTTGTCCACTTAGGAGAGCTGCTGGGCACAGGGTGAACTGGGCTGGTGCATTTGGGTGGGCCTGCCATATAAATCTAGGAACAGTCAATGTCAGATCAAATTTAACAGAGAAAGCATGAACCTCCATCCTTTCATTCATTCACTTATTCATTCATTCATTTAACAAATATTTGTTGAGCACCTGGTATGTTCCAGGCATTGTCTATGTGCTGAGGATACCTTAGTTAATAAAAGATAAAAATCTCTGCTCTTTTGCAACTTATATGTTAGCAGGAGAAGATAGACACTCAATGAAAATAAACAAGGATATTACATGTCCTGTGTGAAGGTGATAAATGCCTTGAAAAAAACAATACAGCAGAGAAAGAGGGAATCAACAGTGCACGGATGGAGGCACCACAATCTTAAACTTGGGGGAGACAGAGCAGATATGTCAAGCTGGCCTCAGAGCCAAGCCTGGGGAGTGCACACTTACCTTCAGGAGAAACTGCTCCTTCTCACTTTTGATTTGCTGTTCCATCTCCTCATAGAGATGCTGGATTTCTTCATCATAAGCAGCAATTTTCCTACAGAGGTGGCAAAAGGAGAGTCTGCACTGAGGTTCCCCTATCCCACAGCGATAGCTCCTGGAGCTCAGACACCAGTCCCCCGCTCTGGAGCTGTGGGTGTGGGGGTGACAGCATCGGTCAGGTCAGTCAAGGCTACAAGATCAGTCCCTCAGGATCAGCTAACCCGACAAGGGATGCAGACCACAGAGGCCTTGTGGCACCTGCCCCTGCAACTGGTAGGTTTCACGTGGCCTCTCCTCCTCCCATCCCCCAGCCATCACTCCTAGATGATCCCTGTGCTCCTCGGTGAAGTTTCCCTGGACCATCTCCCTTTATTGTACTTTATTTCAACACAAGCCCACAGGCCTCTGCCAGACGTATCATCCCTGTTCCCGCGGAGCCCCACGCTCATAGACTATATGAAGTTGCATTGTGTGGGTTTCTTTCCTGTTCTGTTTCCTGGTTTATCTTGTCCCTGTTTGCATGCTTTCTCTCTGCCTGTTCACATCAGGACCCTCTATCACTGCACTCTCAGAGGACTCTCCCTGTATGCTTGAGTTTGTGCGATCCATGTTTCTCATGAGATTCTCAAGAGACTCCATGATGATGACAACAAGAGCTACCACACCCCCCACCACAAAGCAAAAGGCACAATGTCTAGTGCCCGTGCCATCTCAGGCTCCAGGGCACAAGCAGACAGTGCGAGACAGGCGAGGCTGGTTGGAGGATGGCGATGACAATGAGATGTCCTCATCCCCACTCTTCTTCTCAGCATCCTCTCCCCACTCTTTCCTCTTCCCACCCAGAAAGTGAGCACCTAGGCACTCTGCTCCTACGGGGAGATGAAGACAAACACAGCTATGGGGACAAGGTTTGTAGGTCATCCCCAGGGATGACCCTTTTCTGTTTCTCCCTCTCCCCATGATACATCCAACTTCCAATGCCCCTCCAAATTCAAACAGGAAAGATCCGGTATTAGCATTGGAACTGAAACTGGGAGTTATCACACTGAATTATTGACATTCCCAGGTAGTTGCATTTTCATACCTTTTTTGCTGACCATGCAGTGAAAGACCCTTTCTGTGGCTCCTACTCCCGATCCTCTCCCTATCCTGTTCAGGAAACTCCAGGCTCTGTGAACAGGCTAATGTGGCTCTCAAGACCTGTTTTGAACATGCAACACACACACACACACTTGACCCCTGCCATTCTAAACTTAAATGATGGCAAGCCCACTGTGCCCTTTATTTAAGAGACTTCAATAATTGAAGTTCTCAATTTTAAGAAGTACTAGGAAGATTTCTGAACTGAACATCAAGGATGGGAATATATTTATTCCCCTGAGCCCTCCATCATATTAACCCCTACCTCCCATGTCCACTTGGGCCTCCAATCCAGGACCAGACCTTCTCTGCTGTCCAAGGCTTTGCCACAGCCCAATTTCTGCCCCTTTCTCACCTGCCACCTGTTGGGAGAGCATATGCACCACGTGCACAGGGGAGCAATGAACAGGAGTCATTTTGATTGGCATCATCCTTCCAGCTTTACAGAAACCACAAATCTGACCCAGACAAAGGAACAATGTGTGAGACTCCATGGTCAGGGACATTCATCACAGAGCACAGCCTTGGAGTTGCCTTGCTTGGCTGCACCCCCAAGACCAGAAACTTGATTTTGGGTGACTGTACATTGCCTTGCTTGGCTGCACCCCCAAGACCAGAAACTTGATTTTGGGTGACTGTACATTAACGGCCCAGGGTGGGCTCAGCAAGAGATGACAGTCCTCCCAGACCTTCGCAAGCCGGGACCCTGTCTTTATGGATACGTCCTGCATCCCTTACTCTTTTTGGCTGAGTAAGAAATCTCTTCTTGTTAAATGACTGATGTTTGGGATGGTTTCTTTTGCTCTGAGTTAACTCATAAGAATTAAAACAAAATCTTGGAGGAAAAGTAACGAAAAAGGCTCATGCTATTGACCCTGATACTTCAGTGACAGAAGCAGATACAGTTTGAAGGAACTTTCAGAAAGCAAGATGGTTTCTCTTGGTCCCTGGAATTATCAGATGCTAGATGGTAAATGATATCAAGGAAAACTCTAGACAGAGATTCCAGCTATATAAATACTGTAAAACTAATAAAGTAAGATGAGAGAAACTTAAACATTGATTTGGCTCTGCTAAAGCAATTCATATAAAGTTATTCATATAAATGGCTTACCATTTATTTCTAATAACCATGCAGGGCATTAATTCTATAATATAATTAAGTGTGCTATATTAACTTTAATCTATGTCATATTTGATTAAATTAACACACTCTAGGTTTTTCATGCTTGCATACCAGCTTGCTGGTATGTGAATTAAGTTATTTTACAAACCACCAAAAAATAACTGGCAGGAAGATAGATACAGTGTTTGAAGAGTGCCTCCTCCTAGCCCTCACTCACAAAGGCTAGGCCTACTGCAAAGATGTCCTGGGATTCCAGGTGGGCATCCGAGATCCTGGGCCCAACCAGACTCATACATGCAACCAAGCTTTTGGAAAGCTGGCCTGCTGTGAGACTCTCCAGGCTTGAACGACTATGACAAGACTGGGTTAGAACACACTAATCCCAGGAATGGGGAAGATTAAGGTGCTGTGCATACCAGTCATGTCACTAAACCAGTGCAGGGATGAGACGACTTGCATTCGGATCCCAGAACCAGCTCCTTTCCTCAGTGTGATCTTGGGTAAGTGCTCTGACCTCCTCCCATCCTGGAATGGTACCTGCCCTGTGTTCCTCCCTACATTGTCATAAAGAACACATGAGAGTGGATGTGGAAAGTGTCAGAACCACAGAGCCCTCAGTCAATGTAAGGGATGATTTACTGTTGTCATTACAATCGTGGGCTGTGGAGGGCAAAGGGCAGTGCTCCCCAAGGGGAAGAGGGTCTTGATTTTAAGGATAAAAGACCTGCTGGGTTTGGAAAGGCTGATGCAATTGGGAAGATGAAGAAGAAATTGCTTAGTCAATAAAAGTGCCTGTCAAACCAATCCATGAGAGACCCAGACTGTGTGTGAGCAGGAGCCAGGAGCCAGGAGCCCGTGTCTGCAGGAGCCCTGCAGTGGCTGCGCGGGCAGTGGCAGCAAGAGATACTAAAAAGATGTGCACATACGGTGAGTCACCTTCAGCAAGGCTTGCCATATTCCACCATCAGGGGAAAGAGACAACTCATCATGTTTGCTCATCTGGGGAAAGAGACAACTCATCATATACATCCTTGTTGCCACAATTTTTAAAACCACTTATATTGCCTAATGCATATAAACAGACTTTGAAGTCTTCTCTGTGAAGATTTTGCCATCTCCAACCCTCATGACCCGTTCTCTGAACTCTGATGACAGCAGATGTCTTCATTTGATCATTTAACAATTAATCTTAAATAGTCCTGAACAACTGTTTCATTTGGGTTCGTGTTGTCTCAATTAGATTATAAACACGCAGGCATTTATGTCACCTGCAGGGCCTGAACTCAAAATGTTAATGCCAAAAACCTGTAAAAACTCAATTTACAATTTTGGGTACCAAACTCAGAAGCTCATGGACCATTTTGAGGGAACACTAGATACCATGTGAGTTAAAGAACTTCAGAGTTGGAAGGTTTGTCTGATCTAACTACCTGTTTCTCTGGTGTTAAAAATCTTGTGACAATACCATGTCAAGTACTTACCCAGACTAGGTTAGAATACCCCCAGTGACAGGGAACTTGCTGTTTCTCTAAGTAGTTATTTCACCTTTGGGATATTCTGGCTTACAGAAATCTGTCTTTCCATGACCTTACTCTTCTGCATAAAAGCCTTTCATGTATTTCAGAATGGCATCAAGACTTCAAGGGTTCAGGTCAAGCCTCTCCACTTCCTGCAACTGTGTCTCACGTGGATTTTTTACAAACCCCTTTACAATTCCCTTCATGCTTCTTCAAATGGGCTGCAATGATCTTTCTCAAGCTATGGGAGTGCCAAACGGAATGTCCAGTGTGTGAGTCTGATGTGTGCAGATTAGAGCTATTTCCTCTCTTGTTCCAGATGCTGCACAACTATTCATACAGCCTAAAACCCCATTAACTTTTCTTGGCAGCCACGTTACAGTGGATGTGTGCTGAACCCATTTGCCAACTACAATCTCTAAATCTCAGGTCTGTGTGATCATTTTTGTTTCAAAGATGGTACTACTGACTCGTATCTCCTCTACTTTGTGCTTCTGCCATTGGCGTTTTGAACACAGAGCAACATCTCAAATGTAATTCTGTTAGATTTCGTGTTTGCCAGTTCTAGTCCATCTTTCCAGCCCATCACTATGCTAACAGGTCTCAGTTGGTCATGTGGTGTATTCAGTGACCTTCCAAGTTTTGTTGACATTTTAAATCTTCAATCAGGATGTAGGCTAAATAATCTATAATGTTGGTTTTTGTCATTTAATGTATCTGAGAGTTATTTAAAAGGCAGTTTATTTAAAAAGGTACAGACTATTGGTTTCTAGTTATATTATATTATAGAAAGAAATGGTTTTGGAATCTATCGGTTATCTTTCCTCTGTAGCCACAAACATGACCAATTTTTGCACAACTTCTATGAGAGGGATATATATTCTATTTGTAAGGTACACAATTCTATATTCATCTCTAAAGTGTGTTCATTGATGGTTTCACATACTTTAATCTTCCACGTACTTTTGCCTGACTAATGTGTCAAATCTGAAGCAAATTTGTTAAAGTCTAAAGTCCGGTTTTTATTAAGTTTTCTTTATTTTTCCTTTATTTATTTATTTTTTTCTTTTTGAGACGGAGTCTCGCTCTGTCGCCCAGGCTGGAGTGCAGTGGCCGGATCTCAGCTCACTGCAAGCTCCGCCTCCCGAGTTCATGCCATTCTCCCACCTCAGCCTCCTGAGTAGCTGGGACTACAGGCGCCCGCCACCTCGCCCAGCTAGTTTTTTGTATTCTTTAGTAGAGACAGGGTTTCACCAGGTTAGCCAGGATAGTCTCGATCTCCTGACCTCGTGATCCGCCCGCCTTGGCTTCCCAAAGTGCTGGGATTACAGGTTTGAGCCACCGCGCCCGACCCAGTTTTCTTTATTTTTTCTAAAAGCTTCTGCCGTATGTATCTTGCTGTTGTGTTGTTTGGCGCATAAAGCTTAATATATGTTGTATCTTCTTTATGGATGGAACTTTTTTCATTACTTCAAAATATTGCCTTTTTATCTTCCTTTACTCATGCCATCGGAAAAACGTTAGACAAAATGAGGACAACAATCTGTAGCAGAGCTCTCTGAGATGTTAATTAGTGACATGTAGGCATAGCCATTCAGCCTATCTTCTCTTAGCCATTCTCAAAACACTCCTTCTGGCTGGGCACAGGGGCTCACGCTTGTAATCCCAGCACTTTGGGAGGCCAAGGCGGGCAGATCACCTGAGGTCAGGAGTTCAAGACCAGCTTGACCAACATGGAGAAACCCCCTCTCTGCTAAAAATACAAAAAGTAGCCAGGTGTGGTGGTACACGCCTGTAGCCCCAGTTACTCAGGAGGCTCAAGCAGGAGAATCACTTGAGCCCAGAAGGTGGAGGTTGCAGTGCGCCAAGATCCCACCACTGCACTCCAACCTGGGTGATAGAGTGAGACTCCGTCTCAAAACAAACAAACAAACAAACCAAAACACTTCTTGACCTGGCTCCCAGAACTCAAGTGGTATCTATTTAATTATTCCATTTTCTACTATCTGACCCTAATCATTTTGAGTTACATAACACGGGAGAGATGAAGAAGAGGTAGATGAAAGAGGAGTGAGGGCAAGAGACATGAGTTCTCAGTGGAACAGAAGGACAAACATGTGGAGGAGCCAGAGTTAGCAACAGTCACGAGCACTCATATTTATCCTCCCCGTCCTTTTCTTTCCCCGTGATAGCTGGGTAGTTCTTCTGGCATGTTTCAGGGCAGTCTAGGTCATAGACCCTTTGCTGACACGCGTATGGTTGCCTCAGAGTTTATTAGATCCAGAATTAGAAGGTCTGGGTTCAAGTCTCGGTTCTGACATTTACAAACTTTCTGGCCTTGGATAAGTCACGTTACCTCAGTAAGCCTGAAGTGTTCTATATCTGAAAAATCAGTTGGTAATACCTACTTTAGATAGAAGTTGTGAAGATTAAAAAAGATAATGCGTGTGGAAGTGTCTAACACCATAAGATGCATTTAATAAATTCTACTTAAATAAGTTTTCTGATTCTCCAGAGGCCAAGGACCCCATTTGAGAGTCACTGCTCTATAGATGTCAGCCAAGGGTCAAGTAGAAACTGGGGGTGGAGGATCAAGTGGCAGCTTGGTGTACGTGGTGTGAAGAAACGTGGGCAGGAATGGTGAAGGCGTTGGGTAGAGAAGACACAGGGGCGGATAAAACCTGAGGAGGCTCAATAGAGAAGACTAAATGTGGAAAGAGACGTCCATACCTTCCATTGAAAAGTGTTGATTAAGCCCTTCTTACAGTATGACCCTGGGCAAAATACTTCAGATTGAAGTTATACTCTCTGTATAATTTAGCATCTAAGAATATCGAGCCCAGTGCTATAGTGGCAGGGAGGAAAGGAACAGACAGAAGAAGCTACACACCATGAGCCAGACCCAAAAGAACCCTCCTAGGTTCTGTCTGACGGTCATCCTGTGACCTCAGAGCCCTGCTAGGGGGAAGTGAAGGAAGCTACCTACTCTGGTGGTGGGGAGGATGGTGGAGTTCTCAGGGGAAAAGCTAAGAAGAGGTGAGTTCAGAATATGGAGATTTTCAACAGCAGAGGGGAGAGAATAACAGTGAGATACTGCGGATGCCGTAAGGGCAGTGATGGATCGGAATGAATGAGTCCTACTGAAAACCCAGATTCAAGCCCAGGTCCAGCTCAGGGGATCAAACATCTTCAACCGAGATGTCTGGTTCTGGCAAATGTCCCTCTCTAAAGGATGTGTGTGTGTGTGTGTGTGTGTGTGTGTGTGTGTGCGCGCGCGCGCGCTCACGTGTACGTCTGGTGCTGAGTTACTGGGGAGCTAAGGATGGGAGGAGGATGGGATGTGTGAGAAGGATGTAGGGGTGAAGAATTCATGAGTCTAATGTAAACACAAAGCGTAGCTTCTGAGAGGCCTTTACAGATAATTTGCAGGGAACTAGAAGGTGAGATGTAGTTAGCATTAACTTATCCTGCCAGCCTCCCACAGGAACTGTGAAAATTAATTAACCTTCACAAAGTGCTTTGCACACTGAGAGTTAAGGGGCTACGCCAGAGCGAAGCATTAATACTCAACATCACTGGAGTTCCAGCTAACGGCACAGAGGCCAAGGCCTTCCTGCTGTGGAATACTGCTTGGTCAAAAGATTTTCTTCGTGCTTCTCCTCTCCTTTGTCCTCCCTTTTAAATAAAATCTGTTGGGATTTCGGAGGGTCTTAGAAAGTCATCCATTCCCCTGCCTAGGTTGTCGGCAGGGGTGTGCTAAAATCATTCCAAGAAAAATGTAGTTTCTGCCGGTTGTAAATGAAAGTGTAGGCTTGGCCTTGCAGAGAGGAAATGGCATTTCTCTACAATTTAGGTACATTTCAGGAGCTTGAACTCAAGGCAGAGTTTCAGAAATGGCCATTGGCCTTGGAGAGTTGTCATTCTGATTGTATGTGTGTCTTTGAGGCTGTGGTTTGATCAGTTACGTCTCCTGGTTTGCAAAGTTTCGGCAAAGGCAGATGCAAAGAGGAGAATCCCTCCTCCCCATCACAGAATGAAAGCGTATAAAGCTGATGTACTCCCTACGTCTTTGTTTTTCAAGTGAAGAAAATGAGGATCAAAACAGTGAAGTAACCAGATTTCCAAGGGTCAGAGTAGCGGGCAGAATCCAGGCCTTGACTCGGGTCCCGTGGCTCCATTCACATCACTACAACGTCTGGCCCAGCAGCCTAGGTTGTAAAATAGGTAACTCCATATACTTGCATTTAGAATTGTCAGTGTTCCAAATCACACCTGGAATCTGTCCACTGGGGAGTGAGCACGAACTGGAGTGAGGTATGGGGCCAACAGTCCGCACTGCTATGGTCAAAGAGAGGCAAGATGATGGAAGGGGCTTGACTCCTATTCCCCCATGTCACCCACATTCCCTCCCCCTGCCTGCCCAACGTGCTGAGGACAGAACGAAGACCCTCGACTAGAGAAGTCTCAAGAAGTCTGCTCTTTGCAAGAGAAGAACATGGAAGCAAATTCAGCCTCAGTCAGTTTTGTGCTTGGAATGGGAACGGTAGGCAGGGTTTTGGACTCCCCACTGCCCTCTGCCACCTTCTTCGGGCAGCTGCAGTCCTCTGACAGCTAAGAAGGTCCCACTAGAAAAATCCTGTTTCGAGTTTTGTTCCCCTGAAATCAGTCTATCTCGGTCTCTGTAATTATCTGCTTACCTCTGTCTCTCTCTGTCTCCATCTCTCACACACAAGTGGGCGCATGCACGTGCACACACATACACGCACGATTAGAGTAGAGCGGAATGAAAGGAAAATGTAAGAGTTTGTAGAAAATTCTGCAAAGACTGTGAAATTGCCAATTGGATTTTCAAGATGGATGGTTTCTTCCAAATCAGACTCTGCTGCCTGTATAAACCAACTTTGCAGCTATATCCCATTCTATAAAGCAAACGGTTTTTTATTAGTCAGGTTTACAAATCATGCCCATGGTGTACACAGAGCACAAACAGTCCTCACTTTCCAATTTGCTCTCAGGGCAATGTTAACAATGTGCTCAACATAATAATAAACCCACAGAAGACATGCATTCGATTAAGTCTCAACCTCGTCACCTAGAGTCCCCGCCGAGAACTTCACCGTAAGAATAGGACTAGCATTCCAGATTGGAAGGGCACCCCGGGATGTACCTTTTGCTGGCTGATGGATTCTGGAAGAACTGGCTAGAGCAGCATTTCTCAAAGGGTGGTCTACAGCCTGCCTGTGTCAGAACCGCCTGGAATGTGTGTTATGGTGCACGTTCCTGGGCCCCTTCCCTGAGACACACCGATTTAGACTCTCTAGCAGAGAGGGAACTGCCTTTTAATTTAAAAATCCTCTGGTAGATCTAAGCAATCTACCATTCGAGAACTATGAAGCTGAGGCCTTCCCCAAGGTCACAAAGAACTCTGTGGAATGTAAGGGCCACCTGCCAGGAATCTGATGCTTTATTTGCTGCCCTATCTGGAGGCAGGGCCAGCGATGTGATGACATCTCTTCCCTGAAAAGCTCCGGGGATAGCTTCCTTGTCCTCCAGGCTCCACAACAGGCTGCCGATCCTCAGGCTTGTGTGGGGGTGCAGGCCATCATAGCTGGGGCTGTCAGTCTGCAGGGTGCATTCCTCCTGGTCTGGACACTTTCCCAGAGCCCAGGGAATCACTGCAGACAGGAAGTGGCTGAATAGCAGCTGGTAGCGGCTGCAACTGAAGAGCCTGTGAGCTCCCGAGAAACGGCCTGAGGTCTGATTCAGATGGACAAGGGAACACTGTGCAGATGAGGAGCTGATTCCAAGGAGGGCGTGGGGACTGCTGCTAAGCTTGTCAAGGCCCAGTATGGTCAACCAATGATGCCAAACAGGCAGCCAGCTGGTATTCCCAGGCTACAGGGCTGCAGAGGATTGAGTCGGAGACCTCCCGGAGCACAGCCTGGGACTGGCCTTTGATCTAGAAAGCACTTTCCTTCAGAGCTCAAAGCACCCCACTCAGACACTGCCTAATTCACCCTTGCCCCCATACATTACGAATACAGATGTTAAGCCCCCACCTCAGACAACTGAACTGGCCCCCACTGGGGTGGGACCTCTGGCATCCCAAAGTGGTTCTGGTGAAAAGTCTGGATCTACTGCTGTCTCCAGACGGCACTGCTCGACATCCCCCGGAGATCTCAAGCTTTTGTTCCAGAAAAGGGTAAATGCAGAGGATGCTTTCCATGGCAAAGACATTCCCAATTCCAAGTGCTCCCCAGGGTCTACACTATATCCCACGTGCTGAGGTGTGAAGGCCTCCGCACATCTGCACTGCGAATGCAGAGGGGACTTGCTCAGTGGAAGTCTCACCTTCCTTCCTTGGAGAGAAGTGGACCCAGAAGGCGCTCGAATCCGAAATTTCTTCAACTTCTGTGCAAAAGGACAAGGGTGAGGGAGACTGAATGCTCCCAGACCCCTTCCCTGCTGCGATTTCTGATATGCAGGTTAAAAAAAATTCACGGCCATGAGTGAGGACGACTCTGGGTTGTTTCTGACAATGCTCCAGGACACTCTGAGGGGTCCTCCTGGCCTCCGCTATCCAGGGCTTGCCTAGCACTCAGCCACCTCAGTTCACCTCCTCCCTCCCAGGAAGTGGGGGTAAATGTGAGGAGGAAGCTGGGGTGGGCCTTTTCCACTCACAGCCACAGTGCGACCTGGGGGATATGGCCCAGCCTGGGAGGCTGGGGGCAGGGAGCGTGTGTCCTGGCTAACCTGCATAAGGCCGAACTCCCCCAGAGGTCAGCCTCATTTTCTCTGGCCCTGTGGGAGAAAGGTGTGTGGTCTGCACAAGGAGATAAAGTAGAGGCTGTGCTGCCCACGGCAATGCTGTCTAAGGTTTCATTTGCAGGAGGATTTTCTGGTCTGTCTTGTGCAGAATTTCCAGGCATCTAAGTGCCGTCTCCTCGGTGCAATCACGAACTCCTCAAGCAGAGGGACTCTACGCTCCCTTTGCTGAACTCAGAACCTGGCATGGAGGGAGTGCTGGTTCGATGCCAGCTACTGGTTACAGACAGACTGTTCCCCCGGTGCCTGCCAGGGCAGACATGCAGCAGTCGTGACCTGAGCTGTCAACCCCAGCTTCTGGGATAGACGGTCACGGAAATGTCATCCACTGTAATGAAAAGTGAGCGTGTGGAGGTGCCTGGGAGATACTCTCACAGCTCACCAGAACCCGCTCTTCTCCTCGGGATTCCTCTAGGCTCCCTCCCAAATCAGGCCATCCCCAAGAGCTTCCTCCCACTTCCTCTCTAAAACCTGAAAATGTCCCTCCCACAAACAACCTCGCACCTCCAGACTCACTTTCTAGATGTCTCAGAATCAATCTCACCCTGAGTCATTTGTAAAGAATCCCATTTTCATATCCTATACCCTGTTGGGATTTCCAGTCTCTTGTTTGACGTCTGAGTTGCACGTGCCTTTATAGACAGGCCCACCAGCAAGGTGCGACCCACCTTTCTTTAAAAAATAGAAGAGACCGAAAGAGGCTCTAGTAGGAAACATCAGAGGTTGCCAATAAGGAAACTGATGCACAGAGAGGTAATGCAAGTTGCCTGAGGTCACACAGCTGGTAAGTGCCAGTGGTTAGGCAGGGGCTCCAGTCCTTCCTGCCTCCTATTTCAGTGCCCTGCTCAATACGGTCTGCAGTTCTCAGGTTCTGCATCTGGAGAATACCTCTGGAACGGGACCGGTCAAAGAGTTCAGGGAGTCCCCAATCCCAACACAGTGCCCTAGCCAGGAGTGGGCCTTGATCAGCTGACTCCAGAGCAGGCATGGCTGGCAGGGATACTGACTGAGGATGGGCATGGAGAGGCTGGAACCTTTGGATGAGCTGGTTGTGCATATGCAGCCAAGAGTGGCTTGACTTTTATCTCAACAACGTTTCAAGCACAATTACTAAATGAGGACAAACCACTAATAGAGGCCCTTAAAGATGGATATCAGGGCTAAGCAGCTCTCCAGCAGACAGGGGCACTTGTTTCTTCCTGCAGAAATGCAGGCCAGCCGAGGAGGCCCTGCAGATGAGATGCCAGGCTACGGCTGGGTGATTGCCCACCGGTTCAGACTGCAATGATCTCCTTCGAGAAGAGAAGAATGCCTTCCTTTCTGGGAGAGGCCACTTCACTTTTGCTGTGGCTCCTCCGGGTGATCAGTGCTGGGGGTCAGTGGGGAGAAGGGGTGAAGTGGGGTCAGCAGCTAATCTAGTCCCCTCATTTTACAGATAGGAAAACCAAGCCTCAAGAGAGGCCACGAAATCTGAGCAGTCACAGAGCTAGCTGGTTGCAAAGCCATACATGCCTCAAACCCAGAACTCCTCATTCTCAGCCTCCCACTTCCCAAAGTGACACGCTAAGCACCTGGACACCCTGTTAAAATGCAGATTCAGTGAGGCTGGGGGTGAGGTCTCAGACTCTCCACTCCTAAGATGTTTCCAGGTGATGCCAACGTTGCTGGTCCATGGACTACACTCTTATTTTTTTTTTTTTTTTTTGAGACGGAGTCTGGCTCCGTCGCCCAGGCTGGAGTGCAGTGGCCGGATCTCAGCTCACTGCAAGCTCCGCCTCCTGGGTTTACACCATTCTACTGCCTCAGCCTCCCAAGTAGCTGGGACTACAGGCGCCCGCCACCTCGCCCGGCTAGTTTTTTGTATTTTTTAGTAGAGACGGGGTTTCACCGTGTTAGCCAGGATGGTCTCGATCTCCTGACCTCGTGATTCGCCCGTCTCGGCCTCCCAAAGTGCTGGGATTACAGGCTTGAGCCACCGCGCCCAGCCCATGGACTACACTTTGAGCAGCAAGTCACTACACTGTTGTCTGCAAGGATACAGAGATCCTTAAACTTAGCCTCTGATTATACTGATGCTCAAACTCTCCACGTCAGCCAGACAAATCCTCTAAGACTAACAAAGATACTCATTTAAAATACTAATAATTATTATTTTGACATTCATTGGATACTTACGTGCCAGCACTGTTCCAAAGACTTACATGCATTATCTCATTTAATACTCAAAACTCTGTGAGATGGATACTATCCCTATCTTACAGACAAGGAAGCTGAGACTCAGAGAGATTAGGTAACTTGTCCTAAGTTGCACAGCTAGTAAATGGCAGAATCAAGAATCAAACTCAGTTCTGATTCTTTTTTTTTTTTTGAGACAGAGTCTCACTCTGTCACCCAGGCTGGAGTGCTGTGGCTGGATTTCACTGCAAGCTCCGCCTCCTAGGTTCACGCCATTCTCCTGCCTCAGCCTCCTGAGTAGCTGGGACTACAGGCGCCCACCACCTCACCCAGCTAGTTTTTTGTATTTTTTAGTAGAGACGAGGTTTCACCATGTTAGCCAGGATGGTCTCAATCTCCTGACCTCGTGATCCGCCCGTCTCGGCCTCCCAAAGTGCTGGGATTACAGGCTTGAGCCACCGTGCCCGGCCAGTTCTGTCTGATTCTTTTTTTTTTTTTTTTTTCTTTATTTTTTTTTTATTATACTTTAAGTTCTAGGGTACATGTGCATAACGTGCAGGTTACATATGTATACATGTGCCATGTTGGTGTGCTGCACCCATCAACTCGTCAGCACCCATCAATTCATCATTTATATCAGGTATAACTCCCCAAATGTCCATCAGTGACAGACTGGATTAAGAAAATGTGGCACATATACACCATGGAATACTATGCAGCCATAAAAAAGGATGAGTTTGCGTCCTTTGTAGGGACATGGATGCAGCTGGAAACCATCATTCTTAGCAAACTATCACAAGAAGAGAAAACCAAACACCGCATGTTCTCACTCATAGGTGGGAACTGAACAATGATTCTTAATTAGGTAATAGCTACATAAAAATACACCCTTTAATCCTTCCCTTCTCTGAGCTTTGGGAGCCTCTCCCCAGAATGTTCTTAACAGTCCTCCAGCCAAACTATGTTTCCTCCAGGGCCTCAGCGTCCTCATAATGCAGAGTCCTAAAAGTCCTTTCTCCCCAGATCTGTGTATACCCAATGGACCTCAACAAGTTATTTTTAGAGTTGAGGTTGGGGAGACACAAGACGAAAAGGAGCCGGGACTCAGAATAATGTGTTAATAGATGATCTACACAGCAAGACACATGGTGATCTCTTCTTGTTCAATCAGAGGCTGCACGCTTGCTCTAAGACTATTTCAGCACAGACTCTGAAACTGCCTTCCAGGCTTTCCTGGAAGTATCTGAATGGGAGGAGCAGGTGCTCTCTGGAACTGCATAGCCATGGGATTGTTGAGGATTCCTGCAGAACGTGAGCAAATCTCTGGGTGTGGACAAGATTTCATGGCAGAAGCAGGGGGCAGGGCCTCCTCTGTATGCTTCCAAGCTCTACTCAAACCCAGCCCTGTGTTTTGGCCTCACCTTCAGGGTTATGAACCATCCCTAGTCATACCACGTCTAAGTCCATGTTCACAAAATGCGAGCTCATGGCTGTAAATGTGTGTTAAAGGACCAAGAACAGCACGGTGCCCATAACCATGCATTGATTCTCATGAAGGGACTGGTGTCTAGCGGGCTTGCCCCAGTTTTGTGATATACCCGCCTGTTCTGACTCTGGTTCAGTTCTTCAGCAGCTTCTTCAGATGTTGCTTAACTTGCCTGGTCCTGTCTCCTGGAGAGGTCTTGGAGGCAAATATGGTGGAGGAAGATACATGAGGCCGTGACGGGAGAGAGCGGCCAGGAGGAGGGACATTCAGCAGGGCTACAGGTCACCTTACCAAACATGCCACCTCTGCAAAGTAGGCTGATCTGGCACTGGGGGATGGCCCAGTATGTAGGGGCCTTACTGCCTGCAGGGAATCAGAGGGATTTTTCTTCTGGTCACGGGCACCTGGCTAGCTCACTCCGAGTCCTGGCTCTACTGTTTACAAGCTGTGCCTTCTGGGGCACACTACGTAACATTTCTGGGTTTTCAACCCTCCACCTGCAAAATGTGCAGATAATAAATGTGCAAAATGATAACCAGTCCCTACTTCAAAGGGTTGTGGTGAGGACTAAATATGCTAGTGTATAAAAAGTATTTAGAATAGTACCTATCATATATAGCTTATAAAGGTGAGGGAGAGCTTAAAAATATATATATCGTGACAGACATACGGCCCGGTCCCCACTTTGGCAGATAGCGATAAGGAGGCATCACACAATGTTCTGGCAGAAGATCTAGGAGAAAGTGCACTGTGTGTCTCTTTCACACATAGTTACAGAAAGTGGCTCACACTGGGGTACCCACCTTTTTAGGGCATACTCCAGTTCATTCTTCTCCTCATGGGCTTCTTGGAGCTGGGAGAAGATTCTGGTCAGGAAATCTTCAAAGTTAGATAGTAAATGAGGTTCATCCTTCTTCAGCTGCAGCCAGAGCTGCTTGACATCACTTTCACTGCAAGAGAAGGGATGCTCATGTGGAAGTGTGGAAATGAGGCTTCATGGGAAATACAGAGGTTCCCAGATAGGAAACGGACAGCCAGAAACAGTACCGTCAGAATCACTGTAAAGATGACAGTAGCTAATGCGGACCAAATGCCTGCTGCATGCGAGGAGCTTCAAGGATATCAGCTCATTTTGTCCTCACAGTAACCCTATGAGGCAGGAGCTGCAATTACCCCATTTACAGATGAGGAAGCAGGTGAAGAGAGGTGGAGTGAGCTGTCTAAGATCACCCAGCAGTAACTGATGGAGTCAGGGGTCCAGATCGGGGTCTGTCCGACTCCGGTGTTGGCCTCCTTCCCCACCTCGCTCTGCTGCTTCTGTTCTCCTGTGGCCTTCACGATGGGCTCATGGGGCTGAGTGTGCACAGCAACATGCTCGGGTGCATCTCCAAATGCCAGGAAGAAGACAGGACAGGAGCCCAGTGCATGTGAGGACACACGCTACGGAGCTAGAGGAGAGAGCTTGTTGCCTCCAGGAAGGATGGTCCTCACTGCTGAGAGGTAAAGACGTGCCATGTGATGGACAGCAGAAAGCAACTGTTGCTGCAGGAAGGGAAGAGAATATGCAGCACCCCACTGTGGCCTGGTGACACTAGGGATGACTGACAGGCAAAAAGAAGGGAAGGAGCAAGTCTGAAAGATGTGCGTGCACAGAAAGACAAGGCGAGAGAGATGTGAGAGACCCGGGGGCCAATAAACAAAGGCTCAGAGGCACGTGTGTACACGGCTCAGTGGCAGAGATGCAGGGGCTCAGGCTGATACCCAGGGACGGAAGGAGGGGGAGACACACATGGTGGACCCTGTTCTCCCTTTCTGGAGAAACCAAAAACTCTGTAGTCAACGATCAAGTTAAGTTAAACACAAATCTGAAAGAGGATAGGTTTTAATTCAATAAAAGTTAATAATTTCTCACAGCTAGCAGGCAATAGAGTGTTATAGCATCAAGTTTGAAAGTTATAGAACAATAAACAGTAGAGTTCAAGTGAAACTTCACAGGCTAGTTTATTATAAATTACCAATTCAACTTTATTCTAGCAAAGTAGAGAATAAATATAAATCTTATCCCCCAAACAATCAGGTTTTTGATTTTTTAAATTAATGGGCACATATGTATTTTCCAACACTTTTTCACATCTATAGAACAAGATGTAATAACTAGCTCAGTTCATTGTCTTCTCAAAGTCTTTTGTTACTTAAATATTCACTCTGTGTCTTAATCTTTCAAGTTTCCAGCTACTGAAAATATAAGTCCTTCACCTCCTTCCATCCTTTCAACATAATTACATTTTGATTATTTACTCTGTTAAACTTTGAGACTTTATGTAGTGTATATTCCACATTTAATTAATTTAATTATAGAAAATCGCTTATGACCCTCATTTTATGAGGATAAAGTTATCTGTATACTTTATCCTCATAAATACTTCTCTTGAGCTCTTTCCAAAATTTGCTTGTCCATTACAGTCATCTGTACCTTGACAATCTCACCAACAGATTCCTGTTGGCTCCCGAGGAATCCTCAGGATAAAGAACAAAATTATCTGTGCTTATATAACAAGCATTATATTTTAGAAATTTTCTTCGTAAGTGATATTTGATAGTGCCATGCTAGCAATGCCCCTGCGGCATAGACATTATTCTCTGCACCCTGCAGAGAAGAGGCCCACTGAGAAATGGGTGGTGACCTCCCATCCCTGTGGCAGGTTGTTCCTGCTGTGGTCTGAATGTTTACATCTCCTACAAGTTCATATGTTTAAATCCTAACCCCCAACATGATGGGACCAATAGGTGAGGCCTTTGAGAGGCGATTAGATCACGAAGGCAGAGCCCTCATGAGTGGGACTAGTGCTATCGACACTGTGTTCTACAATTAGTATTGTTTTACAACTCTGTATGCCAATTCCCAAATATGATAATAAATACATGATTATACTATTATGACTACATAAATAATATCCCTGGAGAACCAGCACTTTTCCTAAAATTACACCATTATTTGTTTTACTTCCTTTCCCTGTCCCACTTCCCCAAATTCCTTATCAGTTTCTTCTGGAAGTACCTCCCTAACAAATCACTTTAAGACAGAAACCACAAAAACAGAAACATAAATGTGACTTGTCTCCCATTAATATTCCAAAAACAGAAGATCTGAGGATAGCTCTGACCAGGAACCCTCAGGATAAGGAATAAAATCCTTTGTGCTTGTGTATTGAGCATTATATTTTAGAAACCTTATTCAGAAGTGATACTCAATAATGCCATGCTAGCAATGCTCTTGGGGAATGGACGTTACTCTCTGCACGCAGCAGAGAAGAGGACCACTGAGAAACAGGCCTACCTCTGATCAGTTATCTGGTCATCTCTTTAACACTTCATCCCTCTCTCCCTCCTTTCCTTGTTCCATCACTTCCACCAGTTCTTTCTTCTATCCCATCCAAACATCTGCCTACTTATTTAGACTGATCATCCATCCACCCACCCACCCACCCACCCATTTCCTTATTAACTCAACAAGTATTTAATATGATCTACTGTAAACCTTGCACTGTACTGGATGTCATGGGTGAATCTGGGAAATGGGAGAAGAGGAGGAAAGGAGCCTCTCTGTTTTTCAGAATGAGTTTCATTCCTCCCTGCCCCACAACACACACACAACATGTTGTGGGGGGTCTTATTTCATCCTAAAGGTAAAATTTAGATGTGACAAAGGGTTCAGAGATAAGAGGGTCTCAGAGAGACACCATGGTGACCTCCCATCCCTGTGGCAGGTTGTTTCCTGCTGTGGTCTGAATGTTTCTATTTCCTACAAATTCATATGTTTAAATCCTAACCCTGACGTGATGGTATCAGAAGGTGAGGACTTTGACAGGTGATTAGATCATGAAGGCAGAGCCCTCACAAATGGCACTAGTGCCCTTATAAAAGAGTCCGGAAGAAGCTCATTCACCCTTCCTGCCATATGAGGATACCGTGAGAAGACAACTGTCTGTGAACGAGGAAATGTGACCTCATCAGACAGCAAATCTGCTGGCACCTTGATCTTGAACTTCCTAGCTTCCAGAACTGCCAGAAATAAATTTTGGTTATTTATAAAGTACCCCATCTATGGCAGTGTATTACAGCAAACCAAACGAATTGAGACATGCCATCACGAAGTAAACGCATTGTAAAATCAAGGTTCACCTTGCCAGCCTAGGTCTGTCTGTCCACACCTGCCAGGTTCCTGTTGGAGCCAACTGAGCTAAAGTCCCAGCGAGATTTGCAGACCCACCTGCTCATCTTCCAACACTCTTTGAACTACTTAGTCATGGCAACAACATCTTGCCCCAGATTTCTGGGAAAGGTACAAGTCTTCCAACTTTTGATGAAAAACAAGCCAAAGCTCACTAAGCTGTCAAATCACTCAGCCAATCAGGCCACCAAGAAAAGCCGAAGTGCAGATGTCCAGTCTGTGGGAGTATAGGCCAGAAGGGATTCTGGGAGGTTTATCAATCCATTTCACTGCTTCCAGAGCAACACACAAATCATTTCGGTGAGCAAAATCTTCAAAGAGCCCTCAAATCTTCAGAGCCTTTTCTATTTCCCTGTCTGAGGTCTCATAGCCATGAATGTTTTCCTCATGCTGCAACCTAAGCCCCCTTCAGTGAGGGATGGAAGTGGCTGGTCACCATCTTCTGCGTATCAGTTTTTACAGACCACTCTGGAAACCTCCACAAAACCTCCTCTTCTTCAGGACATCTCATTTGGGCTCAGTTCTGCACTGGCCTTCGCTATAGGTCCTCAGAGTCACGTCTGGTGGACTCTAATTGAGAACCCTGCCAGGAAGGCTGCCGCCCTGCAGTGGGGGCTGGGTGGAGAGGCCCCTTCCTTCCATTACAGCACCTCAGCTCACCTGCACTGCCTTCTCCTTCCCCCTTCTCCAGGAGGAGGTGTCACACTGTCATCAGGAATGGTCTCTGTGCTCTGGCCTTTTGTCCTTGGAGAAGCTGGGTCAGGTGTATGACAAATGAAGTTCCCACCCGCCTGTGCCCCCTCCACCGGCCCAGCCGCACCGTCTGTGATCCACACCTACTGCAGCCCCTTCTAGGCCTTCAGCAAAGCTGCTACTGCTGCTGGTGTTGAGTTACACTTCCTGTGTAGCACCCCCACCAGGATCTTTCCCAGGCCCTTGCCTATCCCTTTCTTGCCTGGAACACACTTTTGCCAGCCTTTCCCAATTCTGCCACAGTCTACCAAATTGTTTGCTGAAAACTTCGCAGAGCTTCGTCCTGCAAATCATATATAGGCCTCTTCTCTCTTGCCTCCTCTTTATCTTTTCCCACCATAGCTCCTTCTCTTCCCAAGCTCAGGAAACATCAGCTGCAATCAGCAGGGCACTCCCACCCTGCAGGAAACACACACCTAGCCCAAGATCTAGAGACCCCAAAACAAAAAGGCCAAAGGCAGAGGCTAAAGGGGCAGAAGGTATTACATGCTTTTCAGGCCCTCTGTCTGGTTTCTACTAGCTATAACATCATATTTTGCTTATTTTATTTTACTTTACTTCAATGTCAGGGCTTAGATCCATGTGTCTATTCCAAAGCACTCTTTAGGAAAAAAAAAAAGGTGGAGGGGTAATTATATTTTGTTTGAGATCCCAGCCGTCTAAAATTTTCCAAGTAGTGGCCTGCTAAAAACAGGTTAATTTCCCACCTTGGCTTGCTGCACAAGCCTGGTGTGCTGGGGACACAGTATGCAAATGCTACCACATGATGGGCTTTTGCCAGGAAGGTGCCCACAGCGGGGGCAGCTGGGAGGCACCATAGCTCTAGAGACCCAGGAGAGGTAAAGATGCTGGGTAGCTGACGGTGATAGGAAGCCTTAGTGAGAACTCCCTGAGAAACCCTGAGGGCATGGTACAGACCTCTGATGTGTGAGTGCCCCATGGGGAGCAAGGCTGAGCCAAGGACTGCGGGATAAGCCATGGCCGGGAGTGAGGAAGGTGCGGGGGTGGGAGAGAAGGAGAATAGGAGTGCTTCCTACCAAAAAATAATGTAAAAAGCAGAGACAGAGCCCAACACACAGTCAGGTCATCACAAAGGACAGGCCCCCCGTTGGCAGAACCAACGGGCCTTTCCCTGCACTGCATTCCAGTGCAGGGACCGACACCACATGGTTAACAAAGGTTAATTGTTGAATGGACACAGGAAGAGGCCTCTCTCAGGTTGGCCTCCATTCTACAAATCCCTGTCACCACTTACTCTTCCAAAACCTTCTGGGCTCCAAGTCTGTCCATCAGCATCTGGAACTGGGCTTCCTCATCTTCGCCCATGTCTCCTAGATCCTCGTTCCCTCTGGACTGATACACCTTCTCTTCGTGGCGCTGGGCCACCTGCTCACCTGCATCTTCCTGACTTGGGTTATTCTGGCTGAAGAAGAAGTGACCTAGGGGGTGCAAGGCACAAGGATCTGAATTAGACCCACCCACCCAGGAAGAGTTCAGCTTTCTCACTCGCCAGGAATCACTGAAGGTTCATCTGAGAGAAGGAAAGGGAAAGCCCCTCCAGTAAAGATCCATGGATATAGGTCCATGAACACGTTCCAGATTCTGCGTCTTTTCCACTTCCACAAACACCCCACCAGTGATGCTAGACTCTGGGAACGGCAGAATGCAAGACAAGTATGGTGTCTCCTTTGTGGTTCTCAGTCCCTTGACATCTGGCTTAGAATTCATCTCTGTCGATTCTTAAAGGTCTTCTTTAAGCAACAAGACCTTTCCCTGCACTGCATTCCAGCACCCTGACTGCAGAGGCTCCTATCGTCATCCTAGTCATCCTCTCGCTAGCATCACTAGACTTCACATCTATAAGCTCCTTAACAGTTTCCAGTGTACTTCCTCCATACTCATACTGTCCAGTATTACAGCACTCTGTCTTATCCTCCTAAGTCAATTAGAAGCTCCTGACGGTCAGGAAAGGCATCAGATACTTACAAGAAAATTGTATGGCCCCACACATGAGGCAGATGTATGGTAAAATTTGCCTTTGATATATCTGATAGGATAGTGTGTCTGGTTTCTTTATATTGTTCATAGATCTCAATTCACCTTCCTCCTGGTTACCTTGAGAATGGCTAGTCTGTTCAAACCTTCTAGAAATTTCTCTGATAGCTGTTATCCCTCAACCTGGAAGATTCAGCCAGACTTGGGTTGGAATGAGCCATCCAGTTGTCCCAGCTTTTGGCCATTTTTCTATGAAGGCAGGAAAGGAGAGGCTGCAAATCTCATCACAGCTCCCCCTTTGATGCTATGCCTTCTGTGGAGCTTCCGTCCATCTCCCTTGCCAGTCCCAGGGGGAGGGAACTTGCTAATGGCAGTGCAGTGGGCACTGAGCAAGCAGCAATGTCAGCAGTTGAGACGGGCATGTGAGGAGGCCCAAGCAATCCAGAGCCTGGAGACCTTGAGCTCCAGGTCCCTGAAAGGAGGGCAGGAAAGCTGTACTACCTGCCCCCCAGGTCTAGAGGGAACAGGAATGCACCTTCAACAGTGCTAAGTAGACCCAGAACCCTGAGGTCCCCAGCACCCATCAGAACTTACTGAATCCAGTAGTAAACTCCTCTGGGGTCAGATAGCCATTGCCATCAGCATCCAGGGCATCAAACACATCCTCCAGTTCCTCCAGGCTGAGCGGTAGCTCCTTATGCAGCCTCTGAAAACAACCCAGAGTGTACTGGTTAATACTGGCACTCACCGGTGGCGGGGGTGACCTGGGACTGCAGGGTCTTCTGCCAGAAAGTGTCTAGAGTTCGGCCCAGGCTACAAAAGCCAGTAGCAAGCTTCTGCATCCGGACTGCTTCACCATCCCTCTCCTCCTTTGCATGCTAGCACAACTACCATTGATTGGGTGCCTACTAATGTACTAGGCCATTTGCTAGGTGATTCATAAATAAATATGTAAATACGCTTTTATCTATCTATCTGCATTTAATTCCCATGACAACGCTTTGAGCTAGGCACTATTATTGCTGTTTTACAGATGAAGTTTGAGGTGAAATTACCTGCTCCAAAGTCACATGGCTAGTAATGACATAGCCAGGAGTCAAATCCAGCTCTGATTCCAAAGCCAGCACTCTCAACATCTGTAAAGGACTCAAACTGTACAGGATCAAATACTTTCAGGATAATACTCACACTGCATAGTGTTATAAAGTTAATTGCAATCATGAATGTAAAGCATGTAACAGTGCCTGCATAGAGAAAGCATTCAATAAAAAGTATAGGGAGGTAGAAGGACAGAGGGAGACTCATGGCCCACTGAGGCCCCTCAAGGAGTGCATGGCAGAGCCAGGCTTCAAACCCTGTCTTCCCTGCTCTCCCTAAGCCCCCTTTCCTCTCCCGTACCATGATGCGGGGGTGGGTCACTTACTTGTAAAGGCCTCTCCTGGAGGCCCCTGGTGTCCCAGTGCCTCAGCACCGCATTTGTGTCTGCAGACACACATTTTGGTCCTTGAGCTCTGAGGGGATATGGGATAATCCTCCTTCCTACCTCTGAGTGACCCACACCCAGGTCCTGAGTCCAGGTTCCACTTCGGCTCCCGGCTGACTGGTAACGAATTCCTAATGAGATCTCAACTGCCATTGGCTTAAGGTATCAAGCCCCCAAGAGTATTTGTGTGTTAAAGGGGGACTGGACAAGACAGTCCCCCTTGGAGGAGGTCATCGCTGGATTTGAGTCTAGAACAGACTCAGACCTCACAAGGAGGGAAGGGCAGAGACCAACTGATGGCCCAAGAGCAAAGTAGCTGAGCTGTTGCTGCTCCCTTCTGGCCTTCTGCCTGATGTGCAATGGCCTCAGGCCAAGGCTAATTTGCATAGTTGAAGCAAGTGTCCCCTCATATCCAAACAATCTAGGTCTCCACATGAGGACTCCCCAGACAGTTCATTACAGCTCAGCCGACCATCTCCCTTCCTCCCACTTACCTAAGCGGTAACTGCACAGTTGCCAGTGTGGAGGTGACTGACAGCTAAAGACAATGAATACAGCGCTTTGTAAGAAGAAAGGTATATACCAACCTCAACAATGAAAAAGAGGTGGCGGGTGCGAAAGCCCATAACGTAACTGGCAAGAACACTTGGCTTGATCCTATGGCAGTTCTAGCGGATAAGCCATAAAGCTGAATTTGGCAGGTACATGCATTAAGAGAGACTACGATGCATTATAAAGTGGGAAGACAGGCTGATGTGGAAGCCATTTAGAAGAATTGAATTAAATATGAATGGGCTTTTCAAAAAAGGAAGGAGAGTGAGAGACAGTGTGCAAAGATTCTAGAAGTACGTCTGCTTAGCATTCAGCAGAATCTCTGACTTATCAACAATCCATAAACCAGCCGTCTGAAAAGCTACAGTAGGAGAACACAGGGTGAGGAGAGAGTCAGTTTTGCAAGCAGGGATTTTATTAGCATCACTGGAAATAAAAAGCATCACGCCTGAGGTAGGGTAAAAGCACAATCTCCTGTCACGCTCACATTCCTTCCTTGGGATAATCCTTCCTCCTTCCCCACCCTCAGCCTAGGATTGCTGGATCTGATTCAAAATGTGGTCTCTCACATGAGCTGGAGCAAGAAATGAGCTGCAAGAAAGTTCCAGAGATCAACGGGACCCTCAACATGCCTTTCACCCAAACACCCCGCACACTTTTCTCTTGTTAGCACGAACCAGGAGAGGCTAGTTCACAGCTCACCTTCGGCACCATTCCTGGATCCAGCAGCACTTCCAACCCCAAATCCCCCTGCTGTCTAATCCCGGTCCTTCTTGTCTACATCTCAAGCCAGTTTCCTCCTTTTGTTGTCAGCGAAGATGGGGAAAGCAATATTATAGGTTCCAAGTAGTTCTTACTCTTCATGTCCTGGCAAATTAGCGCTGAGTGCTTCTTCAGCCTTCTCTGCAACTGCACTACACCTGATTCTTCTACCTTGTTTTGTTGGCCCTCCTTGAAAAATCTTTTAGTCTTAATAACTATAATTATCTCTTATTTATCACTCTGCTCAGGGCCTGCAGAGCCACAGAAAACCATCTTGTTCTGGTATGGTGCCCTGGTACTGTTTACATTATGTTTGTTATTTTAATTTTATTTTTTTGAGATGGAGTCTCGCTCTGTCACCCAGGCTGGAGTAGAGTAGTGCGATCTCGGCTCACTGCAACCTCCACCTCCCGGGTTCAAGCGATTCTCCTGCCTCAGCCTCCCGGGTAGCTGGGACTACAAGCACCCACCACCACGCCTGGTTAATTTTTGTATTTTTAGTAGAGACAGGGTTTCACCCTCTTGGCCAGGCTGGTCTTGAACTCCTAACCTTTTGATCCACCTGCCTCAGCCTCCCAAAGTGCTGGGATTACAGGTGTGAGCCACCGCACCTGGCCTACATTTTTAACTAAGTGAGATAAGCAGGGTGGAGGGGAGCAAGATTATTTATTCCACTGTGCAATAAGCCTGTGAGGCTCTGAGATTAGCCTAAAGTCACAGTGGAGACCACAGCTGGGAAAAGAACTGATTTTCCATCCAGGGCTTGAGCAACTGTCTAACAGTTCTCCAGTGCATTCATTCTGTTATTCCCTCACCGTCATTACCTCCCACACCTACCCACCCACCAGCACCACCAAAAGCAGAACACAAAGTCTCCCTTGCCAGCACCACCAAGACCCAGCCTTCCAGAGATCCTGTGGCACTCACAGCTTTTCACACACCTGGAAGGGCGGGCCAGGGAAAACGAGAGGCACGAGGAGGAACTCAGTTTCCTATCCGTACTGCCCATGGCGCTAGGAGCTCTTCAGAACTCCTTTAAACACCAGCCTCACTCTTCACTCTCATCTCCGGCATCGCTTCCTCCCCAAGGCCTCCGCAACTCCCCAGGTTAGGTCAGGTTACGCAAGCTCCCCAGACTACCTTTGTCTCATTCCTAAGTCTTATCTCGATGAGCATTTTATATACTGACAGATGTGATTCGTTGATGAATGTCTGCTCCCTCAGTGCTCTGATTCGTTGATGAATGTCTGCTCCCTCAGTGCTCTGAGAACAGGGACCTCATTCGTTAGGCACTGTTGTGTCCCCAGGATCTAGCCCAATGCTGACAAACGCGAGCTCGTGTTTGTTTAGATAAGTGTTGAAGGAAGGCATGGATAAGCGCTTGACTAAGAGCAACGGCAGGAGACCCTGAGCTCCTAGGTACAGAGTGCTGGTCTAGACCTCGCACACTCCAGATCCTGACCAGCCCAACTGCTAATTCTCAGCAAGACTCATAGTGACTGGCAGCCTTCCAGAACCTGGAACATGAAGCATCTACAGCAGCAGTACTGAGAGTTCATGCCCCAGGGCCATGGGAAAGTGATGTCTTTCGCTGCACTCCAGCCAGACTCCTTTACCTTCCTGGTCACCAGCCCAGTAACATACCCCACGTAGCTTAAAGCATATGGTTGCACAGCTTCAAACATGCTTCCATGGCATTTTTATTAAGGAGAAAATCAGAAGATATCCATTTTTTACGTCCAGAATTACACTGTCCCTCCTTTTGGGGCATTCACAGCATTCTTTTCAGACGCTGTTCCAGCACCAACCACCCTCTTCCCTGTGGTACAGTTCAGCTATACCAAATCTCTTCAGGATGAGAGTGGGAGGTGGGAGGGCAGGATCAACCTTCATCCTGCTTTGCACCTTGATGTGCTTGGCTTGGGCTGATTACGTGGTATAGGCCAGAGTTTCTCAATCTCGGCACTACTGACATTTTGGAATGGACAATTTTTGGTTAAAGAAGGCAGGGGAGGGACCAACCTGTGTATTATAGGATATACAGCAGCATCCCTAGCCTTTGCCTGCTAAACGCTGGCAGCACTTCCCTCACCAGTCGTTTCAATAAAAAATGCCTCCATACATTGTGTAAGGAACATGACTGTGCTTCGGTCAAGGATGGACCGTGGTAGAATGTTTACATCCTGCATGACTCAGCGAGTTTAGAGTGCAGGCGTATAATTCCACTTGTTATCACAGCCATATAGCCATAACATGAGAAGGCCATCACTTGGCTGTACACCACTATTGTCTGTAAAAGGTATAATTGTCCTGCTGACATTGTGCAGGCATGCTTGCGCTTGTGCCCACAGAAAGAGAGAGAGAGTCAGAGCTGTCTGTCATTGCAAACAGATTGTGGGGAGCCAGGACACACGCCCAAAGAAAGAGTTAATTAAGCTGCTGACCCTGAAGGCAAGGGAGAGCGGGCCATGAAGCTGCGTGTGGGGGCCGCCGGATTAAGTAGCCAAGACAGGGCAGACAGTGTAAGAAAGCTGTTGAGGAAAGCTGCTGCTGAATGAAACCATATTCACCTGCCTATGACCCTGAGTGTTGTTTCCGCTCTTCCACCCACTTCCTCTGGACCTCAGTACGGGCTAGAACCTATCCCGAAGCATGACAATTGGCGTAGTCGTGAACATGACGCATTGCCGTACGTCCTCCAGGAGGCAAAATTGCCGCCACTCATGTAGATTGGACACAAAAATAACAGCAGCTGGATACGAGTGGAAGATTCCCTTTTCAGTAGAAATGCCCATTTCTTTTCTCTAAGACAGGACAGACAACTTGCACCTTAAAATTGCAATGTATAAAATGTACGGTGTCTCCTCAAAAAATTTATAAAATAGAATTATCCTATAATCCAGCAATTTCACTTCTGGGTATATACCCCAAAGAATACAAAGCAAGGACTTGAACAGATAGTTGCCCATCCATGTCCATATCAGCATTATTCACAAAGAGTCAACAGGTGGAAGCTACCCAAGTATCCAGTGACAAAGGAATGGAGGAAAAAAATGTAGTATATACATACAATGGACTATTATTCAGACTGAAAACATTCTGACACATGCTATGATACGGGCGAACCTTGAGGACATTATACTAAGTGAAATAAGCCAGTCACAACAGGACAAATATTATATAAATCCACCTATATAGGACACCTTGAGTAGTCCAATTCAGAGAGACAGAAAATAGAATGGTGGTTGCCAGGGGCTGGGAGTAGGCGAAATGAGGACATTGTTTCATGGGTACAGAGTTTCTGTTTTGCATGATAAAAAGAGTTCTGTAGATATGTGATAATGGCGCTTGCAGAAGAAAGTGAAAGTACTTAATGTCACTGAACTGCACACTTAAAAAATGGTTACAATGGTAAATTGTGTGCTATCTGTATCTTACCACAATTAAACACAATCACAGTGCAGAAGACATCAGGGACTGGGCTAAGACGTGGCACATACACAGTGCATTTCCAGGGATTTCCAGGTCCCAGTCTCAGGGCTGAGTGTGCTACATGCTTAAGCTCATTCAATTCTCTTTTAATGCTGGGAGGTAGCTATAAATAATCCACAGCTGAGAAACTGTGGTCTAGAGGGGTTAAGAGATTCACACAAATTCGTATTACTAGCAAGTTGCAGATTGAGGATTAAAACCCAAGTTAATTTGCTATAAAAATCTTTTAAAGTTTTCTAGTTAACCTAAATCAGGAGCTAGCCGGCTTTTTCTGAAAACAGCCACAGGGAGTGCATATTTTAGACTTTGTGGGCCATTCGGTCTTTGTCACAACTACTTCACTCTGCCACTGCAGTGGCAGAGACACACAAAACACATAAAAGAATGAGCACATCTGTGTTCCAAGAAAACTTTACTTACAAAAACAGGTAGTGGCCCAGATTTGGTTAGTTTGCCAACTCCTAAATGACTCTTAAGTTTGGTATAGCCAAGAATTCTGGGCAGTGTTGGGGAGGCAGGTGCTTGGTGTTGGTAGATAATCCTTTTACTCCTCCAAAAAAAATCAGGGAAACAGGGCTTTTGAGGCTCTAGGTTTTCTCAGAGAGATCTCCTGCCCACCGTCTCCCCATCTCCCTCTCCCTGTCTGTGACTTTCTTCCCACTTGGCTTCTCCATTAGCTCCTCAGCCTCCTGCGTTCTTCCTCCCACCTGGCCTGTGGCCTCTCCTTCCTCGAAGACCGCTCTGCTGTCAAGGACCTTTCCTGCTTTCTGAATTTGTATGTATATGAAAAATGTGCTCTTTCCCTTCCAGTTCCCATGATGCTGTGCTGGGAGCCTAAGGTAAAAAAGGCGGTGGTGCCCAGGCCCAGGAAGTTAGACACCAACCAAAGCGGGTGACCACATGTACACCACGGCCCCATGTGGAAGTGACAAGCCAACAACACAGATGCCTGGAGGACCTGCTGCAGGAGAACCAAGGGGCATGGGGACTTTCTGCAGAGAGCCACAGCTGACCATGAGAAGCCCCGTTTTTCTTCTTCTTCATGCATCTCCCCCAGCCTATCGTCCTTCAGAGGTGGCCAGCGGAAGCAGCCAGAGATGGTGCCTACATAACGTGCTCTGTGCCCTCTCTTGACGGCACTTGCCAGCCGGAAGAACTAAACATTTCCAATGCTTCGTTGACCACAGGTTCAGAAAAGCGTCAGAAAATTAAGTAGACAGCGGAAGTAAATGTCATGGATGCCAAGTGATTGGCTTGCTGGCTTGTTGGTTCAGGCGTCCTCCTGCCTGGATCAGGAGTGGGGACTGGGGAGGAAGGCGGAGTCAGTATTTCTGGGACTTAATGTTTCTGACTATATTTCAAGTCAAATACAAGTGATTTCTTTAAAAATTTATACCTAGTTTAAATTCTCCATGACACCTCATCCCTTCATTGAAGAGTGGGGCTCAGCGAGAGTCAGGTTATATACAGCAAGAGTGCGAGCGGCACAGTACGTGTGGCCCAGAGCTGACCCTCCATAAATGTGAATTTCCTTTTCTTTCTTTCTAGAGGGAATAATGGGAATAATCAAAAGTTAAGCCTGATTTTGAAACCACAACCACCAACCACCGCTACTGCAGACCTGTGAATGCCAATTATGAAGTTCACAGACAGGGCTTTGTCAAAGGTTTCCTCAAAACACACTGAATCTGGCCTTCCACGTGGTGAGGCTTTGGGGACTAGGTTTTGGTGACAGAAACTTACTGGGGGAGTCATCACTGCAAAGGAGGGTGGGTGGGGCTCCTTTGTGGGCTGAGCTGGTGCCGTTCCCCAGGTCTTTTCCCTCAATTCGTGCAACAGGTGGAGAGCGGAGCTCCAGGAGACGCATAAGAACTCCATCACACGTGGCCAGGGAGAGAAAGAACGGCCACACTTCACCTGCGTCACAAGGCTCCTTTCCTTTCATAGCCTCCATACCTCAGAGCTCACAGGCGTGAGCAGAGGTGGGGCTGAGCCTAACGAGGGTCTACATTTCATTGCCCAACTTTGGTATATTCTGAAAAACTAGACTTAAAGAGAGCCTAGCCATTGTGCTTCCTCCAACAGCACAGGGATGCATCCCTTCAAAAACTGCTCCGATGGAGTGAGTGACACAGAGACGGAGGGGAAAAGAGCTGCTCTGAAAGTACTCTAGTGGAGTCTGTGTTTTATTCACCCACGTTCAAGTGAAATCCTGACGGCGGCATAACAGACTTCAGGCACACACTGAGAAGTTTTTGAAACTAAAGAAAGAAAGGCACCAGACCAGGAGTGGGCAAACTCTGCCCTTGGGCTAACCCAGCAATCGCCTATTTTGGCGTGGCTAGTGAGCTAAGCCTGGTTTTTTGTTTTTTGTTTTTTGTTTTTTTGGAGACAGAGTCTCGCTCTGTTGCCCAGGCTGGAGTGCAGTGGCCGGATCTCAGCTCACTGCAAGTTCTGCCTCCTGGGTTTACGCCATTCTCCTGCCTCAGCCTCCCGAGTAGCTGGGACTACAGGCGCCCGCCACCTCGCCCGGCTAGTTTTTTGTATTTTTTAGTAGAGACGGGGTTTCACTGTGTTAGCCAGGATGGTCTCGATCTCCTGACCTCGTGATCCACCCGTCTCAGCCTCCCAAAGTGCTGGGAGTACAGGCTTGAGCCACCGCGCCCGGCCAAGCCTGGTTTTTGTATTTTTAAATGGTCAAAAAGAAATATCAAAAGAATAGCAGTACTTGGTGACACATGGAAATTATACAAAATTCAAACTTCCTTGTCCATAAAGTTTTATTGGACCACGGCACCCTCATTTGTTCACATATTGCCTATGGATGCTTTTGTGCTGCAGAAGCAGAGACGAGTAGCTGTGGTAGAGACTGTAAGGTCCACAAAGCGGAATATTTATTCTCTGGACCTTTATAAAAAGGCTGCCGGGCCCTGCACTAGGCAACGGTGTGCACTGATGCTCTGCACACCATCTCTCTGGAGAATCTCTTCAGGAGAGTGCAGTGTGTTTGGGTTTGAAGGTGAGAGACGGATAAGACAATCTCAGAAATGCCTTCCTCCCAGGTTGTACCTGTTCCTAAGGCACAGCAGGAATGACTTCGTTATAACTCAAGTGGGTGCCTTTCTACTTTCAGTTTCAGCAGGTTCTTCTCTGTGTCTTACTTATGTCCCTTATGTTACTACTGTCATTTCCCACAATCCCGGAGAGTTACCGAGGCAGAGAGGAAACAGCCCTGGAGTCTGACAGCAAGTAAAGGCCAGAAATAGAATGAACCCAGGAGGTCCGGCTCCTAGTAGAGTTTGGTCAGACCCTTCCTTCCAAGACAGAACTGATGGTACTTTTTCTGTTAAGGATGTCACCTCCCATGGGGCAAGCTCTAACCCGAGACAGGAAGACATTTGGCATTCTCGGTGGGCAGACCTACCGGGGACCCCACTTACCTGCATATCCTTCCTGGCGATGAAGCCCTTGCCTTCAGCATCGCAGGTCTGAAAGAATTCCTGTGCCTTCCTCAGCATGTCTAGCTGGCCCAGCGTCTGCTCCTGAGTCTCCTTCTGCTCCAGGCTGTCCAGGGGATGCAGGCAAGCTCCACGCCCCTTTGGCCCCTGGCCAGACCCCTGACCAAGTCTTTGGGGTCTGGAGACTACCCTCCCTTCAGGGGCAGCCATCGAGATTAGTCAGTTTCTTGAAGTCTTTTTCAGAACCTGAACATGGAAAATGGGGAGAGAGAAGTGGGTGTGGAAGGTTGGAGTGAGGCTGAAAATGAACAAGAGGGGATGAGAAGGAAGCACAGAGCCACCCACCAGTGTGTCCAGGCATCTCTTAGCAACCACCTCTTAATTAGCAAAATCTCAGGACAAGGGGAAAATATTCCATGATCACTAATAGATCGGCAAGTCCATCAACGGGAGAAGGGAAGAGTGCAGAAAGAAGACAGACATCTCCAGATTGAAAGGAGATGGAATAGGGGAAGCCCAAAAATAATGTCTCCCAATTTAAACCACCAAACAACAACAAAACAGATCCTGATAGACCAGCTGCCATTTATAGAGTGTTCACTTAGACACCATGCCATGGCCTCTACATACATTTTTTTCATGTAATTCTCACATCTCTCTGACATAGCCATTATCATCTTCATTTTAGCAATGTGAAAACTAAGGCTTAGAGAGGTTGAGTGACTTGCCCAATATCACACAGCAAATTACTACAAAAGCTGAGATTGCAATCCAAGCTTGTATAACTTGTATGATCTTAATCCCACCCCGTCGTGACTCCTCAGCATTGCTGAGGGTGGAAAGCTCTCCTCAGGCAGATGCACTTGCTCCTACATCATTCACAGTCAACAAGTTCTTGGTGAGCTCTTCCTCAATGTCACAGACCTCTGCCACAGCTGTGAACTTTGCAGTTTAAGTAGGAGAAAATGTGCCCCATTCTCAAGGAGCTTCATGTTGCACACGACTTGCCAGGCCTGGTTTGGTGACGCCTAAGGCTGTTTTCGGCCCAAAAAGAATCACAAATCATACACCTCAATCAGACTTTTAAAGACCCTGCAGGAGTGTTTTCAGAAGGTATCTTGCAATGTGATGTGGAAGACAGCATACAGAAACCTGCTTCCAGTCTGGACTCCACTGCTGCTTATATGACCTTGAACAAGTCGGTACCTGACTGGGCCTCAGTTTCCTTATCCGTATGAGGAGACTGGACCTGTTTATCATTAAGATCCCTTCTAGTTCTGATCATCTGTAAGTCTGTGAGATCCCCACATCATAAAATGCTATTAATTGTAAATGTTATTAATAAAAACTGAGTTCATGGGATAAAAAATAATAACATCCTTGGATTTTTTTTTCCATCTGAAGACTTTTTGGAAGCAGAATAGGTCCAAATTTTAAATACATGATCACATTTGGATTTAAAAATAGAGATATGCACTGTCATGCATTTTGTGGCCAAGCTGGAGAACGTGATGCCCTGGATCATATTTCCTGTGTCCATGTGAGTAAGAAAGGAGGAAAATAAGTGAATCACCAGGCAGGTTTCTCTGATTACCAGGCCCTGGGCCTCTGGCTCAGCTATACCATGTCCAAAGCAATCTCAAATCTGTTGATTTCAGTGACCATCTTCCACTTACCAGATTTGTCAAGAGCTGGGGGCCAGAGCTGGAAGAGCTCCTGGCATCAGGAATGAACTTCATGTAACAAGGCCTTGACAGAGCAGAGCAGACTACACCTCTCGCTCCACGTGGCTGAACATGTAATTCCCACTCTGACCCATCTGACCAGCCCTGTCCTCAGGAAATGCTCTTTCTTGTCATCCCTGTGTGTGTGTACTGACCATCACCGAATCCTAAGCAGATTTAACATTTCTCTTCTGTCTTCCCCAGAGGGAGCTGCCTTGGATGTAAGCCTGAGGAGGCAGGGCTGTGTCTTCGTGGCTTTTATGTGCATTGTTCAACCCACCTGCATGCAGTGCTGGCTTTGCAAGGGCTTTTGGATAATGATGGTGGTAACGTGAGCTTCTGTAGATACAGCACATGAGCAGAACAGGCTGTTGGCTTCCTGGGACCTTGCCGGGACTCTATCTGCAAGGTCTCTGCAGCCAGTAGGCCCCACCCTACTCCCACCTGCTGCTCCCAGGAGACGAGATTAATGATATCTGTCATTCCTTGAGTGCTTTCTCTTGCCAGGCCCCTACCAGACTTCATCCTATTGAACCTGACGTCCTCCCATACAGTCAGTATAATTAGGATTCTCATCATACAGATGAGGAAACTGAATTTTGGAGAAGTTAATTTGGATCAAAGTCTAGCAGAGTCAGAGACCTCTTCTGCTACACCACATTGCCTTCCTGAGACCCAGTTGCGGGCTCGCTCTTAACAGTGTACTCATCCCCAACTGATCTAAATCACCTCCCAGAGGCATGTTCATCATTTTAACGGGAACGCCTATCATTCATTCATTCATTCATTCATCCATTCATTTATTTCCATCTACTGAGTACTACGCAGCAAGCTCTGAGCTAACATTGAGAAATAGTGTTAGGTGACATAGTGAGTAGGACATGGTCCCTGCCCTTAATAAATGAGTCTCTGACAGTCTCTAATGGTGGGATTTCAATAATGGTGACTGATAGTGGGGGAAAATGTTTTAGATTGAGTCTTAAATAAACTCTGTAGCAATCAACTACTATTAAATAACTGTGTGAACTTAAGTGAGCCCTCAAGTCACTCTGGGCCTGAGAAATAGTAGAGAGGATTTCTTAGCTCCAGATCTGATGCTTGCTGGCTTTCTATCTTCCCTAGACCACTTTCCCTCTACCTCTGTCCACCTGTTAACAGGTGATGCATGACATGAAAGAGTCAACTAGTAGTTCTAGAGAAGTCAGCTATGAACAACCAGCAGACAGGCACCACGTCTTATCTGATTTTACTGCCAGTTTCTAGCCTAGAATATGGTACATAGTAGGTACTCACTGACCATTGTGTGAAGGAAGACTAATCTTTTGCTGAAGTCTTCAGAGGAGGGCCTGCAAGCATTTTTATTTCAGGCAGGTAGCTCTATATGTGGAATTTTTATCTTATAATGAGTAAGTCTAGACTTCTGTTTCCAGAAAAGACATAGTATCAGAGGCTGGATTTACCCTCCCCCTTGAAATAACCAAAAATCCAGAGAGAATATAACTTTAAAAATGGTTTTCAAGACACTAGACATCAGGAATGAAGGATGGTGATCCTTAAGCAGGGGCAGGACTATACTGAGCTGAGTGAAGCCCCTACAGAACAGGATTTAAAAAGACATTTACTCTCAGGACCTAACCCTGGACTTACACAACCCTGAGAATTAGTACCTTCCCAAGAGTCAGCTGCTTAGGGTACAAAATCTAAGGAGACCTTCACTCGCAAAATTGTGCATCTGACAGTGATTTCTGTCTTAAATTTTTTTTATCATAGGGGCTTCACTCATCTTACTCTAGTTCAAGCTCTGTTCCTGAGAGATAGGAAAGAAACAAAATGAGCCCCAAGTTTGCCCTGTCTTATTGTCTAAAGAGTTTTTAGGAAACACAGGCACAGTTCGGTAGACTACCTATGCTGAGGAAACCCAACTATACCCTGCTTATGAGAAATGTGTTTTACACATAAAGACACAAACAGTTAAAAGTAAAAGGCTGGAAAAAGATATAACACATTAACATTAGTGAAGAGAATACTGCATATTAATATCAGGCAAAACGGATTGCAGAAGGAAGAATATTAATGGGAATTAAAAAGTCATTTCATATTGATAAAAGGTCATCAATATGCTACAATAATGCTAAACATTTATGTGTCTAATAGCAGAGCTTCGAAATACACAAAGCAAAAACTGATTGAACTGCAAGGAAAAACAGCAAAGTCATAATGATATCCAAAGATTTCAATAACTTTCTTTCTCAATAATTTATAAAACAAGTTGACAGAAATCTATAAGGATACAGATGACTTGAACAACACTATCAACCATCTTGACTTAATTGACATTTATAGAACATTCCACCCAACGACAGCTAAATATACTTTTCAAATACACATGGAATACTGACCAAGATAATCCATATTCTGGGGCATAAAATCAGTCTTAAAGAATTTAAAAGGATTCAATTTGTACAAAGTATGTACTCTGACCACAGTGGAATTACATTAGAAACCAATAACAGAGAGACCTCTGGAAAATGTCCAAGTATTTGGAAAGAGAGTAACACACTTCTAAACAACCCATGGGCGAAAGAAAAAAAAACAGGAAAGGAGAAATGAAAAAGTATAGTGAACTAAATGGAAAAAAATCACAATATATCAAATTTTGTGGGATACTGCTAAAGCAGTACTAAGAAAAAACTGATAGCACTAATCATGTATACTTGGAAAGAAGAAAGGGCTCAAATCAATGACCTCAGATTTTACCTTAAGAAACAAGAAAAATAAATACAAATTAAACCCAAAGTAGGGAGAAAAAAAAATAAGGATCAGAAAAGAAAAAATGAAATAGAAAACAGAAAAGCAATGGAGAAAATCAACAAAACTAACAGCTGGCTCCTTGAGATGATCAATAAAGAGAGAAGACATAAATTACAATATCAGCAATGTGCGGTGATATCACGACAGATACTATAGATATTAAAAGGCTAATAAGAGAATATCATGAATAACTTTATGCCAACAAATCTGACAATTTAGATTAGATGAACCAATTTCTTGAAAAACACTAAATACCAAAGCTCACTCAAGGAGAGACAGATTACATGAATAATTCTGTACCTGCTAAAGAAATTGACCTGATAGTTAAACAAAAAATCTTCCCACAAGAAAACTTCAGGTCCGCATAGCTAAATTGATGAATTCTATCAAATATTTAAAGAACGAGTAATACCAATTCTACACAGACTCTTTCAGGAAATTGAAGAGTAGGAAATGCCTCCTACCATATTATATGAGGCTAGCATTACCCTGATACCAAAACTGAACAAAGATATTACAGAAAAAAATAGGCCAATATCTCTTATGAACACTGATGTAAACATTCTTTAGGAGATTGTAACAGATATAGTTCAACGCCATATAAAAAGATGACAATCCTGACCAACCAGGGTTTATCTGAGGAAGGCAAGAATGGTTTAACATTTAAAAATCAATAATGTAATTCACCATATTGACAAGTTTTAAAAAATAAACCTTTTGATCATCTCAATAGATACAGAAACAGCATCTGACAAAATCTACTCCTGAGAAAAACTAAGAGAACTAGGAATAGGAAGGAACTGGCCCAACATGAAAACGGGCATCTACAGAAACAACAACTGACATCACACTTAAGGGTGAAAGACCAAAAGTTTTGCCCCTGGGGTCAAGAAAAAGACAAGAATGTCTGTTCTTACCAATTCTATTCAACATTGTGTTGGAGATGTTAGCTAGTTCAATGGAGCAAGAAAAAGAAATAAAATACATTCAGATTGGAAAGGAAGACGTTAAATTATCTTTATTCCCAGACAGCAGGAGTGCTTATATAAAAAAACTGACTAAATTCACAAAAAGCTACCATAACTAATAAGTGAATTTGACAAGGTTGCAGGACACACACTCGGTATATGATAATCAACTGTATTTATCTATATTAGCAATAAAAAATTAAAATTGAAATAAAAATACCATTTGCAATGGTATAAAAATATGAGATATGAATATATCTGACAAAGGATGTGTAATACTTATACACTGAAAGCTATAAAATATCAATGAGAATACAAAGAAGACCTAAAACAAATGGAGAGGTATGCCATGTTCATGGCGTTGAGAGACTCAATATTATTAAGATGTCATTTCTTCCTAAGTCCAATAGATTCATCTCAATTCCAGTCAAAATCCCACCAGGCTTATTTGTAGAAATTGATAACCTGATCTAAAGTTCACACAAAAATGAGAAAAACCTAGAATAGCCAAAACAACTTTGAAAAAGAAGAACAAAATTGGAAGACAAAACACTACCTGATTTCAAGACTTATTATAAAGCTATAGTAGTCATGACAGCGATACTGGCATAAAGACACCCAAACAGATAAATGGAACAGAACATAGATCAGAGAAGTCAAAAATAGACCCATGTATATAAATGACTTTTGGCAAAGATGCAAGGCAATTCAAAGGAGAAAGCACAGTTTTTTCCAACAAATGATACTGAAACAATTGAATATCCATTTGCAAAAAGAGTTTTTTTGTTTGTTTGTTTTTTGTTTTGAGACGGAGTCTTGCTCAGGCTGGAGTGCATTGGTGCGATCTCTGGCTTACTGCAAGCTCCACTTCCCAGGTTACGTCATTCTCCTGCCTCAGCTTCCCGAGTACCTGGGACTACTGGCGCCCGCTACCAGGGCCAGCTAATTTTTTATATTTTTAGTAGAGATGGGGTTTCATCATAGCCAGGATGGTCTTGATGTCCCGACTTCATGATCCGCCCGCTTTGGCCTCCCAAAGTGCTGGGATTACAGGCATGAGTCACCGCGCCCGGCGGCAAAGAGAATTTTAATTCACACCTTGTACCATACACAAAAAATAACTTACAATGTATCATAGACCTAAATGTAAAACCTATAAACATAAAACTTTAAGAAGCAAACATCTTTGTGACCTTAGCTTAGGCAAAAGTTTCTTGGGTATAATAACAAAAGTGCAATTCATTTGAAAAAAATATGACAAATTGGTCTTCATCAAAATTGGAAACATCTGCTCTTCGAAAGATATAATTTAAGTGAACGAAAAGCAAGCCACAGACTGAGACAAAGTATTTACAAAACACATATCTAATACAGGGTTTTTATCTAGAACATAAAAAGAACTTTCAAAACTCATTCATAAGAAAACAACCCACTTTTTAAAATGGGCAAGCCCGGGCGCGGTGGCTCACGCCTGTAATCCCAGCAGTTTGGGAGGCCGAGGTGGGCAGATCACAAGATCAGGAGATCTAGACCATCCTGGCAAACACAGTTAAACCCCATCTATACTAAAAATACAAAAAAATTCGCCGGGTGTGGTGGCGGGCACCTGTGGTCCCAGCTACTTGGGAGGCTGAGGCAGGAGAATGGCGTGAACCTGGGAGGCGGAGCTTGCAGTGAGCGGAGATCACACCACTGCACTCCAGTCTGGGTGACAGAGGGAGACTCTGCCTCAAAAAAAAATAAAAATAAAAATAAAAATAAATAAAATGGGCAAAACATTTGAACAGGTGCTTCACCAAACAAGATACAGGGATATCAAACAACTACATAAAAAGATGTTCACCCTCATTAGTTATAAGAGACATGCAACTGAAAACCACAATGAAATACCACTATACACCTATTGGAATGGCTAACATTACAAAGATTGACTGTACCAACTCTTGGCAAAGATGTGGAGCACCTGTAACTCTCATATATTGCTAGTAAAAATGTAAAGCAGTACCACTCCTTTGGAAAACATTTTGACAGTTTCTTAGAAAGTCAAACAAATGTTTCCCACATGATCCAGCCATCCTAGTCCTATTTACTCAAGAGAAGAAAAGCATGTGTACATACAAATACTTGTACATGACTGTTCATAGCGCTTTTATTTGTAATAGCCAAAAACAATGACCCAAATGTTCATTGACAGGTAAATGGATAAACAAATTATGAAATAACTGTTGATCCTAAGCAACAAAATGAACGAATCTCAAAATAATCATGTGAGTGACAGAAGTCAGACGAAAAAGGCACATACTATATGATTTCATTTATATAAAACACTAAAAAATGAAAACATTTGTTAGAAGAAAAGAAGTGAGAGTAGGCAGGAGTGAGAAGGAGGGATTACCAAGGGGTAAGAGGAAATTTTGGGGTGTGTGGATATGTCTGCTACCTTAAGTTCATGAATATGATACATGATTCCATGATAGTTTCCTGGACTTATTTATTTATTCATACACACGCATATATACATATATACAAATACATATTAAAACTGATCAAATGGTACACTTTACATATACTGCAGTTTATTAAATGTCAATAGCTCCATACATCTATTTAAAAAAAAAGGGCCGGGCGCGGTGGCTCACGCCTGTGGTCCCAGCACTTCGGGAGCCCAAGGCGGGTGGATCACAAGGTCAGGAGATCGAGACCATCCTGGCTAACACGGTGAAACCCTGTCTCTACTAATAAAACAACAAATTAGTTGGGCGTGGTGGCGGGCACCTGTAGTCCTAGCTACTTGGGAGGCTGACGCAGGAGAATGGTGTGAACCCAGGAGGCGGAGCTTGCAGTGAGCCAAGATCCTACCACTGCACTCCAGCTGAGGCGACAGAGCGAGACTCCATCTCAAAAAAAGAAAAAGAAAAAGAAAAAAAAAGGGTCGGAACCTTCTTCTGTCTCCCAGGCCTTGCAAATCTAGTCCAGTCCATTGTATTTATCCCAGGAGCCTGATTCTGCCTTTTACATTCAACCCCAGCAAGGAGGAAATGGCTGAAAATTAAGCAATTTCCCTGTGAAAACTTTCAGTCTGTTTGTGGAGGGAGCTAAATAAACCCTACAAATAAAGAAGCAGGCAGAGCCCCTTGTGAAGACCACTGATCTAACATGACTTCAGCCTCTTCTCTCTTACCCTGTGTCCCCTGGCTAGACCCGCAGTCTTTGCTGAGCATCTGTGGCTTTCTCAAGAGCCGCGGAAAACAAAACAGCAGAAGTGCTTCTATTTTAATTTCCAAATAAAGTGGAAGCCCTGCATGAGCTCGGCTGTCTCCCATTTGGAGGAAGCCCAAGGACGCCTTAATCTCAGGGCTAGACATAGCTTTTTGTCTCAAAGATTTTCCATTAGACCAATAGACAGTGAGTACATCCATAAAGGAGGAAGTGGTGGAGTATATTCTAAAGGCAAAGGGAAAAGACCACCACAAGGAGAAAAGAGAAAATACTTTCTATCTGCCTGACTCTGTGAGAGTTTCCAGGCCACTCTCCTCCCTCCAGAATGGTTCCATAAAAGCCTTTATAAACAGATGGGAATTATCCAGTCCTTAAATATTTCCAGGAAGATTTCCCAGATATCCAAGGTAATTCTAGCAGCTTAGTAACTGCTGCAATCAGAAAGTTCATAGATCAAACTTAAATCCCTTCTAAGGGTTCTAAGCTAATTTTCCCCTTAATCTGGGCTCAGGAGAGAGAGAGAACAGCTGGTCTCTCCACACCACACCAGTGGCAAACCTGAAAGCAGCCGCTAAGTCATCCACATTTCCCTTGAATCTCTCCTGCAGCACAGAGTTAGGAAACGGAAAGGCCAAAAAGCATCTCCAGGATCCATTCACATCTCTTTATTCACCCAGGCTTCAGCGTGAGGGATCCTCCATATGTAGCAGTACCCCGAAGCCCCAGTGATCAACTCGGAGCTGGCGATGTCTGATAAAGGCAAAGAGATAGGTGGGTCTCTTCAAACTGCAGAGAGGCAGGAGGACTTGGGATTAGTATCTGATGTGGGTGCAGTCTTGTGGGACAGACCCCTTAAACTGTGGGGTCTGCGCTAACTCTGGATAATGTCAGAATTGAATTGACTTATAGGATACACATTTGGTGTCAGAAAAAAATTGTAATATTTAACAACCAATTTTCCAGGTTGGTGTAGGGGGCAGCCCTGATTTGTAGCATCTGCCTATTTCTGTGGTGTCAATATTCCCACTGTGACCAATTTCAACCTACCAACAATCTATTGGCTCTCACCGAGAAAGAGATTGAGTGGCTGATGTTTCTGGGAAAGGGAAGCTGCATCCCTAGTACTTTTTGCACAGGTGTCAGTAGCTGATACCACTTTAGAACGTATCCCCTCAACCCTAAACGTATAGAGCAGGACCCATTATTAAATGTCTTAGTGCTTGGTGGGGAAAGGTGGAGTTTCACAGGGGGGTCACCAGTTCTTCATGCCTGTGCCTCTTCTACACACCCCATGACCAGGGCAGGCCCTCGAGTGGGAGCAGGAGACAAGGCAGATGCAAGTACCCTGATGGTGAGAAACAGAGATGCTGAGCTGCGTCTCACCGGGCCCCTCTCACCACCCCCTGCTCAGGAGGAAAGCACTTAGCACAGGAGCCAAACCCAGCCAGAAATGAGACTTGTCCCTGTTCCATATGAGGGTATTATTTATTTCTTTGACACATAGTGAAGTTAGGAGGCTTTGGACAGATACCACCCCTTTTCTGCTAGGCCTCTTGCTATGGTGGATAAGAACATAAATTCCAAGGCCAGAGTGCCTGAGTTAGCGGTATGACTCTGGCAAATTTCTTAAGCTCTCTGAACTTCATTTTCCTCATCTGTAAAATGAAGGGCCAGGGTAGCAACTTATGTGTGTCAGCTATCACTTATTTATTTAGAGAGGGAGTCTCACTCTGTTGTCCAGGCTGAAGTGCAGTGGCATGATCTCAGCTCACAGCAACTTCTGGCTCCTGGATTCAAGCAATTCTCCTGCCTCAATTTCCCAAGTAGCTGTGATTACAGGTGTGTGCCACCAAGCCCAGCTAATTTTTTTATTATTTTTAGTAGAGATGGGGTTTGACCATGTTGGCCAGGTTGGTCTTGAACTCCTGACCTCAAATGGTCCAACTGCCTCAGTCTCCCAAAGTGCTGGGATTACAGGCATGAGCCACCGCACCCAGCCTGTCAGCTATTATTATTATTATTATTGGAATCAAATTGGCTTCCTCCACCCCAGATTATATTCTAACAAAACGAACGAATAAAAAAGCAAACAAACAAACAAAACAAAAAAAATTACATGAAGACAAACAACCAAGAAGCCCCAAAATCTATACCCTTGACTCCCCCAGCTGGACAGGACTTCCTGGGGTGATCTGCCCTACCCCAGGCCACCAAGAAGGTGAATATGCCCCACCAATCACATAAAGGGGCAGGTAGATGGAGGTGCATTTGACTGCCTTTGAAACAGGCAGTCTTTCCATTCTGCAGCCTGCTGTAGCTTCTGCCATGCTCCATCCAGCATCCCTGCTCCTCAAATTAGGTCCAATTTTCTTGTTCTAGCCTCAAGGGAGACAGGGAACAGCTGTCTCCTACCTCTATAAAATAACTCTTCCAGGTCTGGACAACTATTATTAAACAGCCCCCTTCACACTTCTCTTGCTCTATTATAAGATACATTAAAAGCCTTGATAATGATTTGAGGTCTCTGTGAGATGGTTGCTGTTCACCCTAATTCCTTCAATAATTAGTGGTTGTAAACCACTTTGAAGATAAAAAGCATTTTATAAGAACTAAGTCCTATTATGATTAGCTTTCCAATATTTTCTTGCTGAAGCCAATAAGAACATCAAAGCCAAACATAGCCACAGCATGGTAGCTGGTGGTTAATTAGATGTATTTCAAGGCGTCTGGTATATATTAAAGAAACTGCTGCAAAATTTATCAACATTAAAAAAGTGTCTGCTTTCTTCCCATGAACAAGCTTTTTTAAAAGGCTGTCAGTGCTGATGCCTGCAAGACAAGAGCCTGAAGAGGACAAATTGCTCATATATCCCCTGCGCCTGGAAGAAAGAGAGAGCTATAATAATAACACCTGGCTTGGTATAACATCCTTTCTTATCGTTGTCTCTACAATTCTATGTATACCAGATCTCCTTTTGTTTTGTTTTTGCAATGATGCTGTAATACAGGCAAATAAAGTAACACTATCCCCACTTTATAGATAAGGAAGCTGCACATGACGATGAATTTTAGAAGCAGATCAGTGTGGTGTACCTGGACAAAGTCAGGGCTGCAGATCGGTTATCAAGGTGGTGTTACCGATGCTTCACTCAGACACCCTTGAATACTTTTTGTGGACCCTCCCTCAGCATCTGTGTGCTTTTGCTTCTAACTCTCTGAACCTGTAACTCTTAGAAGGTGGACCCCTGAGCTATTGACCCACTTGGTCCACACGGACAGAGCCAGAAGTGCCTGGAAGTTTCCCCCACCCCTCTAAAGAACCCTTATCAAAAGACTGACGGGCGTGGAATTAGGAGAGCCCAGTACTCTTGCCTCCAGGGGGGACCAGCTCTGAGTTGTGATTTACACTCTGGAACACTTTTGTGGGGACAGAGGCTGGAACTTTGCTGAGATCTCACTCTTTGTGGCTTCCCCATCCCTTGTCAGGTTCTCCTGGGAGCATTTTCTTAATAAATCACCTGAATATGAATCTTCCTCTCAGGGTTGGCTTTCTGGAAGCCCAATCTAAGATAATTCTCTTGACCCAACATTAAGGACAACATTTTGTATATTTATTAGGCGATACGTTCTCCCAGATTCCCTTAGTTCCAAACCTTCCCTTTCAAGTCTCCAGACCTAAATATCTATGTTTTCTGTGTCTGCTCCTACGCCCTTAACTCTTAGCTCTCTATTCTCAAAGCCCCTCTTTCTCTTGGATTATGATGTTCCAACTCTTTCTGGAAAAATTGCTGCAATTTCTCCAGCTATGTGGAAGGCACTGAACCAGGGAGCTGCTGTGGGAGATACAGAGATATATTTACAACTATGGTCTTTCACAATGCACTGACAGTCTAGCAGGGGACAACACACAAACAGCAAAGGTAGACGAGGTGAGAAGAGCCACGTGTGTGTGCGCAATAAAAACTGCAGGCACAAACAACTCTCAGGGTGGTCCCCCAAAATAAAACTACTCTCCAGTCATTCTCTACACCATACAATTCTGACTCATTTTACTTAATTTTTGAAGCCGAAGCTTCTCTCAAATGTTTGAGAAAATGAAAGTCAGCTATGGTAGAGATAATCCCAATGAGTGGATAATCCAATAAAGAGGAGCTTTTATTTAAATCTGCTTTGCATTATTCTTTACAGCAGCACCACAGGAAGCTGTTTCAGAAAAAGTTAAGTAATTTATTGCGGGAAAACAGCTAATTAATGACAGAGCATGGATTTAATCTTAAGTCGGCCTGACTCTTTACAACCTCAGTTTCCGGCCGGGCGCAGTGGCTTACACCGATAATCCCAGCACTTTGGAAGGCTGAGGTGGGTAGATCACTTGAGGTCAGGAGTTCGCGGCCAGCCTGGTCAACATGGTGAAACCCTGTCTCTACTAAAACTACAAAATTAGCCAGGCATGGTGGTACAAGCCTGTAATTTCAGTTACTCGGAAGCCTGAGGCAGGAGAATCACTTCAACCCAGGAGGTGGAGGTTGCAGTGAGCCAAGATTGTGCCACTGCGCTCTGGCCTGGGTGACAGAGCGAGACTCTGTCTCAAAAAAAAAAGTTAAAGGCCGAGCGCGGTGGCTCAAGCCTGTAATCCCAGCACTTTGGGAGGCCAAGACGGGTGGATCACGAGGTCAGGAGATCCAGACCGTCCTGGCTAACCCAGTGAAACCCTGTCTCTACTAAAAAATACAAAAAAAAACTAGCCAGGCGAGGTGGCGGCGCCTGTAGTCCCAGCTACTCGGGAGGCTGAGGCAGGAGAATGGCGGGAACCCAGGAGGCGGAGCTTGCAGTGAGCTGAGATCCGGCCACTGCACTCCAGCCTGGGCGACAGAGCGAGACTCCGTCTCAAAAAAATAAAAAAAAGTTAAAAAGTAAATAAAACCTTGGTTTCTTTATCTGTAAAAGGAGGCTAATGATTCTTACTTGCAGAACTGTTGCAAGGATTAAACAAAAATAATGCACCCGACATATCGAAAATACCTGATACAATATGGACTACATTGGTAGGTTGTTGTTATTATTATCGTTCCCAGATTTATAACATGACTGAACCAGAGGTATTTTGCGTGCATATTTTAAAGGCTTCTAATGTGTACTACTAAACTGCTTTCCAGAAAATGGTTAAGCAAAGCCCTAAGAAAACTGCTAGGAAGATCTGTCTAAAATGAGACCTGATCATGCCTCCCCACTGTTCTCAGTATCAATCTTAAACACAAGGGACCACTACTACTTCTTTAGAGTAATCGCCCTCCTCTCCTACCACATTCACTTCCTTCCAAATTATTTCCTGTTCTCTCAGCTCTTTTGTGCCTTGGCATCTTCCAATATATAGCTCAGTCATCTGGCATGCCGTTTCCGTTTGTCTGTGCTAAGTCTTATGGGTATTTAATATCTCACTCTATTCCAGCTGATACAACAAAATAGCATAGACTGCATGGCCTATAAACAATAGACATTTATTTCTCCCAGTTCTGGAGGCTGGAAGTCTGAGATCAGGTGCCAGCATGGTTGGGTTCTGGTGAGGGGCCTCTTCTGAGCTGCAGACTGCAACTTCTCACACTGTTCTCACATGGTAAGGAAGATGGGAAGTTGGCCGGGTGCGGTGGCTCATGCCTGTAATCCCAGCACTTTGGGAGGCCAAGGGAGGTGGATCACGAGGTCAAGAGATCCAGACCATCCTGGCCAACATGGTGAAACTCTGACTCTACTAAAAATACAAAACTTAGCTGGGCATGGTGATGCGTGCCTGTAATCCCAGCTACTTGAGAGGCTGAGGCAGGAGAATCGCTTGAACCCGGGAGGCGGAGGTTGCAGTGAGCCAAGATCGTGTCACTGCACTCCAGCCTGGCGACAGAGTGAGGTTCCACCTCAAAAAAAAAAAAAAATAGGAAGTTTACTAGGGCCTCTTTTATCAGGGCACTAATCCCATTAGAGTCCTCAAAGGCCCCATTTCCTACTCTCATCCACTTGGGAGGTTAAGTTTCAACATAATTAGTTTTAAAGTGACACAGTTATTTAGTCCATAGCATTCCAACCCTGATTTTCCCAACTCATGTCCTTCTCACATGCAAAATACACTCATTCCATTCCAACAGCCTCAAAAGTCTCAACTCGTTCTAGCATAAACTCAAAGACAGAAAGTCCAAAATCTCATGTAAATATCATGTAAATCAGATATGGCTGAGACTCGGTATCATTCATTCTAAGACAAATTCCTCACCAGCTGTGAACCTGTGAAATCAAACAGGTTACGTACTTCCAAAATACAGCGATGGGACGGGGCATGACAGGTGTTCCCATCTCTAAAGGGATAGGCTGAGAATGTTCCAAATCTTTACGTTCTCTGCTTTTGACTCACAATTTCATCTTAAGTCATAGTCTTCCTCTCAAATTTTACTATAAGCAGTCAAGAGAAACTAGGCCACTCCTTTAAACTTTGCTTAGATATTTCCTCAGTCAAATATCCAATTTCATCACTTGAGGTTCTACCTTCTACAAAGGACTGATGTAAGCACAACTCATCCAAGTTCTTTACCACTTTATAACAAGGCTGGCCTTTCCTCTAGTGTCTAATAACATGTTCTTCATTTTCATCTGAGACGTCATCAGAAAGGCTTTTATCACACATATTCCTACCAATGTAGGATGACTTACGTCTTGTTTAAGATTGAGGCCTTCTCTACAGCTCTTCTCTTCTCCTTCTGAGCCTTCACCAGAACCACCTTTAAAAGTCAGTTCACGGCAATGTAGGCTTTTTCTAGCATGTACCTCAAAATTCTTCCAGCCTCTACCTATTACCCATTCCATAGCCACATCCACATTTTCAGGGATTTATTACAGTGGCACCCCACTCTTGGTAACAAATTCAGGATTAGAGTTTAACTTACAAGATGTCATACTGAGGTGGAGTAAAAGGCCATCCAAAGGGCTAAATTTTGATATTTTCTCCAAGCCATAGTCTTGTACGAATCACTATGAGTTTGGATAGCACATTATTCTAATGGATTTTAGTGGCTGGGAGAAAATGAGAGAAAAACAAAGACAACAATGAATCTAGCCTGCAGAGATAACCCCACTTGGTATCTTAGCCGACAGTTCCCATTTATTTCCCCATCAAACCACTAGTCTTCATTCCCTGTCCCTTCCCTATTCTTGTCCTGTCTCAATCCCATCTGTCAAGAGGCTAGCAGGAACATAGTACCATTTCAGGCATCAAAAATAAAGTTCAAGTGTGAACTTTGCCACCCTGTGACCTTGGGAAGTTGGCCGTTTCTTTTGTTTCTTAAAGTGGGATAACAGTTTCCTCCCTGCCTATCTGTATTAGGTCATTCTTGCATTGCTATAAAGAAATACCTGAGACTGGATAATTTAAGAAGAAAACAAGTTTAATTGGTATATGGTTCTGCAGGCTAAGCAAGCATGGTGCCAACATCTGTTTGGCTACTGGGGAGGCCCCAGGGAGCTCTTACTCACGGCAGAAAGTGAAGCAGGAGCTTGCACGTCACATGGCAAAGCAGGAGCAACAGAGAGACAGACAGTTGGGGGTGAGGTGCCACACACTTTTAAATGACCAGATATCATGAGAACTCACTCACTATGGTAAATACAGCACCAAGCCATGAGCGATGGTGCTAAGCCATTCATGAGGATTCACCCCCATCAGCCAATCACCTCCCACCAGGCCCACCTCCAAAACCGGGGATTACAATTCAACATGAGATTCGGGCAGAGACAAATATCAAAACTATTACTCTATCACTATCCCACGGGAAGTGGCTCAAATGAGACGGCAGATGTGAAAGTGAACAGTGATGCTATACACTAATGCAAACACACCCTCCTCATTGCAGGGAGGCTAGACAAGAGGGAAATCAGGATTGGACAGGCTCCACAGTGGGACTGGCTCTGTGAGGGACCAGTGGCTGAGGAGCGGCACTTTGCAGAGAGAGGCTAGTAAAGGTTCCAGACCCTTGTGCCACATGTAAAAGAGCTGGGCAAAGTGACGAACCCTCTCTCCCGGAGGCCTCCCTTAAATGAACTTAAGTGATACCCCAACAAGGTAGAATAGCCCCTCTGTCATCTAGTATTTTTAAAACTGTCCTCAAGAAGGCTGATGAACTCTGTTTCCCAAATCTAAGGTCCCGCTGCTGATCCTCATGAATGTTAAAAAACAGCTACAATAGTGCTAACAAGGCAGGGCCCGGAGTTGGTGTCTGAGGTGGGGGCAGATCTAGTACTCTGCAGCCTGTCGCCTATTGTTCGCTCACTCACTTTGCAGCTCCTGGTTCCTCAGAGGACCTGCAACTCTTCACACCTTGAGAGTACTTTGGCCACTGGTGACTTGAATTCCACCTGGGAAATACACAAGAGATGCATCACACCTTGTTTTCCATTGAGGGTTACGACAGAAGTGACTTTATAGGAATTCTGGAAAAACAGGGGAAACATCCCTCCTGCCGCATTGCAGTGTTCTGGAAGAAAACAGGCCTAACTCATCCTCTTCCAGGTTTTGGAGAAGAGGAGCGAAGATGAAGGAACAGCAGTGATAAGTCTGCTTAGTGACCCTGAATCCAGAGGTTATGTCTAGCTTGACGGGAGCAGGCCCTTGTGCATGAGAAGGGGGTAGCCTCAGGGTTCATTGGACACTACCCCCACAGAGCTCCAGCTCCCAGCAAGTGCTCTTGAAATTCTTTCCATCCAAATCCACAGATGCTGTCTACGCCATAGGAGCTCACCTTTGAAGACAGCAATGTAAGCATGTGGCAAGAATCACTGCCCTCCCTAAGAAAGAAATGCAGTAGGATGTACAAGAAAGCCTAGGGGCTACATAAGGAGGGAAAGTTGAAAGACAATGGAGGAGGGACAGGCTTTGGGACAGGGAGAGGATGGCCTTCCTTGCACAGGACAGTTTGGGAGTGTTATGACTGAACCTGGAGAGCAATTTTACAGAATGCTTTGGCCACGTTAAGTAGCATGGTCTGAGAGCGTGCTTGAAATGACTGAAGGGAGCGGTAGTGGTTACAAAAAGGGGATTGGGATTATCTATTGTATAACGCCAGAGCTCAAACCACAGCTACACCTGGAAGTCCAGGTGTATACCATCAAGGAATCTGGCCTCTGTGCCTCTCATATGCACAATTCATGGGAGGCAAATATTCACCAGGCGTTTCCTATCCTATATGAGGTAACACAGCGCTTGTGTTCATTCATTTGTTCAATGAATATTCACTCTGTGCAGGCACTTTTGTTAGGTGCCAAAGGCAGCAACAGGCAAATCCTGCAAGGTATTGTCCTTGTGGCGCTTATATTCCAGTGGCCAGTTATTTCCAGAGACAAATAAAAATATGCAGACCAAATAAGCACTTTTAGATAATGAAAAGTGCTGGAGCAAGGTAAGCCCCTCTCTAAGCCACCTGTTGGCACCCCCGTCCCCTGACCCACTGGCATTGCTACCAGGATGCTGGAAGCAAACAAATGGGGAGACGTCACTCTCTTGTGTTTGCCCAGGCAGCAGCCCTCAGCAAAGCCAGTGCAGTGGGAAGACAGGAGAGGAAAGCTGCCCTGTCTTGTCCCCACTGTTGACACCTGGGAAACTCACTTAGAAAAAAATTGTTTAGGCTATAAATAAGATGTGAACAGTATTATTTCCAGATGGTAACCTTAAGAGATGATTTTTATTTTCTTCTGAATTTTCTGATATTTTTGTTATTACGATGCATTGTTTTGTATTAAGGAGAGAAACATATTTTTTAATGAGAAGATTGGCCTAGCTAAATTAAATAAATAAGGAATACATTTGGACAAATAGGCAGGAGCCAGATCTGAGGATGATGAACAATATCTTACCGTATCACTTTACAGTTTACAAAGCAATTTCACAAAAACATCTCCTTCAACCCTTGTAAGACTTTCTTGAGGTTACATAGAAAATGCAGGAAAATGCCCGACCCTGAGGTCCCTGACTTCTAGGCCAATGTATTTTCCATTATTCCACTGCCCATCTGTAGCAGACCTTACTTCTCTTTACAGCTGAGGAATTCAGAAAGCCACAGAGCCCCAGATCTGGACTCTCTTCTCCCACCCCTTGCCATCTCCTAGAGTGACCATGCTAATTAATTCATGCATTTATCAATCTAGTCTTTACGGACCCCCTGCCAGGTTCCAGGCACTGGGTGCAAGGGATACGGTGAAGAAGCAAATAGGTCTCCCAGCGGGTTGGGGGAAAGGCTTTAACAAATGAGTGAATATATGATATAAATCATGGTAACTGCAGTAAAAGGAAAGTAAAGAGTATTATGTGAGTGGCTAGTATGAGAGGGAGCTCATCTGGACTGTGGCACTAGCCCTTCACTCAATATCCCAGCAATACGCTGTCACTGAGTACAGCCAAGGTAAGTAAGACAGCTATTCTAAGATGGAGGCTGAGATAACAAGAGACCAGCCTGTGTCGCAAAGGGTATGTGTTTTGGATGCCTAGACAGCTTGCAAAGCCACATGAAAAGTTAATGAAGAATATCACAAGTCTCGCCGGGCGCGGTGGCTCAACCCTGTAATCCCAGCACTTTGGGAGGCCGAGACGGGTGGATCACGAGGTCAGGAGATCGAGACCATCCTGGCTAACACGGTGAAACCCCGTCTCTACTGAAAAATACAAAAAACTAGCCGGGCGAGGTGGCGGACGCCTGTAGTCCCAGCTACTTAGGAGGCTGAGGCAGGAGAATGGCGTGAACTCGGGAGGCGGACCTTGTAGTCAGCTGAGATCCGGCCACTGCACTCCAGCCTGGGCGACAGAGCGAGACTCCGTCTCAAAAAAAAAAAAAAAAGAATATCACACGTACTTATAATAATGAAACAGCTCCCTTAAACCCAGTCTGGAACAAGTTACAGTTTACCAACCAGATAGGTCATCAGAGATGTCCCAAGTCCACATATGATTGTCACTGGGAGAGGTCACAGAAGGCCAGGAATGTGAAAGTACAAAAATATGTAGCTAACAGTAAAAGGGGACTTCAAAAAGTTCATAAAAATGGAATTAAAATATGAAAATTACAAATATAAACTTGATTTCCCAACATAAGTTCCATCATGCTCGATACACCAGCCCATCCCTAAAGAAATGAGGGTCCTGGAAACGTAATCATGTCAATGCCGTCTTTTTTGCATTATTAACTGAAGAAAAATGAGTGCCCTTTAAATATTTAATATTGGAAAACAAAGAGAAGTCAGAAGGAGCCAAATCAGGACTGTAAATTGGATGCCTAATGATTTCTCACCAAGCCTCTCTTGAAATTGCCCTTGTCTGAAGAGAAGAATGAGCGGGAGCATTGTCCTGGTGGAGGACTCTCTGGTGAAACTCTCCCAGGTTTGTTTGTTGGAGCGGGGAGGGGGGTGTTTTTCTTCTAATGCTTTGGCTTTCTCATAATAAACGCTTTCATAATAAGCCGATGTTATTGTTCTTTGGCTTTCTAGAAAGTCAACATGCAAGATGCCTTGAGCATTCCAAAAGACCATTGCCATCATATCTGCTCTTGACTGGTCCACATTAGCTTTGATTGGACCACTTCCACCTCTTGGTTTGATTGTGCTTTGTTTTCAGGATCATACCAAAAAAGCCCTGTTTCACCTCCTGTTACAATTCTTCAAAGAAGTCCTTCAGGGTCTTGATCCCACTTGTTCGAAAGTTCCATTGAAAGCTCTGCTCTTGTCTGCAGCTGATCTGGGCACAAGGGTTTTGTCACCATTGAGTGGAAAGTTTGCTCAAGTTTAATTTTTCAGTCATTATTATGTAAGCCAAACCAGTTGAGATGTCTATGGTGTTGGCTATTGTTAGTTCTGTTAAACATTGGTCCTTTTTAGTTAGGGCACAAACAAAATGAATCTTTTATTTGCAAATTGATGCGGATGGTCTGCTGCTATGGGCTTCGTCTTCAATATCATCTCATCCCTTCTTAAAATGAGCTGCCATTTGTAAATGCTGATTTCTTTGGCGCATCGTCCCCATGAACTTCTTGTAAAGCATCAATAATTTCACAATTCTCCTGCCCGAGCTTCTCTACAAATTTGATGTTTGTTTTTGCTTCAATTTTAGCAGAATTTGTGTTGCTTTGATAGGGGCTCTTTCCAAACTGATGTCTTATCCTTCTTACTGACTCAAACTAGATCCTGTTCAGATGTTATACCAAGTTAGCATGAGTTCATTTTGGTGCTAAAACAATTTTGAAATCCTTGTATTTTTTTCAATAATATGCATTTTCCATGAACTTTTGGAAGACCCTTTGTACAAGGCAGGACACTTCAGTGTCTAAGTGGATGGTACAGGCGTTCAATGCCACAGGACTGTAGATGGGGAGAGGACAGGAGCTGAAATGTCAGGAAAGGCTTCTGTGGAGCGAGTGGGATTTAAACTGGGCTTAGAGAGTGAATGGGATTTGGATGCTCCTCAGGATAATCCCATTTAGCAAGGCCATGAGCAATGCCCAGGAAACCCGCAGCAGTTGGTGGGATTTGGATGCTCCTCAGGATAATCCCATTTAGCAAGGCCACGAGCAATGCCCAGGAAACCCGTAGCAGTTGGTGGGCTTTCTCTTCCAGATGCTGGTGGCTGGCTTCCTGGCCTCTCGCCTGTCCTGGGACTTGAGAGTGGGCCTCTACCCCCTCCATCATGTCTGCTGGTTTCTAAGTGTCTCTCTAACAATGCTCTGAAGAGCCAGGAGTGCTGCTGGCCACCAACGCTGAACATGAAGACTGATTTCAGCACCGGGCAAGCTGGCAAATGCTGAAAACACCTGGTTAATTAGCTCATCTGCACATTGGGCTTTTACTGCAATATATCCATATGCAAAACTCAAATACTTCCAGGTGCTGGGACCCAGTGGGGACAGAACATTCAAGTCAGGTTATGTTCTCAGTTGCCATTTGATATTGCAGGCACTACCACTGCGATCCGGGCTAGGGTAAGCTCCCTGGACACACCACCAACTGAGTGGTAACAACAGTAATAACCATAAAACGATGAGAGCACACTTTTACATGGTGCTGCAGAGTATACAAAGGATTTCATAATTTATGCCTATCAATTATGAGTCAATATCTTATTTGTAATACACCTACACTATTATATGGCTTTCAAAGATTATGCTATTTTATTTGTCATAAGAACATGCCAGCAGTTATAGATCCTGGTTGACAGCTGTGGTGGGCTGGGCCTAGGGATGCCAGATGTCTCCCATATACTCCTCCATGTGACACTTAGTCACTCTCAATGACACCTCCATCTCCAAAGCATTCCAACTCACTGGTGTGGCCTTTGAATGGATGGAGAGAGCCTTAGATGAGGCTCAGGATCCCATGCTCAGTTCCCATGTGACTCTAGATGGATCTCATTCTGTCTTAAGAACACCAGGCTGTGGTTTTAGACAGCCCTGGGTTCAAGTCCCAGCCCTGCCACTGCCTACCTGTGATCCTCAGGAAGTTATCTATCTTCTCTGGGCTGATTTCTCCTGTGTTAAACGTGGACGGTAATAGCACCTCTCTCATAAAGTTGTGGTGAAGGTAATGAGACACACAGCACGTATAAAGTGCTTAGCACAGGGGATGACCCATACTTAGTGCTTTAAGTGCTAATTATATTATTACTATTATCATGACAGGGGGACAGTACATTGCTGTTCTCTCGCCTGAACCCACAGACTATGGCCAGGACCCGGGGGCGTGGGCATCCTCCCTCTTTCTGCACGAGCTCAGCACGCTCCAGTGGGTGGGACTGAGGGCCCTAGGCGAAGGCACCTTTGGGGAGCAGGCAGCATTCTCTCTCAAGCAGCCGGGCTTGCAGGGACACTCTGCCCCCAGTTTCCATGCCTTGGGGGAATGGCGGAGTCTGGACCCCGAGCCATAGACCTGTACTGTCCAATAGAGTAGCCACAAGCCACATATGAAGGTAAGCACTTGAACTGTGGCCAGTCTAAAGTGAGATGTAAGAGCAAAAGAGATTTCAAAGACTGAGTTCAAAAGAAAGGAGAGTAAAAGATCTCATTAATAATTTTTAGAGTGACCGCATGCTGAAATGATAATATGTTGCATGTATTAGGTTAACTAAAATGTTATTACAATGAATTTCATCTGTTTCTTTTCCTTTTTTTAAAAAAATGTGGCCAAAATGGAAAATTCTACATGTGGCTCATGTTGTATTTCTAATGTGCAGTGCCGGTCTGGAGTGTAAGCTCCATGAAGGCAGGTGTCTCTTTGGTTCACAGCTGTATCCCTGGCATCCAGAACAGCGTCTGAATGAAAAGTGAGCCAGTGAGTGTGTGAGGCTGGAGGAGAGTTTACAAGAAGCTGGAGGTCCTACTTGAGCAGACAGGAACAACTCCTGGACTCCTTGAGGGAGGGTTGAAAGTAGGAATAACACAGGCTCCTTTCCAAAAAGCTCAGGGTGGGGAGACTGGGACTAGGTCAGGAGGGGAATTTGCTCAGGAGGCCACAGGTTAAAGCAAAGCAGAGCACCCAAGGGAGAATGTTTTGGGGGAATTAACATAGCAGATGTTATGACTAACACAGCCTTGGTTATGTGCAGACGAGGAAATGGAGGCTGGAGTCCAACCAAGCACATCTCAAACCCATGCTCTTTCTCCTGAATCCCTTACCTCCTACAGGCAATGTAGAGGTGCAGAAAGAAAAAAGACTTGGGATTTTTTTTTTTTTAAAGCATATTCCCCCATTCCCCCATGTCACCGCTGATGTCCTAACCTCGGGCAAGTCACTTGGCCTCCTTGGGCCTCAGGCTCCTCTTGTCCTCATCCATAGTAGGTAAACCACCAGATCCTGTCCATTTCATTTCTTTCTAATGGTGTGCAGAGATAGGAAATCCTATCCCAGAATGTAGTCTCCAAGGCTGAGCCCTGCACAGTTCCTCTCCTCTCTTTCATGCTCCAAAAGAAGCTCTCTGACTGAGGTTTCTTTGCATCACCCAAGTCAATGATTCGTTGAAGGGTTCTCTTTGATTTAACTTGGTTTTAGATGCTTTTCATCAGAAGCCAAAACCGGGCAGACTCTTTCCTTGATCTCGTCATGAAATTCCCTCTGAGATATTTAATACTAGAAACAGCCTCTGCCATACCATATTCTCTTTCAAGAAAAAAGACATGTAAATAACAAACATCCTGCCATATCCAAATAAAAATCGCAGATTGTGAATGGACGTGTCTCTCTCATATCCGCTTTCATTGTCCTGTTGCCATCCATACCAATGAATTTCCTACATTTTTTATAAAAATGGAAGGGGGCCAGGTGCAGTGAGTCACGCCTATAATCCCAACACTTTGGAAGGCTGAGGCAGGTGGATCAACTGAGATCAGGAGTTCAAGACCAGCCTGGCCAACATGGTGAAACCCCGTCTCTACTAAAAATACAAAACATTAGCTGGGCTTGGTGGCAGGCGCCTGTAATCCCAGTTACTGGGGAAGCTGAGGCAGGAGAATCGCTTGAACCCAGGAGGCAGAAGTTGCAGTGAGCCAAGATCATGCCATTGCAATCCAGTCTGGGCAACAAGAATGAAACTCTATCTCAAAAAAAAAAAAAAAAAAAAAAAAAGAAAAGAAAGAAAAAAGAAAACGACAAAAAGAAACAAATGAAAATGGAAAGTACTTAGTACACCACGAGCCTCTTGTGCCTGCCACAAGTCTCGACAGGATCTCGATGCTATAACATTTTCTGCTGCGTTAATCCCTCAAAACATTCTCCCTCTTGTGCTCTGCTTTGCACTGACCTGTGGCGTGCTGAGTGAATTCCCCTCCTGACCTGGACCCAGCTTCCCCACCCTGAGCTTTTTGGAAAAGAGCCTGTGTTATTCCCACTTCCAACCCTCGCTCAAGAGCCTCTTACAATTTAACCAGAGTATTTAGAGCCAAAACTGACTTCTCAGAGAAGAAAATCTCACCCACTCAAACCCAGGTGAAACGCCAACATTATTTTTTATCGGAAGGGATAAAGAAAGATTTGCCAGTATCATCTCTGTCATTCTAAAGCAAGACAAAGTTGAATCACGGCAGGCAGAGCTGCTTTCCAACACAACCCCATGCAGGATGCAGAACTCACTTAATTACTTGCCTGTGGCTCAGCCACTTGTTGAATTACTACGGATTTTTAGTCCCTTCCCTCACCCACCCCGCAGAGTGGCTGACCGGCCAGCGCTTTCTAGTGCTCATGAGAATGCCTGAGTTTTAAATGAGCAGCACGCACCAGGACAGCAAAGCTGCTTTCTCAAAAATGATTACATGCGGAGCTCCAAAGCCAAACAAATTCACCCAGTGGCTCTATCCAGCTAACATCTACAGAGTGACTCCCAGTACAAGATGCTGTGTTAGGAACAGGGGTACAAAGCAAGTGAGGCCAGGCATGATGCCTCACACCTGTCATCTCAGCACTTTGGGAGGCCGAGGCAGGAGGATCACTTGAGCCCAGGAGTTTGAGGCCAGCCTGGGCAACATAGCAAAAACCTTTTTTTTTTTGTCTCTACAAAAAAAAAAAAAGAGAGAGAGAGAGAAAAGAAAAAACTAGCCGAGTGCGGTGGCATATGCCTGTAGTCCTAGCTACTTGGGAGGGTGAGTGGGAGAATCTCGAGCATGGGAGTCTGAGGTTGCAGTAAGCGAGCCATGATCACACCACGGCACTCCAGTCTGGGCAACAGAGTCTCAACCCTGCCTCAAAAAAAAAGTGAGTGAAACGTTATCCTTGTCCTCAAATAGCTTATAGTTTAGTGGAGACAAATGCATGTGAAAAACTAAAATGTAAAGCAGAATGAGAAAAGGGCAGTAAGAAAAGACATGTACACTGAAAAAAGACTAGAAGGAAATGTACCACAACATCAGTGGTGGTTATCTTGTTTATTGGGTTTATGGGTGATTTTTATGGGGTTCTTTAGTATTTCCTATATTCTCTGTGTTTATGTTAACTAACCCCCAGGGCTGTGGGGTGGGGAAGGGAAATGGAAGAGGTCCGGCATCTGTTTGGGAAAATGTGAGTAGGGAACAGGGTACATTGGCACAAGGACAGAGTAAGAGAGGACAGGAGGGCTAGACAGCCTTGAATGTCATGCCAAACTGACTGGGTTGCTCACTGTCAGTGTTTCCATGGCCTTCTGTGATTGTCACTGACGCATCACTCATCACCCTAGATTAGACTCGTGTACACGTCTACCCCCATACATTTTTAGCTCCCTGAGGCCAGGGATCATGGCTCATTCATTCTGTACCCATACTACCCAGCATAATGACTAGCACATAACAGGAGTCAACAACATCTTCTTGGATGTATTAGATTCTAACAGGGTTATTCCCTGTTTTGCAGGTTATAAGGAGTCATCAGGGGTTCCAGGACATGACATATTTTAGGGAGTTCCAATGGAATATATACCAGGCACTGTGCTGGGAGCCTTAATTGTCTTAATTGACCCTATCTATAACCCTCATCGTCCACATTCATGTACCCATGAGGTTCAGAAAGTTTAGGTAACCCGCCTAAGGTCATACAGTCTGAAGACAGTGTGGGGGCTAAAGTCAAACAGAAAGAAGTAAGGAGCCTAGACCCATGAGAGGCTGTGGGGACCTGGAACGGCACAGCCACTCAGAGAATGAAGTGTGGAGCAAGGCTGGCAGCTGGGGGACCGCATGGAGGTAGGGCTTACAGCTGAGGGCTGATGAGTTCCTTGGCTCACGCATCAAGCACATTTATCATTTCTGACGTCAGCACAGGACACACGGCACCCACAGGGACTCACCCTTGCCTTATTAGAATAGCTACCAGAATAAGGACTTGTGCAAAGAGCCCCTTCCCACGCTGTGAATAGTCCCCCTCCATTCTCTCATCCAATGGCTTTTTTGTGAAACTCCTAGACCCAGACACTTTCATGAAAACGTTGCTACAACTGGCTCTGACTACAAATGTCAATCAATTTCCCTAGCCTAAACAAAAACAGAATTGGGAATCAGAAATGTTTTCTCATCCCATCTCAGTCACTGACGAAATAGGTACTCTTGCATCTATTTCCTTGCCCTCTCTGAGCCTCAGTTTCCTTATCTGTGGACTGATTGGGCTGGACAAAATGATCTTTAAGATCCTTCAGAATACATCCGAAACTGTATGTTCTCAGGAACTTTGTACTCCTCCTTAGCATTTATGACCGTTGTAACTAAACAATGCTTGGTGTAACCAGTGAACATCTATTACTCCTGCTGGACTGTGAGCTCCCTGAGGCCGGGGACGGTCTGCCTTGTTCCCAGTAACACTTGCAGCCTTGACTAGAGTGCTGAGCCTGGAGTAGCATGCCATGTCTGCAGCACAGACACATGGCTGGTCCCTGGCATGCCCTTTCTCTGGGTTGGAGCTGTGTGTGGACAGCAACAATCCTTAGGCCTTCTCATCACGATAGGGCTTCTCTAATGGTGCTTGTTCTCTGGAGGACACTGTTTCTCTCCATGGTTCAGGTGGCCAGTTAGTGTCAGATTTATCCACCCTTCCAGCCAACCCTGGAAAACTCTTTCGGATTTTCTAATAAATAAGAGGAGGTCAGTGGTGGGGGGGGGGTTAGAAACTGTGTGTGTTTGCATTCAAAATACCCTACTGCTCAATTGGAAACATTGTCACACGTCCTCTGACTCAGTGGCACAGTCAGATGCCTAGGGATGCCCCTAGGCGTCCCTAGGGACAGCTCAGTGCCCTGGTGAGACTTAGCAACTCCAGCCATGGTCCTCCATCCTGCTCCCCTAACCTCAGCCCCACATCTCACGTTAAGATGCCAGGCCTTTCTCCCTCAAGCCCATAGTGGGCAAGGATGTTGGGGTCCTTGTAGGCAGGAGGATGCCTGGAATGACCTCCACCAGGGCCTCCTGTCCAAGGGATCCCAAAGCAACACAACATTTTGGCCTGTGTTTACCATTCTGCAGCGTCTCTCTCAACATTAAATCAGTAGCCACTGACCTTAACAGTGTCAGTCATATGACGGTGTCCATAGAAGGAAGAGATCTCCTTCCTTTAAAGACGTTTATTTCCAGAAAATGAAACGAAGGCGTTCCTATGCCCTTCCTTCGTTTCTAGGAAAATGGGTAATGTCAAATCCCCAACAGAGCTGACAATCAAAGACTAAGAATAACCAAGCATCAGTTGTTCCCGTCTATTTCCTCCTGTCTCCTTCCAATCGAGGCCCCCACCACCCAGCCCCAGTGCTCAGTGCATCGCAGTCCCTCGGGCGGCGTTTAATTGCTTTTCTCTACCCTTAAGGCCATATTATACTCAGGGTGACCTCCCTGCTCCCAGAGTATTGGCCCTTTCTGAGTTCACGGTTCAAAACAACACCTGGGAAATGCACACACAGGATCCAGTAATGAGATTAGTGAGTCCTTGTACAAGCACTCTCACACCCTCTCAGCTCCTGCTGAGCCAGCCAGAAAAGTCAGCGAGGACTCTGCTTTCATGGGCATTGTTAATGAAAGTTTCGCTTGCTTAAGTTTGCAGAAAGTAGGGCATGGATCTGTGTTTCATCACGCAGTGCCCCGCGAGATGCCTCCCCAGGATAGCTGGCTGGTTATTAACTAAGCACAGCTGGCACGGTGTGTGCTCCGAGGCTGGCTGCTCTCATTCCAGCTTGGTGGTCTGAGGATAGGAGAAAATGGTCCCTCAGGAGAAGTTTGTCAGAAGTGATGCGACTTAGTTTAGAAATCTGCAGTTGGGACTGACTTCTAAGACATTGGCAGGGCCATCCAACGATGTCAGCAGTATCACCCAGACCTTCAGGGCTGCAAGACAAATAGCTTTGCTGGGATTCATAAAGCCACCCCCGGAAGGTGGAACTGCTGGTGTCGGGGAGGGGTGGAGTGCACCCTGGAGGGAGTGACCCTTACACCGACGGGCAACAGAACACTGAGCGTCCAGACACCTGGCCTCACCCTTCACTGGTTCCCACTGCTGTGGAATGGAGTGGGAACTCGCTTCCTGGGCTGCTCGGGCTCTTTCGGTCTAAGGAGGCGCAGCAAGCACTATTTTCCAAAATAGGACAGGACAGAATGGAGAAGAAGAATGGAGAGGAATTCATCTTTCCTAGAAAAAGGAAATATTCTCTGGTGGGCTCTCCACAGAATTAGTGTCTGCTCCCCTTGGACAGTCGCTGTTCTGTAGTGGTCCTGCCTCCCGTCTTCCCTCCAGCCAGGCCTCCCTGCTTTCACTCACTTTGCTTCCACATGAGAAAGGCTCTCCCACATCTCTTCCATCTCACCAAATCTCCTCTGCTCGTTAGGCAGGGTTTTAATCTATAAGAGTTGCCAACAAATTATCAAAAACCAGGTGTCTTAAGACCACACATTCCTTCTCTCACAGTTCTGGAGGCCAGAAGTACTAAATCAAGGCGACTGCAGTGCTGTGTCCCCTCTAAAGGCTCCTGGAGAGGATCTCCTCCTTGCTTCTTCTGGCTCTGGTACCTCCAGGTGTTCCTTGGCTTGAGGCTATGTGGCAGCAACTCTGCTTCTGTCCTCACTTGGCCTTCTTCTCCCTGTGTCCCTCCTCTGTGTGTCTCTTTATGAAGACACTTGCCACTGAATTGAGAGCCCACCCAGATATCCCAGGATGATCTCATCTCAAGATCTGTAACTTCATTAAATCCGCAAAGACTTTTTTTGTTTCCAAATAAGGTCATATTCACCAGTTCTGGCAGTTAGGACATGGGCCTATCTTTTTACCATTCACCCCTCTGCACGCACTAATTCTCAACCCTCAGAGTACATCACATCATCTGGGGAGGTTTTTAAACACTCCAGATGTGTGGGCCTCACTCCAGAAATTGGTTTTCACATGATCCTGGATGGGAAATTAAAGAAATATTTTCTTTTCTTCAATTCCCCAGTTTCTCAAGTGCAGCTAGGATGGTGGGGCAGGGGTGAGGAGAGCCACATCTCCCGGACAGTACTTCACTGAAGAAGACATTATAAATAAATAATACCAGCTTTCACCGATCACTTTCTCCTCCAGGATTTTTTTTTTCTGACTCAGTCATGAATCAGGCTGTCATCCATTGTTTTGTAAATGTTGCACAAAGAATGTCAGAGACCTTGGAGATCATTTAATCCAGTGGTGCTCCACCCTATCCAACCAATGCCCCATTTTTGTAACAAATATTTAGAAACACCCTCGTTACCAACTGAAATAAAATTCCTAGAAAAGTCATTCGACCCAAATGCATAAAGTAGTCCTACTTTTAATAAAAGGAGAAAAAGGAAATGTGATTTATATATATATAGAGAGAGAGAGAGACAGAGAGAGAGAGAGCGAGCAAGAGAGAGAGAGCGTGCACACTTGGCGTGTCATCCCGTGCAGGAGCCATGCTAATCTTCTCTGTGCCATTCCAATTTGAGTATACGTGCTGCCGAAGTGAGCACAGAAATGTGATTCTTAACAAAATAATATGTCTTTCAATATGTACGTGCTCATGTATGCCTGCCCTGGAACACATAATGAAGTAGTCAACACTTCCACCTACCTATAATGGATACGTTTAAATTTAACAGAAGACAAATAGAAGCCACTTCACATAAGAAGTACAAGGAAATAAAAGAGTGAGGGATATAGGAGGACAATCAAATAAAAAAGTGTTACAATGAGAAGGAAGAACCCCCCTTTCCTGGCTGTATATAATAAGAGGAAGAAGGAAATAACTGTCGCTGAGGTACAGATAACGAGCCAAATCAAATTACAAATGTGCAAGCAGAGGAAACAAGGAAGCACAGGATCCTGTCTCATGAGCTCAGCCTTACATGTAAGTGTAGTGTCATGATAATTTATTATGCTGTGACATGGGACAGGATAGTGACAAAGTGTCACAGAAAACATGTTTCCAGCCTGGAAACCCCACCCACTGTGTCCAGGCATATCTTCCGTCTTTAGCAGTTAAAAAAAAAATAAAGGAAAGAAAGAAAGAAAAAAAAGTGGCTAGGCATGACGGCTCATGCTTGTAATCCCAGCACTTTGGGAGGCTGATGGGGGTGGATCACGAGGTTAAGAGATTGAGACCATCCTGGCCAACATGGTGAAACCCCGTCTCTACTAAAAATACAAAAATTAGACGGGCGTGGTGGCGCTCCCTGTAGTCCCAGCTACTTGGGAGGCTAAGGCGAGAGAATCGCTTGAACCTGGGAGGCAGAGGTTGCAGTGAGCCGAGATCACGTCACTGCACTCCAGCCTGGCAACAGAGCGAGACTGTGTCTCAGAAAAAAAAAAAAAAAAAAGCCTTTAAAATGACATCCTTATAGTATGGGCAGTGAGAAGAGGAGGATGGATTGGGAAAAGTTGTTTGGTAGATCTTGAAGGAGAATATATCAGAGTAAAAGGGAAGAACAAAAGGCAACTCCAAAGAAGTAACCACGATAGCTAATTTTTGCAAGAGATTTCTTATCATTGTACTACAAATATAAATATATGTGATAAGAATATTAATTATTTTTAAAACAACTTTTATAAGCAAGTTTGAGGTGCCTCTGCTAATTTAAAATAGTATCTAATTCTACATCTGTTCAATGAAGTTTCAAATTTCCTGTTACAGACCTGCACATGGGTTCCTTGCTTTGCGGTAACTGCATATTGCACTGTGCCCTTTTCAGTTAAGTGTATATTTGGAAATGCTCTGATTCAGATAGAATGCACGAAGCTGGGAAATCGTCTCATCATTTCAAGGCTTTGTCTTTATTCCATTTAGGCTTCTCTTCCTAAAACAACCATTTCCTAAATACTGGGCTGTTGGCTTAACTTCTTTGAAAGTGTGAGAAGCATTACTCTAGGGGACAGCACTGACCCCATCAGAAACACTCACCAAACGAGGGCTGAAAAACTATCTATTGCATGCTGTGTTCGTTATTTGGGTGATGGGTTAATTAGGACCCCAAACCTCGGCCTTATGCAATATATCCATGTAACAGACTTGCACGTGTACCTCCTGAATCTAAAATAATAATAATAATAAGGAATACTGACCAAGGCTAACCTCATTCATTTCTGTAATGAGGAAACAGGCCCAAGAGGGTAGACCAACTGCAAATGTTGCTCCTCTTCCTGTCACTAAGTTCCTTGAGGGCAAGGAGGGGATGGGAGCTTCTCTTGTATCTGCACACAGCTGCCAGCACAGAGAAGTGTACATACCTGTCTGTGGCCCTACACGTGCCTGCTGCCTGCATTCCATCAGGACTCTGGATTCTCCTTTTCAACCTGAAAACAACTCGTTTCTAACTACTCATCCATAGGAAGCACCGGCAACAGATCCCCAGAAGTCGCTTGGGACTGAGTTTCAACACTTTTGTTTCACACAGTTTCAGCACTTGCACCAGCTGTAGCTGAAGACCATAGGATTTCAGTGAAAAGCAACTGGCTCCCTCCCCAACCCCTCTGCCCGTAGGCTGCTGTGGTTAGCACTGCACTCAGAGAAAGAATAAATAAAAAGCAAAAGCCCCAGTTGTTCTAAGATAACCACAGAGATGACAGATGCTGTTGCATGCAAACCCTGGGGGAGAAGAGAGAGAAACAGCAACATTACAAATCCAACAAAGCACGGTGACGAGAAGCCTTGGTGGGCAAGTCCTACAGCTGAGGTGTGATTTCGGAGATCAGACGGAATGTGCCCTCTTGGTCCCATCATTCCCTAACCCCTGCACTCTTCCTCTTTCAGCTGGCTGGGTTTACAATTTCTTCAGCAGGGAAGAGGATTTTGCCCCGCTGGAAGAACGCTAATTCTCAGGGTGAGTGATCCTTTGGGAGACCCCCAGCCCCCAGCTTACAGGGTAAACAAATGGCCAGGAAAGGGAGCAGCAAAGGGAGGGAAGGATCCTTTGGCCCAACTTTCAACCCCGAGTAGGTTCCAGAGAGCTGCTAGTTGTGGTCATGTTCATCCTGGGCTGCGGGCAGAAGGATGGCTCAATACCTTAGCTCATGGCCACCACTTCTGGGCCCCACTTCCTTCCTTCATCAAGTAGTGTAAAATGACGAGGACCCAAGACAACTGGAAGCCACTCGCCTTGTTGTTCATGGTTGCTCCATGGTATATTTGTCTCTTTTGTCACGTTCTGGACACAACCCAACGCATCCACGTCACCAATACCACATACACCTGGTGGCACTGCAGCTTTCTGTTGACCTACCTGAACTAGCCTCCAGGCACCAGGCTTATCACTCACACCGAGCACAGTGCCTGGCATTCAGAAGTTGCTCAATACATGTTTTTGGATCGAAAGAGCAAAAAGGGCAGGGGAGCCAATTCCACTCTATAAAATGGGAAAACCCATCAAGGAACAGCCGTCACGTTAGTTAGGAGACCACATACGCATTGTCACCCACCTTCTTCGCAGCACGGAGCCATCTTGCCTGTTTTCAGAGCTGCTTTTATCTGTGTCATGACTATCATCTCCACAGCATCAGTAGTGACAAACTTAGCAGGTGAGAGGCATAACTGTAAACCACACCTTTTTAAAAAAGACTTTGGGGCCGGGTGTGCTGGCTCACGCATGTAATCCCAGCACTTTGGGAGGACGAGGCAGGCAGGTCACGAGGTCAAGAGATCGAGACCATCCTGGCCAACACAGTGAAACCCTGTCTCTACTAAAAATACAAAAATTAGCTGGACGTGGTGGTGCGCACCTGTAGTCCCAGCTACTCGGGAGGTTGAGGCAGGAGAATCACCTGAACCTGGGAGGCAGAGGTTGCAGTGAGCCAAGATTACATCACTGCACTCCAGCCTGGGTGACACAGCAAGACTCTGTCTCAAGGAAAAAAAAAAAAAAAAAACTTTGGAAGCAGCACGATAGATTGGCTAAAATGTCAGGTTCTAGTGACAGAAAAACCTGGGTTCTGATCCTAGTTCTGTGTACGAGTTATGAGTCTTGGTGAAGCCGCTTCACTCTGCTACTGTTTCCTTGTCTGGAAAAGGGAGATAGTGCTACCACTGCCTTGGGGGGTCTGCTGAGACGATCCATGTAATAGAACAACACTTCTGACTGTCTAGTATTTCATTTTTATTGCTGGTCTCCATGCAGCCACTCAGACAGTGCACAAAAGCAAGCAGAGGACAGGGTTCTTTCCCTTCCACTTTTCAGCTCCTGAGACGAAAGCCTGGACATAGCAAGGCAGGGGCTGCAATCTCAAGCATACAGAAGAGTAACAGAAACGGGCCGAGTGCTGAGGGGCCGATGAAGAAGCAGAGCCGCTTTCATATCGAGTCTGCCCTCCTCCCTCTGCTGGAAAAAGACCACCTGCTTGGTTTTCAGTTTCCCCCTTGAAGAGACATGAGTACATGAGTGATTTCCCTTCCTCCTTAATACTCTATGAGGGAAACAGCACGATGTTACCAGATGGCCGTCAACGCTCAGGCTGAACGCAAGAGGGTCAGCAAGAGGTGGTGGGGAATGTGCCAGAGCGGGGCAGGGAGGTCTCTTTAAAAGGACAGCTGCTACCCAACCCAACCAGTTGTCCACATGTTAGAACCGAGTGTTTCCAGTTCTTCTGATTATTCAAAGATTTTTCAGATTTTTAAATGTTACACACGCTCAGGGTCAACACAAAATGGCAGGTTTATCCCGTGCAGTGTTTCTTGTAACATTCACAGAAAATGACTAAAAACAACCTGTGTTCATCAGTAGGGGATTGTTAAATTATGGTAAATCCATACAACGGGATACTACACCCCTGTAAAAAAAGAATGAGGAAGCTCTCCACATACGGATAGGGGAGGATCACCAAGATAAATTAAGTGAAAAAGGCGAGGTTAAAAATAGTGCGTATCGTCTGCTATAATTACGTAAGAAGTAGAGGGACGGAGGCAGATAAGTATTTGTACTGACTTTTATCTGCAAAAAGAAATGCCGGAAGGTTGTACAGGAAACTAATAAAAGTATTTACAGGGGAGGGGCAGGGCAGGACTGGCCACTGGAGGCAGGGATAAGATTTCACTGAATACCTTTCTACAGTGCTTTAATTTTTGAACCACGCAAATGTATTGCCTATTTGAAAAATAATACAAAAACACTGTGTACACCAGCTGCTGGGAAGAAAACACATCTACAGGCTACAAACAGCCGGCAGGCTTCTGGGCTGTAACTTTCACGTTAAGGGCTCCAAAACTGCAGAGGCAGAAAAGTTGGCGGCATTGGGTCCAAGCTTTACTGGGTTTCGAGACAAGTAGGTTGCTCAGTGCCTGGTGTCTGGAACTCTCTCTGGATTGCCTGGCAATGCGCTAGTCGAGCCCAGCAGCCCCCACCGCCTCTGGGGGAAAGCGATCAACTCCCAGCGTCTCTGGGAGAGACGGCTCCAAAACTCAACTTCCCGGGAAACTGAGGAGCTCCAAGGTCTCCAGCTGCTGGGCAGATAGAATTTCCGGGCATTCCTCGACAGTTAAGGCTGCCTGGAACCCCAGTGGCGTATTCCCCCATCAAGGCTGTGTCCCACTTGTCCCATACAAAGGAGAGCGACAGGTGGGTGCGGTTCCTCCTCTGGAGCACGGCATCCAATGTGTCCAGCTGGGCCCAGCTCAGCGCACCTCCCTAGGGAATGCTGAGAGCAGAGGACGTGCTCCCCCGCTGACACTGCTGCCGGTCACTTCCAGGCAGCACCACAGAACACCAGGCATATTCATCCCGGCCCTTTGTATGTCCCTAGTCTTGTCACTGTGGATGAGCTCACTGAGTGTTTCGGCTTGAACTGTGATCTCCACACTGAAGTCCTAACCCCCAGTACCTCAGAATGTGACCTTCTTTGGAAACGGGGTTGCTGAAGATGTAAAGAGTTAAGATGAGGTCACACTGGAGTACGGTGGTTCCTAATATGGCTGGTGTCCTTATAGAAATGGGAAAATTTGGAAACACACACACAGGGAGAATGCCATGTGATGATAAAGGCAGACACTGGAGTGATGCAGCTGCAAGTCAAGGAAGATCAAAGTCTGCCGGCAAATCGTCAGAAGCCAGGGCGAGGCAAAGAGAGGCCTCCTATATACCACAGAGGGATCATGGCCCTGCTGACACCTTGGTTGCAGACCTCTAGCCTCTAGAACTGGGAGACCTGACATTTCTGTTAATCACCCAGTTAGTGGCACTTTGTTAAGGCAGCCCTAGGAAACTCACACACTCAGCAACCTCGGCCAACTCAGGTGGCAAAAGTACCCACCACCGCTCCTTCTCAGCAGGTGCCCAACAGATAGATACTGGTGACAACACTGCTCCCATGAATGAAGATTCTGGGACCTGGCCTGGTCAAGTTGATTGTGTCGGAATCCATCAAATACTCAACCAATAAACAATGGCTGAGTACCCGACCTTGTGAAGAACGCAAGAGAAATAAAATATTCCATTACTGCCCTCAAGGAGTTGACAATCTGATTGAAGATTCAAGAAAGACACATGTAATAATGGCCAAATTAGTATTATCTTCCCCTAACCCTCACCCATGACCAGTAGATGCCACAGAAGTCACTCTTAACTAAATGGCACTGCGCTCCCAGCTGGATTCAACATTCTACTGCATCTCATTTCGCTGCTCCCTGCATGTGTCTGGAAGAACTGCTTTTTCAGCTCTTCAGGACATTCTTTAGGATGTCAGGCTATCAGACAATTTCTAGAAGCTGTCGCCACCACTCCTGACATGGAGCCCACACTTCTTGCCCACTGTGGACACCCACTCCTGGCCAGAATTGTCTGCCACCCCTGGTGAAGCCGCTCCCATCAGTTTCTTGTGAGCGCTTTTGTCCCAGTCAGAGAAGCAGGCCTATGGGTTGGTGGGCCTATTCTGCAGCTCTCAATGAATCTGACAAGCAAAAACCATGAGATCCAGGTGGTTTGAGAGCCCACTTTGGTAAGCTGACAGTTTTCAAGCCAGGGGCAGGCTACAGAAAATCAGAGACCTTCGGCAGAAATGCTGTTTTCTTACCCTCGTTCAGAACATTTGTTTGTTTGGCCCAGCTTTCTCGCAGGCGGCTGCTCCCAGTACCCCCTGCATCCAGGAACTCCGATTCTTACCATCAGCAAGACTTGTGTCCAGCCACAGGCCTGGCAGGAGAGGAGGCAGCACACCTGTGTTGAATTCTCCTGGCACACCTGCTGAATCCCAACGCTCTGGACTCTGGTTCCTGCAGGGTTTTTCTTGTGCTAAGTGCCCAGTGGAGGCTCTGGCTGGGCTCATGGAGGAAGAGTGGCAAGCCGCTGCTGCCGCACCCTTGACAAACAGCCCAATGACCCCGGGTGGCTCCGTGCCAGCCTCCTGAAGGGCAGCTGTGGTCAGGGCATGACCTATGGGTAGAACAGAGAGAGGAAAGGGTTCCTCACTTTGACTTCAAGCAATTCATTTTAGATTATCTGGGTTGGGCTTTGAGGCAGACACTGTTGTTTGCTGAAGCAGCATCCATTTTTCCTTTCCTCCTTTCTAGCAGATTGTGTCCACTCAGGACAGTGACCTCCCCAGCTCAGAGGCCTCATCAAGCCAAAACAAAGCAAGCTCCTTGCCAGTGCATAGATTGGGGTGGACTCTACCCGGCCTCTAGTCGTTAAGATGTGAGAGGAGCCCTGCTAGGGGTGCTTGGGGAAGTGTTTTCCCAGCTCTTTTCCTCTGCTGGATGCTGTGCCATCTAATGTGTTGACTAGAACCTCTGTAGCCACTTCGTGACCATGAGGAGGAAGCCTGAGGCAGAACAGAAAGAATGAACCCGGGCCCCTGATGACATCGTGGACCACTGGATCAGACGACACCAATATCACCCTTCCTCCAGACTTCTTATTACACATGTAATACATATCCTCGTTTAAATCCATCGAGTTGTGGGGGTTTGCTACTCATAGCTAAGATTATACTAAGTGATGTGCACTGAGATGCTCCTGAGACCACAAGACCACATTCTTGAATCCAATCCCACTATCCTAACTACAACATCTCAAACTTTCAGGATACACACACCCACCCACATACACACATACACTTCTACAACATTCTCAAACTTTCAGGATACACACACACACCCACACACACACATACACTTTTTTCTCCACCTTTTCATGGTATTCAGTCCTTTTCCTAGACTGCACACATTTTGTCATATTTTCTTTTTTTTTGAGATGGAGTCTCGCTCTGTCACCCAGGCTGGAGTGCAGTGGCATGATCTCAGCTCACTGCAAGCTCCGCCTCCCAGGTTCATGCCATTCTCCTGTCTCAGCCTCCCGAGCAGCTGGGACTACAGGTGCCCACCACCACACCTGGTTAATTTCTTTATATTTTTAGTAGAGATGGGGTTTCACCGTGTTAGCCAGGAAGGTCTTGATCTCCTGACCTTGTGATCTGACCACCGCGGCCTCCCAAAGTGCTGGGATTATAGGCGTGAGCCACCGTGCCCAGCCGGTATTTTCAATAAATTCTGCAACATATGCCAACTCCATCATTTAATTAAGAAACATTTTTTACCCCCACTGATGGACCAGACACTTTGTGGGGCTCCCGGGACTCAAAATTGAAGTCAGGGACTAAACACGGAAAATGGCATGGAAGTTCCTCAAAAAACTAGAAACAGAACTACCATATGATCCAACAATCCCACTTCTATGTATGTGTCTGAAGGAAACACGATCAGTAGCTCAAAGTGATTCTGCACTCCCGTGTTCACAGTGGCAGTATTCACAATCCCCAAGACATGGAAACAGCCTAGGTGTCCATCAACAGATGGATGGATAAAGAAGCTGTGCAGTGTGCGTGTGTGTGTGTGCATATACATAATAGAATATAATTTACCCACAAAAAGAAGGAAATCCTACCATTTGTGACAACAGGGGTGAACGTTGAGCCTCGAGGGCATTACGCTAAGTGAGGTAAGCCAGACAGAGAAAGGCAAATTTATGATCTCACTTATATGTGGAATCTAGAACAACTGAACTCAGAGAAACAGAGAGTAGAATGGTGGTTGCAAGGGGCTGTAGGTAGGGAGAACGGGGAAATGTTGGTCCAAGGGTACAAAATTACAGTTATAATGTGGATAAGTGGGTAAGTTCTAGAGATCTAATGCACAGCATGAGGACTTGAGTTAATACTGTATTGTACACTTGAAATTTGCTAAGAGGGTAGATTTTCAATGCTCCTGCCACATACGCAGAAATGGTAACTAGGTGGGCTGATGAACGTGTTAACTAACTTTATAAAAAAATTTTCTCTTTGAATTCTGTATTAACCAACTTGATTGGGGTATCATTTCATAACGCACACATATATCAAATCATCATATTGGACACCTTAAATTTATAGAATTTTATCTTTCAGTTATACCTCAATGAAGCTGGAAGAAAATGAAGCCTTGCGGAGACACAGCAAGTGAGCCCAACTCCTGGGAAAGAGGCGAGTGCAGGGCGGCAAATGCTAGGACGTGGTGCACGCGGGCCTCTGTGGGTGGCAAATGCTAGGACGTGGTGCACGCGGGCCTGTGTGGGCACAAATG
>NC_045443.1:4102081-4124371 GCF_002776525.5 Piliocolobus tephrosceles
TGTGGGCACAAATGCTAGGACGTGGTGCACGCGGGCCTGTGTGGGCACAAAGAAGGGTGCAGAAGGCCTGGGGCTGGGAGGGTGTTAGCAAAACGCTCCTCAGAAAAGAAATGAATTCTTGAGAGGAGACGAGAAAACTGCAAGCAATAAAGAGAGGGAGGCAGACATTCACAACCAAGTATGTAAATAATAATACAAATAACAACCAACAATGGTGGCAACTAACAGTTCCTGACACTTAAACAATGACCCAGGCAGTGTTTGAAAGTCTTCTGGGTACTAACCCATTTAATCCTCCTCCAAGGCCTGTAAGGTAGTTCAAGGATTAGTCCCTTTTTATGGATAAGTAAACTGAGGCATGGAGAGGTTAAGTGACATAGGAAGTGGGTAGCAGAGGCAGGATTTGGACCCAGGCAGTGGAGCTCCGAGGCTTACACGCTTTTTAGGGTACACTGGTGGTTCTCACAGTGGCCACCAGAAGAGAAGGCCCCGCAGACCCTGGAAACTTGTTACCAATTCAGATCCTGGGCCTCATCTCAGACCCACAGAGTTAGAACCTCTGCAGGTGAGGCCCAGCATGCCATGTTTTTACAGCAGGCCTTCCTTGTGATTCTGATGTTTGTGAACCCTGCTTGACACTATAAGCCTGAACTGAGAAGGGATGGCATGCTCAGAGGACCATGAATGCTGCGAAGAGAAGCAAACGCCAGAGGGAAAGACAAGGCAGCTGTGAAGAAGCTTGCACGTCATCCTCAGGAGGATGGGCTTTACTGTATGGGCATGAGGAAGAAAGGTGTGGGGTGAGGCAGGGAGGCGGCTTGATTAGGCTTTGTTCTCTGTGACAAGATCTCTGGCATGAGTGCTAGATGGGGAAGAAGACAGAAGGGGGGAGCCCAGGTAAGAGGTTGATGCCATGACCCCAACAAGTACAGCAGGGGCTGCACTAAGGCAGTGGCAGTGCAGAGAGAGGAGGGATAGGGACAGATTCAAGAGACAGAGTGTGATGACAGTTGAACATGGGTACTGAGCTGGCAGAGGTATCTAGGATGACTCCATGACATCTAGCTTCAGAGGTTAGGTAGATGGGGGACATTATTTAGCCAGATAGGAAATTCTACAGGAAGAACAAGTTTGGCAAGGAAGAGAATTAGTTCCACTTGGAAATGTTAAGCTTGAGGCTTCTATGGGACATCGGGGTGGAGGCATTTAGGATGCGGTGAGAGAAAGATCTGGTGTGCAGGAGTGGGGACAGGGCTGGACATATAGGTGTGGGATTCGCCAGTTGAAATATATAAGGGTTGAAGCCACAGACATAATTAAGGCTGCTCACAGACTGTGCAGAGGGAGCAGAAAAAACTGAGGGCTGGAATCATGCAGGACACTGACATTTAAGGGACACTCAGAGCACATCAGCCAAGGAGGCTCAGAAGCAGTGCTCAGGGAGAAAGCAAAGGAAATAATGTTGTCTCAAAACCAAAGGATGAGAAAAGATGGAGAACGTTTAAAGAACTAGAGGTTGACAGCAGGTTCAAATGTTGTAGACATGTCAGACATTCCAGAGAAGAAACCCTGGATTTATCAATGAGGAGGCCACGGGTGAACTCTCAGTAATAGCAGTCCCAGTGAAAGGATGGAAGTAGAAGCCAGATTCATTCACAGATGCATTCTCCAATAAGCAACAGCTACCATGTGCCAGGCTTTGTGCTTTGCGCTGCGATAGGGTGATGAACTCAGCCCTCACCAGGTAGTGGAGAGGGGAGAAAGTGGACAGAAATTACAACGATTATGGATCACAATTGGGGTAAGTGCTCTGATGAAGACATGAAGACATACAAAGGGCTTGCTATCGGGAGCCCAACACAGAAGACGAGAGAAAGGAAATTACATTTATGTGGGGTCCACGGGGTGAATAGGAGCAACCCAATGAAAGGTGGGTGGGAAGCGTGTTAAGGAGGAGGGACAGCAGGCATAAATACCCTCAGGTAGAACAAGCTTTTTTGTGTGTTCAAGAAATGGAAGGAAACCAGGGTGATGAGAACAATCCTAATGTGGAAGAGAGTGGTAGGAGATGAGGTTGAAGAGTAGGACTTGATGGGCCAGGTTTGAGATTCGGGACTTTATCCCAACAAGCCATAGGAAATCATTAAAGTTAAAAATCTAAAAGGTTGGGAGAGACATGATCTGATTTGCATTTTTTAAAAGATGACTTTGGCTGCTTGTGGGGAGTGAAATTGGAAGAGGAGGGACATGGAGTGGATACATGGAGGCTGGTTCGGGGAATCATTACAGCCCAGGCAAGAGATGGCAACATCTTGGACCAGGGCGATGGCAGCAGAAGTAGGCACACGTGAAGAGATTCTAGAGCTATTTAGAGGTGGAATCAAGAGGACTGAGTGGCCAATGGGATGTAGTAAGTGGGGGGAAGGAGCAGTGGAGGCCAGCATGGACTCTGTGGTCCCATCTACATCTATTCTTGGATACTCCCACAGGGCCACTGGGATGGAAGAACACATATCCTTTGAATTCCAAGAAAACGGGTCCTACTGGCTTTTGTAGGGCTCAGATCAGAACTAGAGGACAAGTCCTACCAAGCCTTCCTCTCGTATAAAGAGCCTCTCATTGATAAAATGATGTCTTCTAAATAGGCCTCCTAGAAATTTCCTCATCTTGTTTGGTGACACTCCTTCTGGTGTCACGTCCTGTGGGGTGGGGTGCCAGGCCAACCAAGTCCCATGGCAAGTGGCTTCTCATCACAACACCCTATGCACTCTTCAGGGCATTCACAAAGTGCATTCAGCACATGTGGGCAATTCTAGGCTCCTAATGCCGATCTCCATCTGATCAGTTTTCCCCCTCCTAATTTTGTCAATTTTCCAACAACATGCTAGATTTCTATTTTCATCATTATGGCAGGCTAAGTACCTAGATGGACCTTGCTACTAGAAACCACTAAAAAGTGTTACGTAATTTTTTTTTAATTTCCAAAAGCATTGATGGACTGACAAGAAAGGAAGGAATTCACTGGCCAGGGGCTTCTTTAGATAATAAATATCCAGACGCTGACTATAAAAATGACTGTAATGTATTTAAAGAAATTAAAGCAAAGCTTGAAAATATGTGCAAGAGACAAAGTCATGAGGAATAACCAAGAAGTCTTGAAGAATGAACCAAAGAGAATGTTTAAAAATAAAAAAATAATAATTGAAATGACAAACCATGGATGAGCAGATTAGATACAGTTCGAGAAAGAGACAGTAAACTGGAAGCTGGGTCAATAATAAATTAACCAAAATGCAGCCCAAAAAGACAAAGACACTGAAAAATATGAAAGAGAACTTAAGAGACATGAAAAAGAGTCTCACATCTGTTTCAGATGCGAGGAGAAGGAAGAGAATATTTAAACAGGTAATGACTAAGAATTTTCTAAAGTGATGACAAACACCAAGACACATATTCAAGAATCCCAAGAAGAATAAATAAAAAAAAATCCATAAGCAGACACATGTCAGTGAGGTTTTAGACCACCAAAGACAAAGAGAGTGTCTTAAAAGCAGCACAGAGAAAAGAGAAATTACCTTCAAGGGATTAACAGTTAGGTTATTTCTCATCAGTGACGAACAAGACAGAAGGCAGTGGTAAAATACTTTCAACATGGTAATAGCGGGTGACTGTCTTCTGAGAATTCTATACTTAAAAAGATATCCTTTAAGAATAAGAGAAATAAAGACATTATATGACCAAAAAAAAAAAAAAAAAAGAAAAAAAAAAAAAAAAACCTGGGAGTCGGCCACATGGAGTTTCTCACTAAAAATGAAAAATTTTAAAAGATGGACTTCAAACAGAAAAAGACAGAATCTACGTGAAAGATCTGAGATTAAGGAAGAAATGAAAAACAAAGAAACTGAAAATGGATTTTCTCAGTGGGTTGCTGAAAAAATTACAGATTGGTAGTCAGGCATGCTTATACTGGTATCTTGCTGCCATCTCTTGCTATCTGAGAAACTTGAATCAAATTACTTAATCTCTCAGAATCTTGATTTCTTCATCTTAAAAATTCATCTAACAGTGTCACTTATACAAGTATTTTTTTGAGGAATAAATGAGCAAATACCCACGAATGCTCCAGCATAGCTTCTGTATCTGGAAGGTGTAAAATAAATGTTAATTTCTTATCCCTTTTAAAATTAATGAGCACATTTTAAAAATAAGACATTGCTAGTAACAAAGAATGACTCCCTTTGCTTCAGTTCTAAGATAAAATTCTGGCACTATTTCAAATTGTACAAATATGAACTGTGTTTAGCAGTTATTTTCATCTTTCCAGTATCAAGTCTAAGATCTTTTGAACAAAATATTTATGATTTCTTTATTTAAGAAATTTTGGCTGGGTGTGGTGGCTCATGCCTGTAATCCCAGCACTTTGGGAGGTTGAGGCGGGCGGATCACGAGGTCAGGAGATTGAGACCAGCCTGGTCAACATGGTGAAGCCCTGTCTCTATTATAAATACAAAAATTAGCTAGGCGTGGTGGTGCGTACCTGTAATCCCAGCTACTCAGGAGGCTGAGGCAGGAGAATCACTTGAACCAGGGAGTTGGAGGTTGCAGTGAGCCGAGATCGCACCACTGCACTCCAGCCTGGCAACAGAGCAAGACTCCGACTCAAACAAACAAACAAACAAACAAACAAAAAATATATATATATATACACACACATTGCCTGCATACACACAAGCCCCAGGGATACACCCCAGATTCTAGATGAACTCACAATTTTAAAATAATTTGTGGTCACAGTGTTACAAGGTTATAAAATACATGCTGGTCCATCCATAGTGCAAAACAACATATCCTGCCCATCCTCTTTCCTCACATCCTTGCCCAGGGCTCTCATTTCAACTAGGAGATGGGGACACACAAATGATCCCTCTGCAGCTTCTGCTACCCTAACCCCCATGCTGGAGAACCCCCCAGCTTCTTCCATGACCCTACTCTCAGTTTCACTGGGGACTGAAAAAGGAGAGGAAAGCCCAAGTTAATAAAAGGTAGCGAAGAAAAGTTAGCTTATTCTTCTTTAGGGTCTCTGCCCAATTTTTATTTGACAACACTTCGGGGGAAACAGATAAAGTCAGAGTGAATCTTTCCTTGATGGTGTCAAGAAAACAAAAAGCACTGGTGCTGAAGTTCTAAGTTCCAGGTCCCGGGGGTGGCGTCCTCACTTGGCATTTGCAACTTACATGTCCTTGGGCAAGCCACTTAACCCCTTATTTTAGGTATGAGACAATAATTATACCCTATTTGTAGAGCATTTTACAATGTACTAAGCATTTTACAATGTACGAAGTGCCTCCACAGTCATAATTTCATTTAATATGCTTAGCCAAGTGTATAATACTCAGTACTAATACCTTACTGCATTGCTGTACAGATTTGAAAGCAGAGTCTGTGGGTTGCTGTGTGAATTGCAAACACCTTCATCAACAGAGAGATCATCTCCGTGTACATAATTTAACCCATTATGGTTATTGAGTGGGCTCTGCAGTCAAGTGCCTGGATTTGAATTCTGGTTCTACACTTACTAGCCATGTGACCTGGAGCAAGTTGCTTAGCTACTTTATAAGCCTCAGTTTCCTCACCTTTAAGCTAAGGAAAATAATAATTGTACTAGCTTGCAGTGCAGAGCTTTGCACATGGTAGGCTCTCAGTGAGAGGTGACTTGAATTTACATCAAGTTGAAGTTGGCAGCTGTCTGACCACACATATGTACTCAAGAACACCCACCCTCCTTCCTTTATTCTCCATGGTTGCCTCCGCCCTCTACATCCCTAGGCAAATATTTGCAAAGGGAGCGCAGAAGCTCCGGATAGCAGGACACACCCAGAATGACTTTCTTAAAAAGTAACAAAGCCTCATTTTTCCATTTTCCACTTTCTGTAGGCTTTGGTTCCCACTCTGTTTCAGGGGCGTCTCCATGCTGTTTTGGTTGGAAACAGCCCAGACTTCCAAGGGCCCCAGTCAGCCTGGACCCCTTCCTACTTCCTCCTGAGGATCTTGATGGGACAGGCTGGAGAGCTCTGGACCGTGGGGCACTGGCTGAGCTTCAGCCACCTAACTGGACTGTGCAGTTTACCCTTTTGATAAAAATCATTGATGCCTGAGCCAACGCTAAACGGATCTATTATAATGACAGAAGAAGCAAAGGTTAATTTTAGGCCAAACTGATAAATGAATGGAAACTACTTCGCTGCACAAAAACAAGCAACCTCCATTCCAAAGGCTTTATGTTCATGAAGGACTTTCCTATTCTCACTGTGTGATTCCATCCTTACCAATTCCCTCAGGGCCACGAAGGGCAGCTCTTTCATGGATGAGGCAACTGAGGCCCACAGAGAGCAAGTGGTGAAGCCGAACATACACCACGCCCTTCCTCCCTCACACCCGACGCTGCCGCCTGGCACAGCTTCTCCACCTGAGCTTTCTGACTTCCCTGTCTGCCCGCTTCCAGCTTCTGTGGACCTGGTCCTAAAAGAACAGCATTAGGAGTCACACCACATGGGCATTTGCATTCCGAATGGGACAGGGCAGGAGGACGGGAGACATGGTTTAGTCCTGAACTTACATCTTAGTTCACAAAAAGAAAACACACCCTCAGGAGCTCCAATGAGGACCATCAGCCTGGAGTTCACAGGCGAACTGCCTGCTGCAATGAAGCGGGCACATGTATCCTGTATCCTCTCAGCGAGGGCAAGACAGTCACCCGTGACTGTCACTCTGCTAGTTAACATTTCTCTCTAAAGCACCTCTGAGACGGCCCAGCCATTTCACAGCTTGCAGACAGAGGCTGTGCGGCTGCTGGGATTGAACGCACATGTGAGGCTGGGACAGGGAGGGCTGGACTAACCACCGTTACCCAGGCCTAGGACATGGCCAAATTGTGAACAGCTGCCTTTGGCTCTATAACCAGGACTGAAAAGAAATCAGGCAGCAGGCATGAAAGAACTCAACAGTGGGCCTATTGGTAAAAGAGTTGCCATCTGGGCATCTCCCGTTGTGTTTTGGCTGGCTTTTCCTGGTGGATAACTGTAGAAGGAGAGGATGAGTCTCTGAGGGTGGTCCCATCTTCTTCCACTCGATAGCTCTCTGGCACCTTCTGCAGGGTGCTGAATACCATCTCCATCCTAATGGAACACAGTCCACCTCAAACATGCCCAAATCCATGCTGATTCTAGAAACCTTCCAGAGTACATGCAGAGGCAGGGCCAGCTGTGCGAGGTTCTATATGACAACATCCCTGTCTAGACAAAGGAGGAAGGATCAGAAAGTCCAGAATTGAATCCTGGCTTCCTGCTGGGAGAAATCTCACCTCCTTCTAGATTTTAAACTAGTCAGTGAAGGCTGGCAGGAGAGTGTGACCCTTACAAATATTGGTAGGCACATTCTACAGCCTGGGCAGAACATCACTGGTTTAATTTCCCTAAGAATGGCCCTCAGACATGTCTATTAAGATGGACAGAAGGACACTCATGGAACAGTCCTCCCAGGACTTCCTGCCACCACTTACCTGCTGAATTCTACCATCCTTGAAGACAAAGCTCAGTTCCCACCTACTTGGCTAAGCCCTCTCCAAGGCCCAGTTTCTTTCTAGAGCACATTCATTCTGTCCCATCTCTTTGGCAAAAGTTACACATGCTATCTGGGGAGGTCAGCTCTCTCTGCACTTGTGTCTGGTCAAAAGAAATATTGTGTCCCTTTTTCTTGTACAAAGCACTTCATATAGCAGGTGTTCAGTAAGCACATATTGATCCATTTTGTCTTTTCTTGGTATTAAATCACAACAGTGTAACCCCTAAAGTGTCAGACAATTCAGATGTGGTGTGTGTTATAATCTAACTGCTATTGAGTACAAATTAGAACTTTTCCTTCTATTTCAAACTTCTGTAAACAGGGCTTGTACATTTTTAAAAAATACGTTTAGTTTGCGATGTGTGCCTACGGAATGGAAGCCGAGTAATTTTTCTTTTTTCATTGACACTCATTTTACCTGAAAGTTCCTTTTGGTGGCTCTGGTTTGGTTCAAACTGCAGTTCAACGGACTAAAAATGCACTCCTTAAAAAGAAGTACTACAACAGACTTTTAAACCGGCCTTTTCCATCCCTTATTTCTGGATGGCCTGTGCCCGGGGTGGCTCACCTGACATGGCATCGGCAGCTTTTGGCTCCCATTTTACAGGTGTGTGGAGAGAGCTCTGATATCAAGCAGACCCTGCAACCCAAGGGGTCAGCCCTTTGTAGGAAGCCAGTCAGGCACAGGGGGATCAACAGCCCAGGGAAGGTGTCCATGTGAGGTGTCTACACCAGGACTAGGTGTCTGGTGTGAACCCATACAAGCTGTTGAGCCTCTCTGAGCCTCAGCTTCCTCAATTGTAAAAAGGACATGGTAAGACCTATATCAGAAAATGTCTGGCACATGGCAGGCATTTGACAAATTATCTTCTTCTGAAGCATGCAGCCCACGCAGAAGTTTGCTGAATGCCTTGCTGCTTCCCCAGCTGACTCCATTCCGAGAGTTAAGCCACATCAGAACCCTGTGCCCCAAAGAAAGTTGAACCCGGAAGTCTGAGTTCTGAGACACACAGCAGGGGCTTGCAGTCCATGGGGAGGGAAATGACAAGCCATAGGAAATGTGCCAGTGGACACGTCGCACATGTGTCACATGCTAGCAAGAATGCTCGCTGGGGAAACAGCAAATACATTCCGTAGTATTTGTGGCCAGGACAACCACGGCCTAGGAACAAACTGTGTCCTGAGTAAACGCAGAATCAAGCTGTGGTGAGATACCGAGAGGGGACTGAAAAGCAAAACAGATCATGACCAAGAACAGGAGCTGAGATGGTGACTAAACCCCTGCTAGCCAGAGAAGGTGCACGAATTCTCCACCATGGGAGGAATCACAGTCAAAGCTAAACTCACACTTTTATAGTATGTGTGTAATTCGTTGAAAAGCTTAATTTAACAGTTTGGTAAGTTCCATTAGCAGTTTCTCTATGGTATGTAATGAAGCTATTTTTAAGTGAATCGTTTTTGGCTAAAGGCCCCAGTTAAGAATCCTAATGGAACATGGTTCACATAATACAAACCCAGATCCGTGCAGATTCTAGAAACCTTCTCGAGTAGACACTAATGTGCTCAGGCAGGGAAGCTGTGCTTGACCCTGTCTAGATCAAGCAGACCCTGCAACCCAAGGGTCTAGATGAAGCAGGAAGAATCAGAGAGTCCAGAATCGAGTCCCAGCTCTGAAATTACACTGCCTCGCGTATGTTACTTACATCTGAGGCGCTCAGTTTCCTCATCTGGAAAGGGTGGGTGATTGTACTACCTTATAGGACCCTGGGGAGAAACAGACAAGGTTCTGTACAAAGTATTCAGCCCACAGGAGGGCAGTCTCACGGAAGCGTTTTTGATTGAAGCAGATCATTTTTTTTAAAACCCAAACAAACAGAAAGGAATAAGAGAGAAACGGCAGCAGAAAGATTCCAAAAGTCGACAGGACATCTGATGGTGAGGCCACTGTGCAGAGAGGGAGCTGAGACAGTACCACTGTATGACTTCCTGCAGCCACAGTTAAAACCAAACCTTCTCAAACCCTGTCAGTGTGAGAAGATGAAACAATTCGCAATGTGAATATACTTACTGCCATTGCACAGCACACTTAAAATGGTTAAAATGGTACATTGTATGTTACGTATATTTTATCACAATAAAAAAGTGAAGCTCCAAAAGCCAACAAAGAAAAAACCCTAAATCTCAACTCTCTGCCCACTGCAGACAGTACAGTAAAAATAACATAAAGAAGAGTCGGATGGCCTTTCCTCTGTGGGATTCTGTAGGGAAGGCAGTGCCCATGCACCCAGATGCCACACCGAAGGCCCTGTGAGTCAAGATCTCTGTCCTGTGGATGATCAGTATTTGGGGTGTCTATTCAATCCAAACTCCCAGAAGACCCGAAAACCTAAAAGCCACTGCAGGCCATGACACCACTGAAAGATCTAGAGGTTCTTCTGCTGAACAATTTGTTATTCCTGATGGTATCTCCCCAGTGGCAATTTCTGACCATGATTCAGATGACACTACCCACAGAAATGAACTTCCAAGAACTTCTCCTACCCTCACTCCCACGGCGTCCTCCTCTGGGGATGATGGTGCTGCAGCTGCCTGGCTCAGAAAACTTGCCTTGGGAAAAAAGCCTCTAAAATGTCAGCCCCGCTCAGGTTAAGAAATAGTAGCTTTGGACCAGGTGCGGTGGCTCACGCCTGTAATCCCAGCACTTTGAGAGGTTGAGGCGGGCAGATCATTTGAGGTTGGGAGTTGGAGACCAGCCTGACCAACATGGAGAAACCCCGTCTCTACTAAAAATACAAAAATTAGCTGGGCATGGTGGTGCATGCCTGTAATCCCAGCTACTTGGAAGGCTGAGGCAGGAGAATCGCTTGAACCTGGGAGGTGTAGGTAGGTAGCAATGAACCAAGATCACGCCATTGCACTCCAGCCTGGGCAACAAGAACAAAAAAAAAAAGGAAAGGAAAGGGAAAGGGAAAAGAAGAGAAAGAAAAGAAAAAAGAAATTGTATCTTTGACAAACCGTCTCCTTCCCCACAGAAAAACAAAAGCTGGCTGAAGACAGGAGGTGTCTCTCTGGCCAGTGTCTCATCTCCTTCCTCCGTCCTCCCTGTCCCCGTTCGTCTTCAGAAGGGCGTGGCCCTGCCGAGGGCGCGTGTTCCTGTGCCTCAGGGCCCTGCACTGTAAATGCTTCCCAGCCTGGGCTGTACTTCTAGGTGCAGCTCAAATCTTACCTCCTCTCTAAAGCCATGAGACATATATCTTACTTACTTGCCTATAAACACTAACATCATTGGTTATTTTTTATATCATCCCCTGTTATGAGCTAAATTATGTCTCCCCAACAATTCATATGTTGAAGCCCTGGCCTCCAAGGTGATGGTATTTGGAGGTAAGGCCTTTAGGAGGTGATTAGGTTTCGATAAGGTCATGAGGGTGGGGTTCTCATGATGGGATTAGTGCCCTTGTAAGAAGAGACTCCAGAGAGCTCTCTCTCTCTCTCTTGCTCTCTCTCTCTCCCCCCAACCCATCTCTCTCTCCTCCCTCTCCCCTGCCCTTCTCCCTCCGCCCTTCCTCTCCCTTCTTCCTCTCCCATTCTCTCCCCCTCCCTGCCATGTGAGGACACAAAAAGAAAGTGGCTTTCTGCAAGCCAAGGAGAGAACCTCCACCCACCAAACTGACACCAAGATCTTAGACGTCCAGCCTCCAGAACTGTGAGAAAATAAATTTCGGTTGTCCAAGCCACCCAGTCTGTGTTATTTCGAAAAAAGACATCCCCCACAAAGGGACTGTGCATGCCTGCTGCAGGGACCACCCCTCTCTTCTTAGCCCAGACGCCCTGCAGGACCCTTTGCTGGCACATCAGGAACTTAGCACACATAGAAGCTAATTAGGTGAGAGACTCTGCCTCTGCCTCCTAGGGAATTTCAGTCCAAGACAAGCACAAGTTGTGAAGGACCAACAAGTGGAGGAGTACATCTCAACAAGTTGGTTGAGAAGGACCAACAAGGGGAGGAGTACACCCTTAGCACGGAACTCAACCACAAGCTCTCAAAAGAGGTAACGCCACCATGGCCCATGGGGTCACGTGTGCATGGACCACGTGCTTCCTCACATCCCTTAATTCACCTGACATGGATCAACAGGTAACTCCTGTATTCCCACTTCAATGAAGAGGAAAGAAACTCAGGTTTAGAGGGCTAATCCCAAAGACACACGACTGGTTAGAATCAGAACCCAGGCTCCGCACTAAGCATTCAGAGACGGCAGGCTGTGGAATGGTTGAGGACTTGGCCCTAGAGCCAGACCGCCTGGATTCAAATCCCAGCTCAGCCTCTTTCAGCTGTGTGACCTTGGAAAAGTTACTCAGCCTCTCGCAACCTTGGCTTCCTCATCTATAAAATGGGGAGAATGATAACAGTGCCTATTTCCTAAATCTGTTATAAAGATGAGTTCATTTATGCCAAACTCTCAGCCATGCCTGGTGTATTTCTGTGCATCAACCTTGAGGTGCAGTGGAAAGAAGGTCCCTGGAGTTCCATGTTTGGTCAAAGTGGGGCTGCAGGAAGTTGGCCTCCCTCCCGTATCCGTACCAATCCAACCCTCTATCCCAGCAGGTGAAGGTATGTGGTTATGTGCAGTGGACAATGTGGCAAAGCTCCATCCATTTACCAAGAGAACTCTAACAGACTGCAAATCCCGGAGCTCAATGCTGAGCAATCTCTAAAGTAAATAAAGTGAAAATAAACCAATCTCCCAGGTAATAGGAGATTTTCCTCTTGTCTGCACTGGTAATTGGGTCATTGTAGCCAACCTCCCACGTCCCCTGGTGCTGCTGTGAGTTAAAAAGGGAGTAAAGGAAGCTTTCTAGCCAGAAATACAAGTGAAGGTTCCGGGAGGAGGGGCAGCCACACCCACTGGTTGCAGCTTGTCCTGGGGCACCTGTCGCATGTGCTATGTCTCGCCCTTCTCATCTTTCCTCTAGCTAAGCCCAGAAGGGCACAGAGTTCCACAGGCTCAGGGGTACACCACAAGCACAGGGCTAGGTGTTAAGCCTATCCAACCTCACTGCTGGAATCTGCTTGGGTAAGACACCGTTTCCACTTTCCCACAAGTTCTCAGGCCCAGCCTCACATGTGTCCACCCCCAGGCAGAGCAGCTCTATTGTGTGAATGAGGGAGCTTCAGCACAGATGGGGTGGGGACAGAGGCCCTTGGAATCTGAACCACAGGGGAAGCTTGCCTGCTCCTACCTCCCTGCATCTTCTAGAAACACGTGGAGCATCACCCAGAGTCCGACTCCACCCACCATTGAGCCTGCTGCCCTATAAATGCCTCCCTTGGCCAGCCCCACCCAGGATGTGTCAACAGACAAGGGAAGCAAGTGTCCTGCTGGCATTCTGAGAAAGCCAGGGCTGGGAGCCAAAACACACCGACGAGGGGCATGCACTGTCTCCTGAAGAATCTGTCACAAAAGACAATTCTATAGCCCTCAAGCTGGAAGAGGCCCTGGAGATAACTTTGTCATCACAGGGTGGCACCCTCTAGTTGCCCCAGGCAGATGAGTCCTAGAGGAACCCGTGCCTAACGCTGAACTTCAAGAGGTCCTTCCTGTATCTAACTCAGCCTTCAGTGAAAGGGCAGAGCAGTTACAAGGCAAGGATGACTGAGAACTCCAAGACCTGAGGCCAAGACTCAGCACTGTGTCCAAGGGGTGGAGCCTGTAGAGGACAAACCCAACTGAAGGTTGTCCTCCCCCTCACCTCAGCCTGACTGCAAACTTGTTTATGTCATCCGGATGACATCATGCTAACTTGACCAGTTAGAGCAGCTGTGAGGGGAAACAGACCCCAAAGGTCCCTCTGCTGAGTCCTGTGAGGGGAAGGGGGTGTCTTTGTGTGGATGCTGTTGGTGAGTAGAGAGCCAGTGGAGCATGACGCTTATGGTGCAGGCTCTGAAATAGCCAAGCTGCCTGAGTTCAAATCCTGCCTCAACCGTGTACTGGCTGTGTGACCGTAGACATGATACTGTGCCTCTCTCTTTCTCAGTTAATTTTTCTATAAAATGGGCATGATGGCAGTGCCTAGCCAATTGGGTTGCAGTGAGGCTTCCACAAGGGAATACACAGACAGCCCTTGGGCTGTACCTGGCACTTTCTGTGCATTGCTGTTGTGAAGGTGACCAGTTTGCCTGGAACATCCTGGCTACGCTTGTGGTCCCAGCATTGCTAAGAATATTCCCCCTTTCACTCCCAGCAGTGCCCGAGGTTGGATGATGTATTGTAAGAGTAACTCCCTTTGGCTTCTTCATGTCCACCTGGTTATCTCCCTGCTTCATGCTGCCTCTGAGTACTGGGGAGCCAGGTTCCCAAAGTATAGGTCCCCAAGTAGGCTCTGCCCATGCCACTGATGCGTCTGCTGCACAAACTCAGCTTTTCCTCTTTTCCTTTTTCTCTGCACTTTGTCTCTTCTCCTTCCTCGATCCTTACAGCCATCCTCTCCTTTCCTGCTTCCCTGTCCGTGCCTTAGGATTCTGGTGGTGCACACAGGTACCGTCTGGCTTCCTTGGGATCTCCCCCTGACCCTGTACTTGGATGGAACCCTTTACAGCTCTAACTAAACTGTGCCTTATCAAATTTCTCTCAGAGGAAAGGAAGCAATTTGAAAAGGCAAAGAAATGACCAACAGATGGATGAGTGGAACAATGTGCTGGTTTCTGTTGTTGTTGCTGTTTCTTTGTGTGTGTGTGTGTGTGTGTGTGTGTGTGTGTGTTGCATTGGTAGGAATGAAAAGTGTACCAGCTTGAAATGGTCCATTGACCTGTCTATAAAACTGTCCTCTGGGCTTTTTTTAAAAAAAATTTTTTTAAATTATTATTATTTTGAGATGGAGTCTTGCTCTTGTCACTCAGGCTGGAGTGCAATGGCACGATCTCAGCTCACTGCAACTTCCGCCTCCTGGGTTCAACCAATTCTCCTGCCTTGGCCTCCTGAATAGCTGGGCTTACAGGTGCCTGCCACCATGCCCAGCTGATTTTTGTATTTTTAGTAGAAATGAAGTTTCGCCATGTTGGCCAGGCTCTTGAACTTCTGACCTCTGGTGATCCACCCAGCCTCAGCCTCCAAAGTGCTGGATTACAAGTGTGAGCCACCACGCCCGGCCCCCAGGGCTATTTTATAGGAAACCCTGGAGGCTCCTCTGCAAGACAGCAGCCTCCCTGTGTGTCAGTGGAGAAAGCAAAACCTCTGGAGCCCACGGGCCTGGGCCCATTTCTGCGACTCACTAACAGCTGACAAAGGACCATGATTTCGCAAAGACTCAGTTTCTCCGTCCGTAAAAGAGGGCAGACTTGTCTCTAGAACACCGTGATTCGATGACATTGTAAAAGGCCCTGGACCTGCTCTTACGATCCTGAATTCTGCAATATTTTGCAATATTGGCAACTGCATCTTTCAGCTCTTCTCTAGGGGAACATAGGAGGGAACCAGGGCCTTGGAAAATATAAAATCTGAACTAATTCTCACCTAAAGTATCACGGCAAGTGCCTGAGTCCTCTGTGCATTGCAACAGAATAGACATTATTTTGTGCGGAAGAAAACAAGAGTGATGTGAACTCAGTGGGTGATTAGCCAGTCCCTGAGGAATCCCTCACTAGCTCTCCTCCAGCCTAACTTCTCTCAGCTGCATTGCCAGTACCCAGGCAGCTTGCAGGGTCAACCCTCCTTCCCCACAACAGGTTCAGCAAATTATTGCGACAAGGAGCCCCAGGGCAGAAGGGATGGCTACTGTGACCACTGCGCGGTGCTGGGGCCTGCCTTCTGCAGGCTCACCGCAGGCTGACACATCTCCAATCACTCCCCATACCTGGGGTTCCACCTCCATCAGTGGCATTACCAACCACTCCAACTCTGGAACCCAAATCGCCATCATCTTGGTCTCTTCTGCTCTAGTCCCTGACATTTATTCAGTTACCAGATTGCATCTACTCCATTGTTCTCTGGGTTAAAATCCCCATCCCACCACTTATTTGCTATACGACCTTCGATAAACCACTTAACCTCTCTCTGTTTCCTCCTCTACAATATGGAACGATCATAGCAATCTCCTCATGAGGTTGTCAGGAGGATTAAATGAGATTAAACAGGAAAATCTCCTACCACAGGCTCTGGCACATAGCAGATGACTTTTCCCCCACCCCCAAGACTTTTAGCCCCTTCCTGTCCATTCCCACCAGCCCCGTTCAACTCCTCATGGTCACTGCAACGGGCTTCTTCCCAGGTTCTCTTCCCAAAGCTTCCTCCACTGCAGTACATCCCATACCCAGCTGCAGATGACATGTTCTTCTGAACCCAGCTCCAGAACCATCACTTCTCTTCTTAGAAACCATCAAAACATCCCTAGGCTTAATAACGAGGCGAACACTCCAAGCCTCTGCCATCTCTCCCAGGCAGCACTCCTTACCGGACTGTCCACCACATTCTTCCTCGCTCCTCAGGTACATCCCACCTTTATGGCTTTGCTCAGCCATCCTTCCCCAAGATGCCCAGACCCAGACTCCGGTTCAAGGCCCGGCCTCAGTGCCACCTCCAGGACGCCCTCTGCGAGTCACTCCTTCCAGAAGTAACCTCCTTCCTCCAGACTCCCTCTATATGCTTTATAGTATAGAACCGAGAGGTGACGGGACCTCAGAAGCCATACATGAAGCCTCTCACTTATCACTCGAAAACTATGCATACAGTTGCTCTTATGGGCAAATACTATCCCAGAAGGTTGTGCATGTTAATTTCACCTGAAAAGAGGAAGGAACCCTGGACCCTCCGACAAAAATGCTGATTCCACGTGGAGCAAGCTGCCCTGATTTCATATCTCTATGCCCACATCCTTGATAAAAAGACTCTTCGGTACATGCTGTTTTCTTCCAGAGACAAGGAACTCACCACCTCACGAGTTAGGTTCTTCCTCCTGACCTCTGACCACCCTGGGGACTCCCACGGAATGACCCTTTCTGTCCTCTAGAGGCACACGGAAGGAATTCCTCTGAGACTCCTGGTGTCCTCCACAGAGCCAAACAGGGCAAGTTCCCAAGCACACCTTGTAAGCAGATAAATGAACTCAGAGGGCTTTCCCACGTGGCAGGGCACATTCGCTGCATCCAGTGCAGGCATGGGTGCACAGACACACACACACACATCACGAGCACGCACGGGCGCGTGTACACACACACACACACACACACACACGGGCAGAGTCAGAGTCAGCACAGGGCCGCTGGGCCAAACAGCCAGACCAGCACACGCTGGGGCCAGGGCGGAAGCCAAGCCTCAGCAGCCGCCCACTTCCTGACCTCCTTCCTTTGCTCTGGGAGGTTCTATCCCTCTGTGTCTTTCTGTCTGTCTCGGTTCTTTGTTTCCACACAGGGCAAGAGTTGTGGGTGCTGCCTGCGTGGCCAGGGCTCCTAGTAGCATTGACCTGCAAGGTAGGAGTTTTGGTTCTTAGGCCTGAGACCTTGGTCAAGTCACTTTACCCTTCTGAGGGTTTCCTCATCTGTGACATGAAGAGGCTGGATGAGGCTGGAGGGTTCCTAAGGTCCCTTCCTGACCAAAACCCTAGGGCTTCTCGGCTCCCCTCCAGTCCCGTTACCGAGTGACAGGGAGGGGAGCAAGGGCCGGGCCAGGCCAGGCCTGGGGATGGCAGGGGAGCCAGCTGTTCCCACCCAAGGGCACACAGCCTCCAGCCAGGCCCTCTGCGAACTCCATGTGCTGCACACAGGCGCTCACACTTCGCAGCCGGAGAAGCAGGCAGGAAGCGCCGCGCCCCGGGTGCCCACCCTCAACCCTCAACCCTCAACCTTCCTGCACATTACCTTGAGCGTGTGCGCTTCCCGTGGACCTGCCCGCGCGCCCGCTCGGCTCACAGCTGTCAAGCAGCCGCCCGCCCCGCCGCGTGCTCCGCCCGACTCTTTCCGCTCCGATCCGCGCGGCGGGACCAGCCCCCAGCGGAGCTGAAGGGGAAGCGGCGCCCCCTGGACGTGCGCGCGCCGAGCGGCGGGGTCCGGGCCGGCAGGCGCGACCTGAGACTGCCAGGGAGCCTGGGTGGCGAGGGCGGGGCCCCTGCCGATTTAGCCTGCGTGACTGGTCGGGCTTCCCGGGCCCCTCTGCTCCCTAGGCCCCCTAGGCCCCTTGCCCCATTCCGGTTCCCAAGGAGGGGCGTCAGTCCGGCCCTTGCTGACTCACTGGAGAGGTGGCGTCTGGGAGTGCACCCCGAAAACCCGGCAACGGCCTGGCGTCACTCCAGCTGTTCTCTCCGGGGACAGAAACTATAGGGGATCTTATTCTTTATACTTTTCTGACCCTTCTGTATATTCTACTGTGGGCATGAATCGTTAAAAAACAAAACAAAACACCCAAAACCCAAAGCCCAATACATATTTGTTAATAAAGCACTAAGTAAATCTTCAAAGGCCTCCCAAGGTGTTCAGGCTGCGGGATAACCCCTCAGCCTAGCGCACAAGGCAAGGCCCACCCTGCCCACTCTGGCCACAACCTGATTTTCCAGCCTCACCCTCTCTCCCTCACACACACACACTTGCTCTGGACACACTGGCTGTTGCCAAACACCGGCTGTTCTTCATGGCTGCTGGGAGTTCTTGCTTTTTGCCTGGAGCACCCTCCCCTTTCATCTCTGCCTGTTGAAATCCTACTCATCCATCCAGGCCCCTCTGAAATGTCACCTTTTTTGGAGAACCCTTCCCCAGACACTGCCCCTGCAGAGGGCCCCAGTTCTTTCTGGTAAGCCCATCTTTATAGTGCTGGTTTATGTAGCATCCCCCTCTGGCACACACTAAGCCCTATTCCAAGGTGGAGAGAAACAAATTAGCACTTACTGAGCAGCTGTTATAAATTGCTCTGTGGAGTCCTTTCTTCTCCTTGCAGCCCAGCCAGCCAGTAGCCCACAACCTCCCTCCACCCTACCAGAGTTTCAGAAGGCTGTCAGGGGCTCCGAGGCCTGCCCTCTGGTGTGTCCTTACTGTGTGCCTGGGCTTTGCCAGCTCTGTCCTGGGTAGGCTTCCCTGTCTCAGCCTCCAAGTTCTGCAAGCCGGTGGCTTGCCCTTCTCTCAGCCCTATGTGAGGAAAGAAGGACCTTTCATTATCAGAATCTGAGAAGTGGAAGGGACCCTCAGAGAGTATCCAGCGCAAAGCCTGTCCACCCATTTTACAGAGGAGAAAACTGTGACCAGAGAAATAAAGTCAGAGGCATCAGAGGTACCTACCATTGTTATTGTCGTTTTTAATACTGTTAATACTTGCACGTTTAGATCGCCTTTCAATTCTAAAGCAATGTGTTGTCCCTCATTTGCCCCTCACAGTCTCAGAGGTATTAAAGTGGTTAGTGCATAGACTCTGGAGGCCAAAGCCCTGGGTTCAAATCTCGGTGTTCCAACTTGCCAGCTACATCCTTGGCAAGTTACTGGAACTTTCTCCACATTTCTCAGTACAATGTGGATAGTAACAGCTCCTGCATCATGGGGTGTTCTATGAATCGAAATAAATGGTGTATCTTTAAAGGGCTTAGAATAGTAGCAGGTGCATTAAAAATGTCAAATGTACTTGCTCTTATCAAATTTTTGTTATTGTTAATTGTACCACTTCACAGTTGGAATAACGGAGACTCAGAAAGGCTGAGACTCATCCAAAAAATTGCTGCTTTGGGGATGGTTTCTCACCAAACTCCATGCAGTCGTCTTCATCTCTGACACCATTCTGCCTCCTGTACCCTTATGTCTGAGTCTAACCACCTATTTAATAGGGAAGAAAAGCAACTGTCCTTTAGCCCACCTCAGAACACGTAGACATTTCATGGTACAAACATTAACCACATCTTCTTGCTTCTATGGGGATGTCTCTGATTTGCTGGCATTTTCTTTCTTTTTTTTTTTTTTTTTTTTTTGAGATGGAGTCTTGCTCTGTCGCCCAGGCTGGAGTGCAGTTGCGTGATCTCAGCTCACCGCAAGCTCCGCCTCCCGGGTTCACGCCATTCTCCTGCCTCAGCCTCGCGAGTAGCTGGGACTACAGGCGCCGCCACCACGCCCGGCTAATTTTTTGTATTTTTAGTAGAGACAGGGTCTCACCGTGTTAGCCAGGATGGTCTCGATCTCCTGACCTTGTGATCCACCTGCCTCGGTCTCCCAAAGTGCTGGGATTATAGGCGTGAGCCACCGCGCCCGGCCAGGCATTTTCTTTAACAGAACACCACACCTCACGGTGTCCTTCGGAATCACAGAGCTATCACATTAATTGCTGCAAGTTGAGCTTGTACATTTGTGCCTCTTTCACTCTTGGTGCACGGCAGAAAAGCGACGGGGAAAAGATGGTTCTTCCCATGTATGGAAGTAGGAAACTGAGGCACAGTTGATATTCACTGATTGGCCCCAGGCTATGGAGCTAGCCTGGACCCTGGGAAGGATGAGGATCTCCACTTCCTCTTTCCCCATGGCTACACTGCTTTCCTGATTCAGTGTTGCAGGAGAAACCCAAACTCATTTATTCAGTGAGGATTTATTGAGCACTCTCTAGGTGATGAATAAGACCTAGGCAAGGCCAGCTTCCTGGGCATGTGACCTATGAAGTCACATAGGCCAGAGGTCCCCAACCTTTTTGGAACCAGGAACCTGTTTCATGGAAGACAAGTTTTTCCATGGACTGGGGATGGGAGTGGGGGGTGGGAATGGTTTCAGGATGAAACTGTTCCACCTCAGATCATCAGGCATTAGTTAGATTCTCATAAATAGTGTGCAAATGAGATCCCTCACATGCACAGTTCACAATAGGGTTCACGGACCAGTACCCCATTACCGGTTCGTAGCCTAGGGAATGGCGACCCTTGACATAGGCCACTCACTTAGAAGGGCTTCATACGTAGTTTAATGCTCTCCTGTCACCTGCTTGAAATTCTTAATTTTTGAACAAGGGGCCATATAAATTGTATTTTACACTGGACCGTTCAAGTTGTACAGCTGGTCTGGACTGAGGCTCTTCCCTAGCAGCTCTCAGTGTCACAGGAAATCAGCCAGGGAATTGACAATTGCAGTTCAGTACGATGGTGGCTGTGACAGAGACAGGGTAGCCATGAAAGAAGGACAGGACGTTGGCCAGTGTTGAGCTCACTTGGGTCATGCTCCCCAGCTGTGCAGCCTGCCCAGCTGCCAGTGACTTACCACTGTGCTCCTTGCTAGGAGAATGGCCTTGGTTTAGCACCAGGGCCTGCAGCCCCAGACAGCAGCTGCCAACCCTGCCACCCTAGGAGGCCACCGCTAAGTCATGTCAACACCAGGAAATGTGTGCCACTGGGGCCCTAAGCTGTTATGTCCTCCAACCCATACTCCCTGATCACCAGACTGCCAGTGGACTCTAGTTTCCTCTGCCTGCCCAGACCCAGTCAACCTCCAGAAAAGGGCACATAAAGTCATCCACAGTGAAAAGCAATTGGCAGACAAAACCTAATGGGCTATTCATGCAAAGGACACTTGGGTTTTATTAGAGGTATTCTGGTGTCCTCCTGGCCTGCATTCTGACACGTAAGAGGCATCTAAGTCATGATAGTTGAGTGAACATACAAAAGGTAAATACCTACGGCAAAGCCTGGATTGGAATTGGCAGTTTGAAGATCATTGGCCCAAGAACAGGGTATTTTTGGTTGTGTTCTGTTTTCTTTTTCTTTCTCTTTTTTTTTTTGGATGAGTTGCTGGAAGCCCCAACACAATGGTTTGGGAATAAATGGAAGTGAGGAATGGAGAAGGAAGGAGGTACCACTCTCAAGGAGGCTGGCAGTATGTGGGGAAAAGAGAGGTCAGCCTGTTACTGTGTCTATATAGAAAGAAGTAGATTTAAGAGACTCCATTTGGTTCTGTATTTGAGATGCTGTTAATCTGTGACCCTACCCCCAACTTTGTCCTTGCAAGAGACATGTGCTGTGGTGACTTAAGGTTTAATGGATTTTGGGCTGTACAGAATGTGCTTTGTTAAACAAGTGCCTAAAGGCTGCTTGTGGTTAAAGGTCATCACCATTCTCTTAATCTCAAGTAAGAGAAAAACATTTGTCTCCTGCCCGTCCCTGGGCAATGGAACATCTCCGTGTAAAATCCATTGTGTGCTTTGTTTACTGAGCAAAGAGAAAACCGCCTTTAGGAATAAGGTGGGATTTGCTGGAGCAGTACTGCTAAAAGGTTTATGGAGATGTTTGCATATGCATCTCAAGGCACAGCATTTTCCTTGAACTTATTCAGGTCACAAAGATCTTTATCTATATGTCTTACTGCTGATTTACTCCCTTAACTTTTAGATGGTAAAGATAATTATCAATAAATACTAAGGGAGGCCGGGCGCGGTGGCTCAAGTCTGTAATCCCAGCACTTTGGGAGGCCGAGACGGGCGGATCACGAGGTCAGGAGATCGAGACCCTCCTGGCTAACACGGTGAAACCCCGTCTCTACTAAAAATACAAAAAATTAGCCGGGCGAGGTGGTGGGCGCCTGTGGTCCCAGCCACTCAGGAGGCTGAGGCAGGAGAATGGCGTGAACCCAGGAGACGGAGGTTGCGGTGAGCTGAGATCCGGCCACTGCACTCCAGCCTGGGCAACAGAGCAAGACTCCGTCTCAAAAAAAAAAAAAAAAAAAAAAAAAAA